>NC_047048.1:38215271-38518301 GCF_011762595.2 Tursiops truncatus | reverse complement strand
ATAACCATGGCTCCAAGCTAAAGCTCCTCTCTGAACCCACACACTGGCTTTCCTCATCAGCCAGGAACCCCAGGGAACTGGCCGCCGATTGTGAACAGATAATAAGGCGTGTTAAGTCCTCTTGGAGCCCACTGCCCACCTTCCTTTAGACCAGAGTTCTTTCCCTCAGGCAACCCCTGGACGCTGGTCTGCGAACACTGTCTCCACCCCAAATTCTGTGCTTCTATGCATCTGCTTGTTTCAGGAATGACCACTGCTTCTCACAGATTCTCAGATGGGTCCAGAGCCCCCAAGCAGTTAGGACTCTGGCTCAGACCCATCACTCTTCCTTTAGCGGCTTTGTCCATTGCGTTGATTTTCATGATGCCCAGTCATGTTTATTTGGGAGTCTAGTTTGGTAGAACAATGGACTTCATTCCACATAGGAAGAAATTTATAATTTTATTTTCAAGGGGAGCTGCTGTCAAGAGGTTCAAGGAATAAAAACCGGGAAACAAAATAATACATCAAGGATAGAAAACTGGTTCAGCTGATAACTGCTTGTCAATTTCATTTAGGGGTCCTGCATTTTACAGGGAGGGCTAGGCTCTGCATTTTACTGACATTTCCTGAGACCATTCTTAATTTCCCCGGATTGCATGCAATCTCTTACGGGTGGGGGACTGCACTTTGCAATAAGGATGAGGGAGAAAGGGAACTGGGTGGAGGGGGGTGGGGGTCCCAGGCTCTGCCCTACTGGTACTTATAGGCCAATGAGGAAACACACGGGAAAACTACATTGTGCAATTGACAGAAATGTATAATATTATAGAAAGAAAGAAGGATAGAAATAAGGAGATAGCAGCTGTGCATTAGACAAGAGAAGGTAAGGAAAGGGGAGAAGGAGAGAGGAAGGGGGACCCTGAGAACTTCTGGGGGAGAGGCAGTGTCAGCTGGTGAGGTTGAGATAGCATTAAAAGGTTCCCACTCAGCCCCATCCTAACTTTAATCTCTGTGTGTGTGTGTGTGTGTGTGTGTGTGTGTGTGTGTATGGAAAACTAGCACTAGTTATCTCTGGGGGGATGGGGGTGGGTAACACCCTAAGCCACGGTCAGCTAAATGCCTCACTGAGATTTGCTGACAGGATGGAGGTTCCTAGGGCCAGAAAGGAAGAGAGAATTGAGAGAGGAAGGAGAGGGCACCGAAGGCATAGTCCTGCTTATGTTACAACCATGCTTCAGCCTGAACAAGCTCTTGTTTACAGGTTCTCAATGCTCACCTGTACTGAGTTACATCTTAACCCCAACCAAAGTTCCTCCTCCTTAAAGTTTGGACCTAGGATCACACATCTCAGCTATTTGAATACTCTCACCTCTTTCTGTCTTGCTTTGAAAAAGGGTCTGGAGAGGGGCTTCCCTGGTGGCGCAGTGGTTGAGAGTCCGCCTGCCGATGCAGGGGACGCGGGTTTGTGCCCCCGTCCGGGAAGATCCCACATGCCGCAGAGCGGCTGGGCCCGTGAGCCGTGGCAGCTGAGCCTGCGCGTCCGGAGCCTGTGCTCCGCAACGGGAGAGGCCACAACAGTGAGAGGCCCGCGTACCGCAAAAAAAAAAAAAAAAAAAGGTCTGGAGAATAACAGGGAAAGAACACCTCCTCTCCTGCACAAGACTCTTCCTTTCTCTTCTGCCTCCACAGGACCAACATTAATTGCCTCTGTTGTCAGGCTCTTAGGTGACTCACAAAGAAGCTCAGAGAACATGATTAGTGACTGAGAGTTGGAGAGATAAGCAAACCCATGGAGGTAGTCTGCGGCTCTGGTGGCTGAGGAGCCGCAGGGGTCCTCATTAAGGTTCTCTAGCCTTGGAGAAAGCCTCTCAGGCACTTGAGTTTCATTCCTGTCTCACCACGATAATGTGTGCTACAAACCACCAAAAATCTTAGCAGCTCAAAACAGAAACCGATTATTTAGCTCACGATCTCCTGGGTCAACAATTTAAGCTCACTGAGTAGTTGTTCAAGTATTGACTTCATTAAAATTAAAAACTTCTGTGAAAGACACTATCAAGAGAACTTAGAAACCAAGTGACAGACTGGGAGAAAATATTTTCAAAGGATACATAAAGGATTGCTATCCAACATATACAAAGAACTTTTAAAATTCAACAATCAGAAAACAAAGAACCCAATTTAAAAAGGGGTCAAGGACCATAACAGATGCCTCGCCAATGAAGACATACAAGTGGCAAATAAGCATATGAAGAGATACTCCACATCGTATGTCATGAGGAATTACAAATTAAAACCACAATGACACAACATTACACATCTATTAGAACGGCCCAAATCTGGAACGCTGACAACACGAAATGCTGGTGAGAAGGTGGAGCAACAGGAACTCTCATACATTGTTGGTGAGGATGCAGAATGGCACAGCCGCTCTGGAAGACAGCTTGGCGGTTTCTAACAAAGCTAAACATACTATTACCATATAATTCAGCAATTGCACGTCTTGGTATTTATCCAAATGAGCTGAAAACTCATGTTCAGACAAAAACCTGCACACAGATGTTTATAGCAGCTTTGTTCATAACTGTCAGTATTTGGAAGCATCCAAGATGTCCTTCAGTAGATGAATGGGTAAATAAACTGTGGTACATCTAGATAATGGAATATCATTCAGTGCTAAAAAGAAACGAGCTATCAAACCACAAAAAGACATATTACTAAAGCAAAGGAAGCCAGTCAGAAAAGTCTCAATGAGTCCAACTATCTGAAATTCTTGAAAAGGCAAGACTGTGCAGAGAAAAATAAGACCAGTGTTTGCCAGGGGGTGCAGGTGGGGGCAGAGAAGAACAGGCAGAGCACAGAGAATTTGGGGGAAGTCAAGATATTTTGTATGATATTATCATGATAGATATATGTCATTAAACTCGTGTCGAAACCTACAGAATTTACACTAAGAGTGAACCCTAAGGGAAACTATGAATTTGGGGCAATTATAATGTGTCAATGTAGGTTCATCTTTGGTAAAAATGTACCATTCTGGTGAGTGATGTTGATAAAAGTAGACAGTATGCGTGTGTAGGAGCAGGGGTATATGAGAAATCTCTGTACCTTCCTTAATTGTTGTCCACTTAAAGTGGCTTTTAAGAAATAGTCTTAAAAATAATATAGCCCATTTCAGTGGATTCCAATTGCTATAATTACCCCAACGGAGAGCAACGTGTTGGAAATGGAATATAGAGTATGTGGCTTTTATTGTTTTAATTTTTATTTATTATTTTTCTTTACTTTGATCATTCTTTTCCTTTTATTTTTTGAAGGGGCCTAGATGGGCAGTGAATAAAATGGAGAGGAAGAGCTGGGCATTTTGAATATATCCAATGATTCTAAAACTATGAAAGGATATAATAATGGGAACTGTTCGATAAGAAGTCGTTCCATTCTTAGCACAGAGGCATACGGAGGCACAAAAAATACGCTATCTCATAAAAATCAATCAACAAGAAACAGGCCAAGACAATTTCATATTGAAGGCACATAAGCCGCATTATTTAGGTGAGTAAAGTAAATATGATTTCACTAGAGGAGTGGAAGGCTGGACAGCTCCTTTGAACAGATGCCGCTCATACAGCAGAGGAGCCTAATTGTCTACTTGCACCTCCAGCTCGTCTGTCAACGGAAGGAGGCCTGTGGTGTGAGGACTCATTTCTTTGAGTAACCAGATGTGACAGAGAATCTTATTCAGCCTGAACTTCTCAGGGCATATTGCAAGGTTAGCCTGCTCTGAGGAGGTCCTTTGGGTATAGAACCAGAAACCAGTTGCTAAACAGAGTTTTCCACACCCCAGCACGTAAAATAGGTAACTTGTAAGAGACTGGATGGAGCCATCAGATCAGGGGAAGTCTTCTAAACGGGTCTAGAGAAATATAATATGTCTTTTGTTGCACATAAATCTAAATACGTTACCTTTCTGTCTAAAATCCATCCCTTTCAATGTGCTCTATCTCTGCAGGGCTCAATAGAAACTTGTCAATAAAATATGACTGTATGGATGGATGTTCCTTTGGATTAGCTATTTGTAAGGGGGGAATTAGCTATCTGAGGGGAAGTGAGAGGGGAGAGTGGAAAATCCTTGACCCAGCACTCAGGACACCTGGCTCTAGGCCCACCTTGCCCATTTCTACGCTTCTCCTAGGTATTGTTCTCCATGGACAACACTCAACTCTCTTCTGTGATTCTAAGAGCTGCTCTTCCCTATGACCAGGAGCACAAAAATGCAGAACGGCTTGTGTTGTCCAGGGTTGTTTGTTTTTGTGGAATGGAGCTACTAGTCCACAGTGGGATTCAAACAATGATATACTCCCAAGAACCTACACAACTTATTTATATCAAGTCTAAAATGACAGTCAGACAATGAGATAGGTGAAGAATAGCTGACCCTCAGCCTCATTCACAAACAGTTCCTTTCTAACCTAAGGCAAAATTTCCATGTATTATCTCAGAAATGAAAATGTAAAAACATGCATTCTTCCTTTGGAATATCAGGGAGTAAGCTACTTATCAGGTGTGCTGGGATGACATTACTGTCCTGGCTTTTCTTTTTGGCTTCTAAGTTAGGGGGCTTGTTTTAGATTCAAGTATCTGTGTGTCTGGGAAGAAGTAGTATGCATTTAGTGATTTTGTTCTTAGCTGGAATAAATTTCATGCACAGAATTGGCCACCTCTACCAGCCATCCACTGTGGCTTCAAAGACAATAATTAAGCTATTATTATCCCTGATGTCATCAGCCAGTGGCAATAGAATCAAAGGCATGATTCCCTAGTAGTAACATCTGTTAAAAGGGATGGTGATACCTGCTTCCAGGATATGAATGATTCCCTAGGACAAAGGAACAAGGCTGGGAGATCTAGGCCCCTCTACTTCACTACTAGCTCAACTTGTTTTTCTAGGGTTACCTGTATATGGCCACTCTGCTATACTTTCCAAGTATCCTTCAATGTCTCCTTCTACTTATCCACAAGATCCACGTTCCTAACATGGTGTGGCTGACCCCTCATGAACCATCCTCAGTCCACGTTTTTGGTTTCATCTCCCAAAAATGTTGCCTAGTCAGGCAACACTAATTGTAATCCTTCTAAAATTCCGGTGCACTTTGTTTCATGTGCTGTACCATCCTCGATAAACCCCCTTTTATTTTAATTTGTTGAAATTATGAGCCTCAGTGCAAACTCACCTCCACGTGGCACTGCCTGTCTTGTGAAGGCTTCCCTTCTGCTTCACATGTCCTATATCACAGATCTCTCACAAAGCATATTGCCAGTACTCATATAGAGCACTCCTACTTGTCTGTGATTTCTGTATCTTATCTAACCTGTGCCTCTGTGTAGCAGATGATGTTTTGATGGCCTTCCTGCATTCCTTTTACCTACCCTGGAGGTCCCCTGTACACAGTGCCTGTACATGCCACAGTCTTCATGCATCCCTCTGCCTGAGGGTGTTAGTCTGACTGTGGAAGCAGGCTTGGCCTGCTTGGGGCAAGCAGAAGTGCAAGGGATTTGATGCCCCTCAGGTGTAACCCTCAACCGAGGAAGAATGGGAGGTGGTGGCTACATTTCCGAGCTTCCTCGCCCTTGGATGGGATAACTCAGAAATGCTGTAACTCCCAGACTCTTCGGGAGGAGAAAGTTGCAGAAGTGGTCCTCGTTTGTTTATGTCTCTCCGTATCAACTCCTTAGGAGAGTTGCCTCCTGCACTGACTCTGAGCTTGGCCATATGGCTTGCATTGGCCAATGGGACTTAATAAATGTGACACAACCAAAGACTTGAAAAGGGTTTGCACACTGGAGCTGGATCGCTCCTTAATATCTGAAAACTTTCTTACTTGTCCCCAAGTCCGTGTCTTGGTGCCTGATATCATACTTGCTTATTGAATGTGTTAACTACGTGTTTATTGAATGAACGGCATATTCTTCTGCTTCTGCGCTTCCCCCGCTATGACGGTGCTCCTGTTACTTTGTTTGTCCATTGGTTTCAAACTTCCATAACTTTTCTTTGGTCCTTTCCTCCTTCCCAAGTTAATGGCCAGAGTGGCTTGTTTCGGGCTTCAACTTCTGGGTCCAAATTTGCTCCATGCCAAGCCTCATTGGAGACACACTCTCCAAGGTTCCCTTTGGCTTGATTCCGCACCCCACCCCATGTTGCTGCCCCTGGACTTTAAGAGATCCACGGTGGCTTGTTTCCCATCCTTCTCCCCCCATCTTAGGCTCTGCAAGCTCTCTCTTGGTCTCCCATTCCTGGTTGACACTCCCTAGAAACACAGTCAACAGGAACTGACTAGAATTGACTCTTTCATGCCAACTACTTTCTTATGTTTGAACTTCCATCATTTTTGAAGAGAACTGATAGCCTTCTGATGAAACATATTTTCCCCTCTTCACAGAAGTGAAGAACAAGCTAAGGGCAAGGAAAGATAGGATTTGTGGATCTCCTTGTTCTCCTCTGTCATTGGCTTCTGAATTTCTCATTAAGTCACAAAATTTTTAGGCTATTAATGACAGTTAATTAATCGAAGTCATTTAACACAGATACAAATTAGGATATTCTTATAACGTTTCCTCGCATGCGTGGTCTTCCTGATTGCAGTATCTCATAACACATCTGTCTGTCATTTAGTGAGCATCTGATGACAATGCTAAGCCTTTAGAATGTTTTCTAACCATTGATTTTGATATTTATTAAGTGCTTGCTAAAAGTACAGCACTGTGCTCGTCACTAAGGGGACAGTCAAAGAAATATAAAATTCTTATTCTATCTTTTATCAAGTGTTAATCCAATAGGTTTTTGTTTTTTGTTTTTTTTCTGCACCATGCAGCTTGCAGGATCTTAGTTCCCCGACCAGGGATTGATTGAACCCGGGCCCACTGCAGTGAAAGCCTGGAGTCCTAACCACTGGACTGCCAGGGAATTCCCCAGGAGGTTGTTGTTGGTGTGGAATCCCTGAACTTATAACTTTCCCAGTTTTGTTTGGGAAACTGGAATCTGTAAAAATTTTAGGGGTAAATTTGAGAAAAGCAGACTAGGAGGACCTGAAATGAACTGGTAACCAACAGGTTGGTTTATATGGCTAATCGCTCATAGAAATCCCTCTCAATCTGGTTCTCTCTCTCCAGCATGAAAGGCTGGTGCAGTGGTTCTGATGATGCAGCGTCTGAGCCACCGTCAGGGAGCAACAGGGTTCCAATGCTCATTGCAAATAGTTGGGAACAGAAACATCATGTTTGATCTCCATTTCCTCATGTATAAAATTAAGGGTTAAACTAATGGCTTTCCAAGGTCTCTTCCTGCTCTGACAGGCTGTAACTCCATAATTTCAGTTACAATTTGTTAAAATTTAAATTAGTCTGGATAAATCAGTCAGAATAATCAGTCAAGTATGTCACAGTATTTTGGTGGGGTACCAATCTCCAAGGGGTCTGACAAGTGTTTAGAAACCATTATCATAAAAATCATTAAAACCACATAAATTTGTCACCATAATAATACTTTTCTTCTTGTCCTCCCTTTACCACTATATTTTTTGAAGGAACTGTCTACACTTGATACCTCTACTTCATCATACTTACTGCAGCCTTCACAATTTGGCTTCCTTCCTGTCACAGACACTATCACTTTCCTGCTCACATCCCTTTGGGCCTTAGCATTTAGTGTATGAAGAAAGCCTCTGGATCTATTTGTCTGAGAGTTTTCTCTGGCGGCCAAATTCTGCTCTGTTTGAGCATTTGCCAAGTCAAAATGCTGGAGAGTCAATGCCACCCAGGAAAAACTATCAATCATGAAACAATATCTGATTGCAATTGGCATATAAATACAGCAGTTCCCTCACCCCTCAGGCAGAATGACTCTCAGACGTTTTCTAAACCATCTCCCAGAGTTTCCTGGTAGGATTGAGCCCCGGTTACCCACAGTGACAACTTGTGCTGTAATACACCCTTAATTCCTGCCTTCCCTTCCCGGTCTCAATTCCCCACTCCCCTACCGGTATTTACTAGAATCATGCCTTGGATAAACAACTTGCATTTAATCCTTGTCCCAGGGACTGCTCCTGGGGACCCAAACCGACATATTGTACTTCTCCTCTTCCCATGTGCTAATGTGCCTCCTCCAATCACACCAATGACTTCATCTCCAAAACCAGTGGCCACCGTTGCCCCATTCTTTCTTTCTTAATCCTCATCTCCATTCCTTTCACAGCCCTGCACTTTCTCAAGTAATCTTCCATATCCCTAACTGTCCAAGTTCCGTCTCCTCTTTCTCCCTCCACGTCCAAACTTCTCCAAGATTTTGTGCTAGAACCTCTTCTCTTCGTTTTCTCTCCACACTCTCCCTTAGCAATGCTATTTAGCTATGGCATGACTGAGGTGCACAAGGATGGATGCTTGTGCATTTGACTTTCAGCTCCTTGACCACCTCCACCTCTTTTTGGCTTTGGTAACTCACCTCCATGGACCTCATCATTGCCTGGAAATGCTCAATTTTGGGAGTCTTGAGTTTCAACACCCTACTCACTAACCATAGCTTTCTCCCTTTCAACTCTCTCACTACTAATCCCAATTAACCTTCTCTTCTATTTTATGGATATTCCATTTTTTAAAACTCCATTTCCTTCTCTCCCTACTTCCACCACCTCCACTTGAGTGCTATTGAAGAAAATGACTCAGGTGCTGCTGCTATAAATCCATGCTCTCCCACTTGGCCTCTCAGTACTGGCCAGAGGTCATTACCGGTCCTTTGTCAGCATCCTCTCCCACCCCCATTTGCAGAGCACAAAATTTTATCTCTTTTGAAGCCCCCATCCCAGCACCACTTCCCTCACTCCAAGAATTGACCTTGCCTCCTACACCTTTGAAATAACTGTGACTCCCAAGTGGATATTCTCCTGATATCCTCCTCTGTGACCTAAAAACTGAACTTCATCTGCTCATTCTTCTCTCTTTTATCTCAAAGAGAGGAGAGTTCCTTTTTCATGTACAGGCTAATCCCTTCACTTTTCAATAAAACCCAGCTCATCAAGAGATGAATGAAAATGAAGAATTTGGGTCTGAAGAAGTTCTGGTAAAAGGACTTGTGATGAAATTAGAATTTAAGAAAAACTAGGAGAAGAACTGGGTGTTTAGGGGAGTCAATGCCACATTTAAAGTTATAAATGAAGGGCCACTCTAGGATCCTACAGTTTTCTTCATGTTCTTGTCAAATTTCTACAAGAAACTATCAGCATGTTGTAACATTCTTAAGTCTATTTTACTCTATATCAGAAAATTAACAGTTTATGTCAATGTTTCACTTTCAACCTAAGAGTTTATTATTTTCCATTATTCTCATCAGAGGATATCAACATATCACAACATTATCCAAAAAGCCATGATCAAATGAGCTTTAGGGACAAAAACAATTTGTCAAGAGAGTTTACTGCAAAAGTTTATTGCTTTTTCTATATACCTCATGTAGAAGCCATCCATTAATATGCAGTCATTACATTTAGGATAGAAGAGAGTTAACTCAGATGTAATTTCTTGATTCCCTAACCATTAGAGGATTTTAGCCACTGAATCATCTTTAGCTATAACAAATACATCTTAGTAGACAAAGTCAAGCTGTAATTCCTGTTTTTCAACTGCCCTGTGATTCTTTGAATATCAACTAATATATCCCAGAAATTTAGTATAGTGTTTCTTTTCAAAATGATGAATCTGAGCTCAAATGTAAAATAAAGCCACTGCTATAGTGGGGGGAAAGCATTTGAACTTCAGGTTTCACGTTTTATTTTTAAGCCTGACTTCTCTGAGCAGTTATAGCTGAATATATAACTATTGCAAATTTAACTATCAGCATTACTCTCTGATGTGCTATAACATTATGATAAGACCTTTTGAAATAGAAATTGATTTCTAGATAGTCATTCATTTGAGAAAAAGAGGTGTAATTTCCCCCCTTCTTTTGTATTTATCAAGTTTTGACTGCAGGCTTTATTTTCTCTGCTCAAACAACTCATGTATTCTACTATTGATAATTTCTAAGTCGGGAATTTTAGGGAAACACAGGAGTCTGTCAGTCAGTGATTTGCTGGTTGTTAACTACTTCTGTTTCCTAGCTAAATTTCTGCCTATTAATAAATGGATATTACAGGGGTAGTTTCTTAAGACTAGTTCTTCAAGTACTTTCTCTCTGAGCTGACAGCTTAAATCATCATCTTGTGACCCAAGTGTCTTTATCAGTCAAGAAGCATAGAATGAGTATCTACTATGAGTAGGGTGTATTGGTTGCCAGTGCGAGCAACAGAGAATTGAATGGATTTTATATTCTTGCTGGAGAAGACAAGTCACAAAGACCTGAAAAGTTGGTTGATGTTATGAGATGAAAATCTAAGAACTCTCATAAGCCTTTAGAAGATTATTGCTGTTGTGATTTGCCTTGGTTTGGTTGCAAAGTTTGGAGAGTCATTTCAACAGCCTGAGAAAAGGAACATTTATGGAGAATGCATTGGTTTAGGTAATACTGGTTGTTCTAAAGATAAACTCCCAAATCTCAATACCTTAATGTAATAGTTTAATTTCTGCTTCACGTAAGGAATGAGAAATTCTAAGTCAGGAATCAGGGACCTGGGCTCCTTTCATGTTGTGACTCTGCCACCTTTAGCATTTGCTTCCAGAGTTACTGTTCTCAATCACATCAAGCCTCAGAATAGAAAAGAGTGTGGAAAATCAACCTACATGGAGTTTTTATGCATCAGGCATAGAAGAAAAGCACATCACTTCTGCTTACAATACATTGGCTGGAATTGTCATATGACCACACTTACCTGCAAAGCAGGCTGGGAAATGTGGTCTTTCTGTGGCTCGTGTAGAAGAGGAAATTAGTTTGGTGACTAGCTTTAAGCCTCTGTCACAGAGTTCTTTGGCTGGGAATTTGGGCTGGAAGTTATTAGAAACTCAGATGCAATGTTTGCATCTCCCACAACCTGGATGGGCTTTCTCATGCCAACTAGACTCCATTCTCCATTCTATAGCAACAAGTGGGTCACATTTCCTAAAGAAGCCAGTATGATTGGTTGAGATAATTACCATGGTCTGTAACAAATTGTAGACCACTGAATTATTTGGGCCAGGCCATCTCATGGACCATGGTTGACTCATGGATGGGTTGCCATTGGGTTGAGTGTCTATTCCTCGCTCAATCAGTTGTCACCCCTGAGAAAGTATAACCCACAACTGCTTTCTTGAGTAAAAAAAAAAAAAATGTGGCTAGGTCATCACCTTATTATTATTACTACTACCAATAATAGGGTTTTATTCTATGCACTCAGCACTGTGTCCAGAACCTTACATGCACTATGTTATTGATTTTTCACAACCCCCATATTTTATTAACCATTTCAAATAAAATAAGCCTCTGAGGGATTTCATAACTTAACCAAGTTTCTGGTGCTGTCTAATCAAAATCCTGTCATCTTTACCTTTTAACATCACTGTTCCTGGTTTCCTTCAGCCACAGAGGGGCTTTGGGCATGGCGAGTGCTGTGACAGATATGACTGGTGACTGGTCCAAGGGAAAGGAACAGATTATATGCAATAGAAGTTCCAAAGAGATACAAAACAACCAGAGAAGGCATGAAGGATGAACTTGGACTTGACCTAAGGCATAATGTATTAAGTTGGGATCCAAAAGGAATTCATGGCAGTCATGTTGGAGAAATGGGCTCTTTCCCTTTAGCTATCATGATAGTAGATCTTGTAGTTCCAGAAAAACTGTCCCTTAAGGGTTTTTAAGATAGGAATCCTTTCGGAAATACTTAGGATCAAATCTTTTTCCTGTTATTTCTGCCTTCATCCCCCAAACTATGTTAAAAGGACGGGGGAATATGGTTAGAGAATTCTTTTGACTGACAATTGATTGTGTGTGGAAGTGAAAGTAAAATTATATAATATGGATTCAATATTGTTGGGACATTAAAACACCATTAAAAGGGTGAGAATACATATTCAAAATACATATATCTGACAAAAGATTCCTATCCATAATAGGTAAAGAGCTCCTACAAACCTAAAGCTAAAAGCTACCCAAGTGAACAAGAGGGGGACTTACAGAATGCTGATAACATTTTATCTCTTGATTTAGGTGCTGGTTACACATGTGTGCCCAGTTCATGAAAATTTATCAAGTTATGCTCTTTCCTAAATTATATTATACTTCAATAAAATTAAAATGACCAGAAGTTTATTCTTTTATTACATAACAGCACAATTATTAGATTTAAAAAAATTTTTAACAATTATACATATAAAAGCTGTCACATGACTTTACTTGTGTAATCATCCTAGCCTCAGTTCTACATGGATAAAAAATAAAACATATTATAGTAAAAGAAAAAACTTAATTGTCAGTTGTTTGGATTTCTACCTTAATTCTCACATGATTTTTGGCTAACCCTCAATGCATTAATAAATAATTTTCATTTTCTTTTTCAAAGGAATTAAAATTAGTAGTGTATTGAGAATTTTAAGGCAATCTTTAGAATAACGTCTTTGTCATTATTGCAAACTCACTCATTCTCCTAGACATATGCACCTTCTCTGGTGAACTTACATCTTTGGGCCACATCATGATAAAATAGAAAATTTTAGTCTCAACACACTTCTCTGAGGGTAAAGTTATAGGTATTTTTATTCCTTTTGAGAGAGGAAATATAATTGTTTGCTTATGGTCTCGTAAGAGTTAGGCAAAATAGTCAAAAAATATTCATTGAGTACCTTATATAGAGGACACTGTGCTAAATATAGAGTTATAAAAAGACATAATATATTATCTCTTGGGAGATTTACAACTTATCTGAAGAAGTGTATACTCGTACACATTAGTTAACAACATAAGTTAATACCAAATAAGTGTTAAATATATTGTAGAAAAAAGAAATAAAGGAAAGGAAAAATATCTGAACTCTAAAATGGTGCCCAAAAGGCAGAGTTCTTGGCAGTCAGGGAAGGCTTCCTGGAGGCAGCATGATAGAAAAACAAAATTATTTTCGCTTTAAATCTGAGTTTTTTTCACTTTCCAGATATAAGCAGTTACGTTTAACCTCTTAGAGCTTTAAGATTTTCATCTGAGAATTAGAGCTGATGCCAATAATTTCTACCTCACAGAGTCATGAGGTTAGATAACTTTGTAAAATAGTAGGTCCCTCCCTTCTTTCATATGAATAAATAATTACTGAGAATCTTTGCTGTCTGACACTGAGCATCTGGAAGGATGGGGCGGTAGGGAGTTGGGAGGTATCCTAGGTGTTAGAAAGAGGAAGGAGAAGGAGGTATTGGGGGTTTTAAATGAAAAATGAATAAGAAATATTGACAAAAGTACAGTACAGCATGACAAAAAGAAGACGGGACAGTGTTTGGGAGACCTGGAGGAATAAATAAAACTAAGGAAGTTTTCTTACAGCCTGGCAATAATATGCTGGCTCTGGTGAGGAAACCAGAAATATAGACGATCCCATCCCTGAATGTTTAACTTTTAAGTGGGTAGACAATGCTTACACCCGTATTTACTTACATATATGAACTGACTAGAGGACAAGTAATGAAATGTCCTAGCTTATGTCACGTAGTCTTTGCTTCTTTATCCCACAGGGATTTGGAGAAGGGAAAGCTCATGGCATCAGGGAAAGTTTGGAGCTCAGTCTTGGGGGATGAGTGGACATGGATCCAAAGGAGGAAAAGAGGGTTCATTCCAGACAAGTGTAGCTTCGTGCAACAATTCATCAGAAGTATCTTGCCATAGACTGATTTTTACTTAAATAGATATCAGAGCAAAAATCATTTGGATAAGAGTGCTTCTGAGAGGTCATGGACAGGTAACTAGGAGATGGCAAGGTAAAAAGCCCATTTCTCCTGGATGGGAACTGCCGGTTTGAGACTGTAATGCAAAACCAGTGGGCTCCTCTCCAAGAAAGGATGGGAAAGAGGCTTAGGTATCTGATTTCACCCCAAAGTATGAGTTCCCTGAGATTTTAAGGTAAGTGTATTGAGAGGATTCAGATTCATTTATGATGAGATTGTCTCTACACCTCCTTGCTCAAGTTCCATCACCAAAACTGTAAATCCTTTATTAGGCTGTTCACCTCTATACAAAAAAGAAGGAAGCTTCTTGGAGCATATATGCTAAGCCATTATCAGTCTCAGCTACACAGAGATCAAATGTTAAGGGCATATTTTCAATAGGGGAAGTAAAAGAGGATAGTGATGTCTGCCCACCCCATGGAAAGGGCCCTGGTATGGGGAGAGAGTAACAGGTATTTCTGCGTCAACCGCAGCCCTTTCACAGAGCTTTTGTTTTGTTTTTGTTTTTTTAAGAGGCTTTTTAAAGAACCTGATGCCACATCCCTTTCCAGCATACCCTAAAGGCCAACGTACCCTGCAGAGCACTTAGCTCGCTGTGGCATGTACTAAGGGGGTGAGAGCATAAGTTCATCTCTGAAAGATCTGGGCTTAAATTCTTGGCTGTTTTCATCTTGGGCCTTTATCTGAGCCAATTTCCTTATCAGAACCATAGGCTTAATAATAATCGTAGCTTCCTCAGAGTTGTTGAGAGTATTAAAGAAAAGTATTAAAGTAAGGACTCCATCACATAAAGGTGCCCTATAACTGTCAGCTAATAATAATCACCACTATATTTATGGCGCCTGGGTCCTGGATCTTGCCAAGTTTGGGGCAGGGGTAAGGGTGGGAAGGAAGGAGGGTCTCCTTATTTATTGTATTGGCGGCACTCTGTAAACAGCCCCCAGGCCCTGGGCTAGAGCGGCGGCGGGCTGCACCCTCAGCTGGCGTCTCCTCTCCCGTGCTCCACCCACACTTCCCGGGAGCAACAAGTCCCTCTGCGGGACCCGCCCGCGCGCCACAGGCAGACCCGGCGCCGCCTCCCAGACCTCTGTCAAACTCACTGTCAAACCCATTTGGGGTCGAAATCGCGGTGGCCAACGCCCTACGGAGGCGGGAGAACCCGCAGCAGGTGAAGGAGGCTTGCAGCGACTAGGAGGGAGGCTGGAGACGTGGGAAGTCCGGACCGAAGGGACTGAGTCCCAGTTCGCGCTGCCCTTGCGAGGCAAGAGCAGCACCGAAGCACCCACAGCTCAACTCTAGCTTCTCTCCTGGGATCAGGAGGGAGGAAACGGGACCCGGAATCCCACAGACCTCCACCCGGTCAGCGCTCTGGTCGACAGATCGCATCCCTCCGTCCTGCAGGTTCAGATCGCCCCGGTCTCTCCTTGCACCCTCACTCCACCGCACCCTTCGCCAGGTCCCCTAAGGACACTTGAGATCCCTGGCGAGATATTTCGCAGGAAGCAGGTAGGTCAGCCACGGCCCCCATCCAGTGATCTCCACTCCCTTCCCTCCCAGACTGGGTACCCTGGCGTCTCCAAAGGAGTCCCGAGGCATCCGAGGCTGGGAACATCATCCAGCTGCCCAAACGGTTGAACTCTGACAACTTCTTGGAATGGGGATCCCCGCTTTCTTGTGGGAAAGCCAAGCCGGCCGCCCACATACCAAGAGAGCCACCCCGAGTTCTCCGTAAGGAACTCCCCTCAAAATCTACCTCTCCAGCGTCAACAGCTGCGAGTTGAGAACTAGAGAGCTGAGTACGCTTCGGGGTGGGCGGGCGTGGGCGTGGGCGGGGGCGGGGGAAGTTAAGCCCCGATTTTGGAAAGAAAAACCAGTTATGTCTCCAAGTCTCCTGGAGCCAGAGAGCTGCCTTCCCTGGAAGAGAGCCGGGACAGGAGTCAGGGAGGGAAGTCCTCCTGGCGCCGGGTTCGAAAAGCGCGGAGACGAATCGCAGTGTCCAAGCTTCCAGCCTTGTGCGTCGGAAACTACCCGTTCTCCGGGAGGCAGGGGCGGGGGATACATCCCTGACGAGTCTGCCAACGCCAAGACCTGCTGTTCAGCACTTCGTACCTCATCCCCAGGCAGCCTTGAGAAGTTGGTAGCTCGGACAGCAGCCCGGGCGCACCGCATTGTTTGAAAGGTGTTATCCTGTTTTTGCCACCAAGTCAAAGAGCAATAAATTGTTTTTATGACCTTACGAGTACAATTTGAAGGGCATTTTAATTACATAACCCGTGAAAGATCACCGGAGGCAACGTTGTGTTAAGGAGCCGATGGCAGAATATCTGCATCGCACAAGAAAGAGAGAAAACTTGCAAATCTGCAATGAGATTGCGCAGGGCTGCCCCCGTTTTGAAACAACATGCGAAATCCAAGAGAGGTCTTACCTTTCGGACTCCAAAACCGTGTTCTGCTGCAACTTGGCGAGCTTCTTCCTCTCCTCCTTTATGCAACTCCACAAGAAAATGATTCGTGAAGACTGGTCTCTCGGCAGATGCAAAAACCATGACACAGAAGAGGAGCCCGGCGGCCGCCTTCCACTGGAAGACACAGCCACCTTTCATCTTTCTTTGGGAGTGAAAAGTGGTGTTAGGAGGCGCGCAGGCTGGCGGAGCAGTGGTCCCGCAAGGAAGGTGCAAATAAAAAAAAAAAAAGAAAAAAAATATATAGTTTTTGTTGTTGCTTGTTTTTAAAAAATCTTTGTGTAGAGAAAAACACTGATTAGGGGTTTGGAAAGGAGCAAATCAGTGTGTGTTCTCTAGCATCTGGCTGGCGGGGAAGCCGTGTAGTCAGGCAGCCCGGCTTGCTCGCAGAGGTGCTAATGTGGAGAGCTGTGTGTATCTCAGAGAAAGAGCGAGTGTATCTGTGCCTGATGCTAAATCTGCATTTTCAGCTCCTCCTCAGCTCCAATTCCACTGGGGCGGGAGGAAGGCTCCAGCCTGGGTGACGTGCGCCCGCCGGCAGCCAATGAGGGCTGCAGAAGCGGCGGGTCCCGCCCTGGGCCGCCCCGGGCCCGCCCCTGCCCGCCCCCGGCCCGGCAGGTCCGCCTCCGCCGGCGGGGGGCGCCGCGCGGCGAGCCCGCGCCCCCGCCCCTTTCAGCACCCTGGAGAGCGCCTCCACCTCCACCCAGGCCCGCGCGCTCCCAGGAAAATCCCCCCAGCTGTAATCTGGTCGGCGGCGCCGGAGTGATGTCATTGTTTGTGGAATCTGCAGGGCTCTGGAAAGGGAATTACGGTGTGTGCCGCTCTCTGAGGCCCCGAGGGGAGCTGGGGCACCGGCCTCTCCCGGTTCTTCTTCCCTGTTTATTTTCTGCTGCAGAACAACTCTCTCTCCCTCTCTCTCTCTCTCTCGCTCTCTCACTCTCTCTCCCTCTCTCTCTCTCTCTCTCTCACGCTCTCCCCGTCTCTCTCTCTCTCTCTCACGCGCACACACACACACACACACACAAGCACTCAAGGCATACTTGCTTCCCCTTCTCTCAATAACAAAGCAAACATCAACCCTCCTCCCGCCACTTTGGGCAAATCCCAGGGCAGGGCTGCTCCCCTTCCTGGCAGGGGAGGGGGGCGTTGGGGAAAGTAGCCTTCTTGGGGTGACTTATGGGGGCAAGAGTGCAGAAGCGAGCTATTTTTTAATTATTTTGTAGGCTCCAGGCGAGTCTGGAACTAAACAACTGGGAAGCCTGGTAGGAGATCAGGCTCGCCCCCATCAGTAAGTGTGAAGAGATGAGACCCCTCCAGAAGTCTGGGTTGCTCCGCTGAGACTGCCTTCAAGAAAGCCGCGGCCGGGATCGCCATGCCTCGAGGTGCACTCCCAGACTTGAGGACGCTGCGCAAGGACAGCCAGGCTGCGCTTTGGGAAAGGCGCAGCCACAGATCCCAGGCACTGGGCCGAGGCTGGTTGAGCGTCCTCGACCGGGGCGAATTCAGGCCAAGTGGCAAAGGGTCAACTAAGTTATCCAGTTAAGAAACGTGCACTCACAATCTAGGAACTGCTTACTACTGACTTCTTCTTGCCCTAGTGAGAGGAAGCAGGGAGGCGATGTCTGCAACAAAATGAGAGCGATTGTCTTAAAGCAACTCAAACAGTGTTGAGTTACAGAGTATGTACACTGATCTTGACTTTGTAGGCTCGATCTTGACTGTGTATCTCCAAAGTCCAAAATCCTGCCTCACTTGGATAAGAGGTAAGAGATTTTTTTGCCTAGAGGCTTAAGTGTATGCAATACATCCAGAGAGAGAAGGAGAGGGAGGGAGGAGCAAGGCGGAGAGAGAGAGAGATAGATTATAATATTGACACATTACATATGTGTGTGTTTCAGACTTCCTCCTTTTCACTTTAGCATGAAGTTAGAATCTACACAAGAAAAACACTAATGGTAGAAATGAATACACAATGCCATGGGACACACCGTCTTTGAAACAGAGCTCATTGTTGACAGAGCTGGCTCCCCAAAAGCCCTTTCAAGCATTGCCAAGTAAAAATGTAGGGATTACTGAAGACTTTGATACAAGCACAAGAAATCTGTATGCAGTTATTATTATCATTTGTATTATTAGTACTTGAATTTCTTTAAGAAAAGCTAAGTGAGATGCTGAGAAAGTGCTAGGACACAGGCTAAAGATGAAAGGGGCCAGAGTAGAAACAAAGTTTCTGGAAAAGTATTAATAAAAGGGAACTGAGCTACTCTAGTTTCCTCAGTTCTTTACTGCTCAGAAGCTCATTTCTGCCAAGATTAAAAAAAAAAAAAAATCACCCTATCTTACTCTACTGCTTACCCCTTAGGGTCCATCTATTTGATTCTAACACAAGGTTTTCTTACTCAGAGACCTTCAACTCTTCCTTTCTCTTACTTCCTTAAATTTTACCCATATTTTGAATCAAAGTACTAGGCTGGTATGAAGAAATACCAAGTGGTTCTTCCTGCCCTGTATTGTCATTTGAGAAAAATGGCACCAAATGTGAAAATTACGTTCAATGGATTCACAATCATGGAGAGCATTTCAAAAGCAGCAACAGAGATAAAAATCTAAGCCTTTAGAAAAATAGATCTGAAGAGCATCAAATAAGTCAATTTAGAAGATTATGGGTGTTGGGAAATAGTGCTGCTAATGTAGCTAACTCTTTCTGAAAATGAACACGAAATTACCATCTATTCAGAGATATTTATTAATTTTTTCCTGAAACCACAGAGCAATACTTCATTTCCTAAATAAATTCCACAGATGAAATGCTAGTAAATGTTGAATCTTATGTATCTGCATTTTAAATAATTAAAACCATGTAAAATTGGATACAAGCTAAATAAAGCCCGGATAGCTGATTAAAATAAGCCATTTTTAGTGGTTTACATAGAATGCAGCTCATCGTAATATTGTCAGAACAGCATAGCAAATGAAAATAGAAAATTTTTGTGATGCAAATGCTGAATTTCTAATGCATAACAATGTAGTAAGCAAGTGGAGGAAATGTATTGATATTATTTGAAATACAAATATACATCCATGTGTTTTATATAACTATTTCTAGCTCATTTTTTTGATTAACAATAGTAACTTTGGTGTAAGCAGGTGAACCGGAGAGTGAATGGCAGCAGAATATTTCACGGACTGAAATGGAATCCAGTGGACAGGAACTCTATTGTACCCTCTGCTGTCACTGGCTACGCCACTGGGGTCAAACAATTGCATCTCTCAAAGCCTCTATCTCCTTATCTATAAAAGGATACAGTTGAATTAGATAACTTCCAGGTCTGAAAGCCTACAATTCCAAAGAGATGTCAAAGTACAGACTGTGATGTAGAAAGCGTCACAAATAGCTTGAGGAATGTTGAGGATAATCATGCTTTCTTAGGTAACATTATGGTGACCAATAGCTCTATTTATTTTTATATAACCTCTCTCAAGGAGTCTTGTGTTTACTAATTTTGTGAATTTGAGGAAAGAGTAACTGATACAAACTGGCTGACACTCAGATTCAGACATGACAACCATCAGTACTGAGGTTCTTACTATTTAAGATACTGTTGTATATGTAGAGAAAGCATGGGTATTTGGTTCTGGTTCATATGTGGCACATACCCCTACAGTTTCTTTGAAGACATTGTCCTGAAAAGACCAGAATATTCCCATTTTATGGCCTCATGACTGTAAATCAGTAGGCTTATGTGTAATTAAAAGAGGCAAAGTCACCCAAAGTAGGATTGGGATCCTCCCATTCAGATGTATTTCTGGGGAGAATTTTGAGCCCAGGGAGCTTCAGGTGAAGGGAAACCCATCACTGCGGAGGAGAGAGAAAGGTAGAAGCAATCCGAGGAGAGGTTGCTGGACCTTTGAATATTCTTTGGACCATTAGGAAAAAGATCTTATGTTTCTATTCATTTCTCTTCAGTTGGATGGGTGTGTAATCAAATTGGGTGAGATGAAAGGGAATAAGGTATGAACAACAGGATGTACAGTTTAAAATACAGCCTTGTTAAAAATCAGGTTGGGCTTTTCCATTTCTGTTGAGTTCATTCTGAGCATTTTAAGTGCAGTAATAATAATTTCTTTGGGTGCCACAACTCTCTACAATCATAGTGTATTACCAACCTTGTCAGGTAGATTCCTCCTAATGACACTGCCCTGCTTCTCCTCTCCACCCTAGTCCATATTTGGGCTTTCTGAAGTACTATGATTTATCACCTTATAGGTTTCTACCAAATTTTGAACTCAATACTGATCAAGTTTTTTAAAAGTTTTCTCCAGATAATTCTTATTTTCCAAGATGTCACTTCACTTCCCTGTAGTATTTATTGACATTCTCATATTTGCTATAACTTAAAATTTAGGTGCTCAAAATTTTTTATTTCCTTGGCATACGCTCACTCCTTTTAAATCACTGGGACTCACTTGGTCCTACCTCCCATTCCTATAGCTTTTACCAACTTATACCATTTCCTTAAATGACCTATCTCTGTTGACTCTATCTCAGCTGACTTTTGTTATCTAAGCTGTCAAATTAATATAGCTCGGAGGACTCATGGGGCTTTCTTTACTGAGAGTTTTATTATCAACAAGGCATTAAATCTAGAATGCCTTGGGTTGTATTCATTTTATAACTTCATCAACGAGCCATCAAATTTATTCGGACTAATCAACTCTTCATAAACAGAAGCTACTCATTGCTTCCTTATTTTTCAGCACAGTAAAAAATTATTTTTTGTGCTAATTTAGGTTCTACTATTTTGCTAGGATTTGAAGAAGCTAAACAATGAGGACCGAGGGCCCTTTTAATCTTCTTTTGAAAATTAGGAACACATTACTATTCACTACCTTTAGATTCCTCTTTAGGTCTACAGGACTACAAAATAATGTTTTCTCACTTGGAAAATTAATTAGTTATTTCTCAGGCTTATTGGAAGATTGCTTATTGTCTGTAGAAAGTGATTACCTATTCATGAATTCTCTACCTTGTGTTATTTCCTTTTCTGTTTCATGGTCTTTTAAAAAATACAGCAAATCTCCCTCAATTCATTTTTTTTCAATGATTATGGAAATTATCTTTAACAGGGAGATTTTTTTGAGCTCTTCAAACTACCTTTAACATAGAAATAATTCAGAGAGAACAAAGTACATGGCTTGTTAGCAAATATAAACTGGAATTTGAAAAAATAAAAATTTTATACGTAAAATAATAGTTCAAACATTAAAAATGTATATACTAATTTTTTAAGGTTAATTCTGCCATTGCAAAAAACATCTGATTCGAGGAAAGTCCTTACTTAGACCTAAATTCTTTCGTTAATTATACAACCTTTAGTACTGGTTTGGATGACCTCATCTAAGTGGAGAAATTGATGTATGATGTTATTTAACATGCTGGAAGAACATCTATAAAGTTATGGCTGTTCTCTCGGGTATCCCACTTTCTATTTCTTCTAAAAATATTCTAAAATTTCATGGTTTTGGAAACATGGCCTAGTCTATTTTTAGGAAACTTCATCATATAATATCCATTTTATCTTCTTATGATACTAAAGAGAGTGAACCAAAAAGTACACCTTAGAAACATATTTCTAGAACGAGCTACTCAAAACCGTACTTAGTGGCTTTATTTATTTATTTATGGCTTCATTGGGTCTTCGCTGCTGCGCACAGGCTTTCTCTAGTTGCGGCGAGTGGGGGCTACTCTTCATTGGGGTGCGCGGGCTTCTCATTCAGGTGGCTTCTCTTGTGGAACACAGGCTCTAAGGTGTGCGGTCTCAGTAGTTGTGGCTCATGGGCTCTAGAGAGCAGGCTCAGTAGTTGTGGAGCACGGGCTTAGTTGCTCTGCAGCATGTGGGATCTTCTTGGACCAGGGCTCAAACTCGTGTCCTCTGCATTGGCAGGCGGATTCTTAACCAGTGTGCCACCAGGGAAGTCCCTACTTAGTGGCTTTTACAGAATTATTTTCTCTTTTAAAATTCTACAATCAGGAGATTATAATTCATATAGGACCTAATCACAGTACTCGTAATGTCTATAACACCCTCTATGATGTATCAACTTATGCTAGTGGCATCTGGTTCACAAACATTTTTTGTATGGATCACAATGTTAAAAAAAATAGTCACCATCCTTTAAAAATGGATCATTTCCCATAAAAAATCCAAGATGTGGCTTCCTTTGGAATAATTAAAGATTTGGCAATATGGTCACAATTAGCTAGAGTTAGTAGTTACCATCACCCACCCCCAAATGTAGTAGGGCCTGAGCCGCCCAGTTTGCTGGAATTCTCACCCAGCTTTCTGATTCATGTGTTTTACATTCCTGACTTGGATCATAAAGTCATCTGAGTTTGTGACTTCTGGTTTAAACAGTCTATGAGGTCTCAATTACTTTTGCTAGAAAGATTTTTATAATGCCTTTAATGGGACACATTCAAATAACATGGAAATAAGAATGTATCCTTTAAAACAACTATCATCATAGATGTAAGAAAATCTAACAAATTATACTCAGATTTCCAGACTACAGACTTTCACGGAAATGGAAGCAGTCTTGGCCAAAGGCACTCTTCATCCACATTAGATAACACAGAGTAGACATATTGGGATTTCCTCCCTTCTCTTGTAGTGAAAACCTTTGCAAATGTCTAATATGGTTAGTTTTTCTTATATTCTACATTCTGCTATAGAATGGTTCTTAGAGGAATGCCAGAGGAAGACAGAATCGGGGTTGCCAATGTGAGAAGAGTGAGATATTGAAGTAGAGTATGAATTATTAGTCTATAAATACTGAAGGGAGGGTAGTAGAGAGGCTTTGTGGGAGGATCACGAAGCTGGAAGTAAAGATTCCTTTGTTTAAGGCTCGTTCTTTGTCATTTTAGCTATGTGACCTGAGGTAAGTGGCCTCATCTTCTAAGCTTCAATGTAAATTGGGTGTAGTATTTGCTTAGACTGATTGTGCCTAAGATTCTGTTTAAGGTTAATTTTCAATAATAATATTCTAGACCAAGCACTTATTTCTCTTGTGCCTGTCATATCTCTTAAGATCTACTGGCTGCATGAGCTATGCTATGGTACATGAAGCACAGCAATGTGGTTATACAAAGTATAGCAGTCCAGTATTGCCACTATAATGCTGTGTAACAAATCACCCTAAACTTAATGGCTTAGAGCAAGTGTTTTATTCTTATGTTACAGTTGCCTGTGGTTTGGCTGATCTAGGCTGGGCTTGGCTGAGTAGCTTTACTTCAAGCTGCAGGTTGGCTCAGCTTGGCTCTAACCCATGAATTTGGTTTAGATCTTCTCCATGTGTATTTTTTTCTGAAGCCCAGGTTGAAATGGCGCTGGTCACCTGAGCCATGCTCATCTTATGACTTATCAGTGGAGCTCAAAACCCAAGCCAAGCCATGGAACAACACTTACAGCCACCATTGCATCATGCCCACTATTATTCTATTGGTCAAAACAAGTCACATGGCCAAGCCTAACTCTGTCCATAGTGGGAGAGTGAAGGGAAAGAATAGTTGTTGAACAGTAATCCAGACTTTAACACTAAGCAACGTCCAGCATCTATAGACATTTTAATTGAAAAGCATATTTTCACAAGCCAACTTAAATGATTGAAAACCAATTTGAACAACTGACTCCAGAATCATTTTAAAGGGTTAATTGTAAAATGATATCTATAATGTATCTGCAGTATGTTGTTTTAAAGTGTTGGGAAAGAACATTTCAATAATTCAATTTGTGTGTGGAAGAATGAATCACTCTCCTCTTAGAGACCTCAAGAATTAGAGTCCTTTTGGACATTTTCTTCAGAATAGCCAAGTAAGCATTGCTGGGGTCTGAATCTGACTTAAATGGCAATGTTCAGTTTGAGGATGATGGAAGTAAGGCTGATCTTGGCTCAAAATGATCAACTCAGACTAAGCCGTAGTGCAAGATATGAAGCCCAGAGTTGAGAAAAGGTAATGGAATCTAGTTATGTGACCTGAGACTTTTGAACACATTCCAGATTGTATTAATCAGAATAATTCCTATTTTTCTCCCTCTTCCCCCCTCCCCTCTCCCACCCTCCCCTCCCCTCCCCTCCCCCACCCTCCCCCTCCCCTCCCCCATCCTCCCCCTCCCCCTCCCCCTCCCCCACCCTCCCCTCCCCTCCCCCATCCTCCCCCTCCCCCTCCCCCTCCCCTTCCCCTCCCTTCCCCTCCTCCCCTCCTCCCTCCCCTCCCCTCCTCCCCTCCCCCCTCTTCCTACCCCCCTTCCTCCTCCTCCTCCTTCTTCTTCTTTTTTTTTTTTTTTTTTTTTTGCGGTACACAGGCCTCTCACTGTTGTGGCCTCTCCCGTTGCGGAGCACAGGCTCCGGACACACAGGCTCAGCGGCCATGGCTCACGGGCCCAGCTGTTCTGCGGCATGTGGGATCTTTCCAGACCAGGACACGAACCCGTGTCCCCTGCATCAGCAAGCAGACTCTCAACCACTGCGCCACCAGGGAAGCCCTTCCTTTTTTAAAAATTTATTTATTTTATTTATTTTTGGCTACATTGGGTCTTCATTGCTGTGTGCAGGCTTTCTCTAGTTGTAGCGAGCTGGGACTACTCTTCATTGCAGTGCATGGGCTTCTCATTGCGATAGCTTCTCTTGTTGTGGAGCACAGGCTCTAGGCACGTGGGCTTCAGTAGTTGCAGCACACAGGCTCAGTAGTTGTGGCACATGGGCTTAGTTGCTCTGTGGCATGTGGGATCTTCCAAGACCGGGGCTTGAACCCGTGTCCCCTGCATTGGCAGGAAGATTCTTATCCACTGTGCCACCCCTTCTTATTCTTCTTATTCTCCTTCCCCTTCCCCTTCCCCTTCCCCTTCTCCTTCTCCTTCTCCTTCTTCTCCTTCTTTTTCTTCTTCTTCTTCTTCTTCTTCTTCTTCTCCTTCTCCTTCTCCTTCTCCTTCTCCTTCTCCTTCTCCTTCTCCTTCTCCTTCTCCTTCTCCTTCTCCTTCTCCTTCTCCTTCTCCTTCTCCTTCTCCTTCTCCTCCTTCTTCTTCTTCTTCATAGAACTACAACAGTAGCTGGCTTAAACAATGAAGGAAACTTCTTGTTTTGCATACTTAAACAGTCCACAGGTAGAAACAGATTCAGGTACGACTTAATCCAGAACTTTCTCCATCTTCATTTTTAGGATCTATTATCCTCTTTGTTGGCTTAACCTCAGAGGAAAGGGAGATTTTTTCCCCAGTAATTTTTATAAAATCTTGGCATAGAAGTTCATTAACTTGACTTATGGAATGAGACCAATTCTTCCCCAATTACAGGGTCAATTATTGGAATCAGTTACTGGCCAGGCCTGTGTGTTGTGCATTCTCCTGGAGCTGACACGTGACATGAACTGCAGGAAATAAGTATAAAGACATTTTTATTAGACAAAGGAATATAAGAGGCTTTTCCCCAGAGAAAGGGGCAAGGATGTTAGGTGGGTAAAAACAACATGTGTCTATTAAAATTCCTGTTCAGCAAAGATGGACAATGCATTAGGGTGAGGGACAATTTATGAAGCAGAACTATACTGAAAAGTGTTGACTACAATAAAGCTAAGATGTAAATCGTCTGGTGCTATATTAACACATTCTCTAAATGCTGGGCAGAGAGAGAGATTTGATGCATCAGTTATTTGTCTGTAGATATTAAGAAAGATCATTCCATTTTCATGGGCCCAACTGGCAATGATAGTTCCTAGTCCTATGTCACAAACTCATATCTGGTGGCTTGTTGGTGATGGGCTGACTCAGCTTTTCTGGGTACAGCTGTAGCAAAGTCAAATCATGGGTTCAGTCTTTCAGAGGGAAAGTCAGAGAGTCATTTTACTATGTAGAAGTATGTAATTCCAGGATTCAAATGGTGATAAGAATAAATCTTTGCGAAGATATACATCTATGCTAGAATGAGTCTTCATATTTCTTTCACTGACAGGGAGAGGAGGGCTCTTGTTCTCAGTTCCACATGAAATGCCTTGCCCACAGTACTTTATGTATAATTACAATGTTTCTTCAAGGTGCCCTTATTATTTCTCCTCTCATCTTTCCCAGGAGACATGCACCAGGAGGCGTTGGCAAGTTCACTTGGCAAGAACAGACGAATAAATAAGAAGCATGAGCTTGCGTCTTTTAGCTGAGGTGATTTGTCAAAAACCACAGCACTGTGGCTATGTTCAGATTTTAAGGGTTATGTTTGGCCTTAATCAAGGGGAATTTTAAAAGCTAAATCATTGAATGAATTGAAAAGATTTTGGTAGAACATGAAGTCAATTGTTCTCATGCAGCTGAATGTATTGCCCTGAAGGCATTTCAAACATATGTTAGAGTATTAGACAATGGTGAGTTATGTACTCATGTTTCTCTAATTTATTGAGTGAGTAGTATTGAGTGAAGAATCCCATGAAGAATAATGGGCTTTGATACTCAAGAGAGAAGAAAATGGGACTTCCCTGGTGGTACAGTGGTTAACAATCTGCCTGCCAATGCAGGAGACATGGGTTCAATCTCTGGGCCAGGAAGATCCCACATGCCATGGAGCAACTAAGCCTGTGCACCGCAACTACTAAGCCTGCACTCTAGAGCCTGTGAGCCACAACTACTGAGCCTGGGTGCAGCAACTACTGAAGTCCACGCGCCTAGAGCCCATGCTCCACAACAAGAGAAGCCTCCGCAATGAGAAGCCTGCACACCACAACGAAGACCCAATGCAGCAAAAAAAAAAAAAAAAGAGAGAAAGAGAGAACAAAATTTCTGAACAAGAGACCCCTGAGGTCAGCTACTTGTTATAAGGCCATCAGGTGGTGAATATGGGTACATTGGGTTCTGTAATACAATCTGAGTTTATAATATCTTTGTAATTTTCAACATTGTTATGTTTTATTATGTAAATGTCAACTATGCATATTATATCTGTCTGTTAATTTCTGTTTTCCTCTTCAGATCTTCGCTCCACCTTTCTCCAATGTGTGCTGTGCCCTGGGAGATTGACTTTTATGGGCCACATCAATGAGATTCATTGCTTTATAGCATCCCATTGGATTCAGCCAATGGGAAGAACCATTTGAAAAAATCGGAGAGTAAGGCAGGAGAATCAACTCAAGGTTTTTATTTTCTAGGCTCCCTCCCTTTTGGGTCACTATATATTGACTTCATCCCTTTTCTAAATGCCACAGCTTTGTTGGGGAGCCCTCTCCGTACAAACTCCCTCTCCAAATTCCACTGACCACTCCCTTCCCTTGTCTCTTCAGCCTGAAGGGATAATGGCTCCTGTAGATTGCTAGTCCTAGAGACTTGACTACGCTTCGTTGGACTTGCTTGATCCTCCCATACATTTGTAAACAGGTCCTTAATATACGCTCCTTAATTATTCCACCTGCATATTCCATCTCTTTGCTAACATCTTGACTGACATATTACCTATGTAAAATATGACACACGCTACATATTTTCAGGACATAGAATACATTTACATTAAAGTTATTTATGCTGCACTTAGGACAAATATAACCAAAACAAATCTCAGCCTTCTGGGAGGTCAGCTGAATAAAAACAGTAGCCAAGGTAAAAACAAACAAGAACAAAAATGTAACATATACTCAGGCCAGTGGAATAATATTAAGGAAAGCTGTGTTCAGAGGCATAGATAAAATGGGAAAATCAGGATTTCGGGGGAAAGTTCCCAGGACCAAACACCAGAATTCAAAATTGTGAACAACCAGGAAATCTTAATATCGAGGGCTAAGAAATGAGAGAGACAGAAAAAGAGATAGCGGGGGGAGAGAGAAGAGACATGTCAGTAAAGATGTGTGTGTGTGTGTGTGTGTGTGTGTGTGTGTGTGTGTGTGTGTGTGTGTGTGTGTGTGTGTGTGTGTGTGTGAAGGGCATAAAGTGCTGGGATGGAGGTTGCAAGACCCCGCACTCAGAATCATCTGAAAAATCTGCCTGGTGGCTTTGTCCATGGTGCTGGCCGAGTCCATGCTACTGCATGGACTGCTCCTCTCCCTCTGAGGACCAGGTGAGCTGAAAGAATTCTTAATACTTGACTGATGTGCCTTCAGACTTCCTGGGAAATTACTTTGTACTAAAGGCATCCAACAGTACCAGGCTAAAAGAAGGGGGGTGGTATCATCTGCCTCCCAGTTATTACGCGTTTGTACATGATTGATACTAACATTACTGCTGCTGGGAATTGATCGAAGCATACTACCATGCTAAAACAATTTACCATGAGATAGGCGTGAATGTGAGAGCTCTGAAGAGCAGTTTCAAAATAAGAGGCCAGGGTGAAAATAAGATCATGGGATGGAAATACTCAAATGTCTGTACACAAATACAGGACTGAATTTCTGCTATTTCTTCTGTTATTTTTTTCTGGGCTGAAAAAATGATTACTCTATGTAATGACGTGCCCAAAAATGATTTTAAAAAGTTAAAGGTTAGGATAAAAGTAAATTAGCTTACACAACAAAGAATACTTTTGTGTTTTTGGAAGAAATCGAAATTTAAATCTAACGTTTTACCTTTTACATAACTGTTACATGTAACAACACTAACCAAGGGAAAGAAATAGGTCTTTTCTTTAAAGTCTGATCGTTATTAAAGAAACAAAGAATGTAGATTCTCAGGAAAATATCGAATGTATAGTCAATGAGAAAAGTTTATGCATCTGGCAGTTTTGAGCAGTTTTGCAGCTCTGATATTAAAGATCTTAAGTTTAAAATGTAGCATTTAATATTAATAGGAGCACTGTAGTGACTTCGTAGATTAGAATGAACTGGTGTGAAGAGGGGAAAATAAACCTGGAACAAATTGCAACAAGGAGGAGAAAATTAATCTGATGAAGTCAACAAACAGAAGCAGGAAGTGTCTTCCAAGTTTTGTGATCATGTTCTCAGAAAGCACAGAATACCCTCACAATCACAGTTCCAACCATCATCACTTGGAAGTGCAAGCACTTGAAAGCCACCTTGTGTTCAACCTTATGCCTTTCATCCTCTGATTTTGGAGAAGTCTCTGGTGTGGTGACAGGAACATTAAAGTATCTCAGGACCCAGGTTCCCAGCCTTATCAGAAAGATGCTGGACAAGCTGTGTAACCTTTTGCAACTTTATTTTGTCCCCAAAATACATGAGCTATCTTGTTCACAAGGTTATCTTGGGTTTTAAGAAAGCACACATGAATGTAAAAGAGATAAACATGGATAAAAAGTAACCCAGAGATCACCACTGCCTCTTCCAGCCTTTGGGACCTGAATAGAATTGTCCCAAGCCCCAGCTGGATGTCCTGGAGGAATCCTAATCGTCCTCAAGGTGTCTGAAAGTTCCTGAAGACTACTTTCTCATACTTACCTTCACTGCTGGACTCCTGGTACCCATTGACAGCTTTTCACAGCACTGTATTAACTCAGATGTGGAACTCAAGACTGCCTTGAACTTTCTCTCCCAAACCATGCAGGTACTCAAGAGTATGTTTGCTTGTGGACTTAGCAGGAGCCACTCTCTGTAGAAAGCAGGTGAGCTACAGAAAGTAAAAATACTTTTCCTGTTATATTGATTTTAATGACCACTAATAAACTGATCACACAACAGAACCATGGAAACTTTCTTAAGATGACACAAAAATAAATAACAAGAATTCATAGACTCTACTCAAATAAAGCTACATAAATACTGACTGGTGCAGTCCAGTGAAATGTTACAGGGAGAAAACACTGAGAACTAGAGATAGGCTTATTCCGTCTCTGTCATGATATGTTCATGTCAGTAGAGGATAAATCAAACAATCCTGTGGTATGCCCATCCCTTGACACTTAGCAGACGCTTTAAAGAAAAAATATGTTCAGAGCACATGGTGCAGCCTTTGGACTTAATTTGCAAGTTGTTTTTAGATAACAGCTCCTCCTTTTCTTAGAAATTTGGGTTAGTAGAAGTTTCTCTGGGGACTTCTCCAGGCGGTCCAGTGGTTAAGACTCCATGCTTCCAATGCAGGGGGCTCAGGTTTGATCCCTGGTTGGGGAAGTAAGATCCCACATGGTGAGCGGCCAAAAAAAGAAAAAGGAGTTTCTCTGCTCATGAACAAAATAAAGTACAGTGCACTTAATAAATTCCTTTTTGAAACTGGTGATCTGTCCTAAGGGGTTCCTGGGGTCTTTGTGGAGGGTCTATTTTGATGATTTTGGTCATAATTTTTTGGATAACAGTGTTATGGAGGATGCAAAACAAAGACTACCACCCTTCTTTCTTACCATGCTTCAGTCCAGGTCATAGGTACCTTGACCCCATTAGCAGAATGAGAGGCTGTGCTTTTTAAATCAGAACAAAATTCCACCTTCTCACCAGAGTCTGATGTATGGAAAATAAAACAAAGACCTTAGTTATGCAATCGCATTAAGAACAATATATTAAAAGAATGTCTTTTTTTTTTTTTTTTTTTTTTTTTTTAGCTGCGTTGGGTCTTTGTTGCTGCGCGCGGGCTTTCTCTAGTTGCAGCAAGCGGGGGCTACTCTTCATAGCAGTGCGTGGGCTTCTCATTGTGGTGGCTTCTCTTGTGTGGAACATGGGCTCTAGGGCACACAGGCTTCAGTAGTTGTGGCACCTGGGCTCAGTAGTTGTGGTGCACGGGCTTAGTTGCTCCGCGGCATGTGAGATCTTCCCAGACCAGGGATCAAACACATGTCCCCTGCATTGGCAGGCAGATTCTTAACCACTGCCCCACCAGGGAAATCCTAAAAGAATGTCTTGAAATGGATGTGTGACTGGGCACATAATGTCCTGGCCCAACTCACGGACTGGGTTTGTGAGACTTTGAAGTAGGAGGACTTCAAGAGTTTAGCTTCCCGGGCATACTGAGATGAATTCCCAGAACCATAATGTCAGTGGCAGCGTGCTTGCAGCTCTAAGCAAAGCATGTAGAGTTTCTCATCTTGCTATTACACAGCCCTGGCAGGGTGAACATCCCAATCCAGTTGCAGGATGTGCTTGGCCTTCAAATTCCCCTGAAAACTCCAACACACCCACTCGTGGCAGTGCTACCAGAGGCCAGCTTGGCGATTTCCCCCTGATCTTCCTTCTCTCCTTTTTGGACCCTTTCTTCCCCAGCACCTCTCACAATTGTGTAATGTCAAATTCCTGTAAGAAGTTCCTTATTCCACAGCACTCAGAGAGGTTATGCTTTCTGAATTCTGCCCTTGTATTACATGGGATTACTGTCAGGCATCATTCTTAGACCATATCAGCTTAATCCCCTCAAGAAATCATTTGAACTGAAATGGATTTTGATGTTAACCTCTCAACTTGTTAGGCAAGTTCCTTATTAAAAGATCCATGTAAAAACCTGGTCAGCATTTTTAAAATGAAATTGGTATCAGGAGACCTATCATGTCACTCAACATTATCTTCATAAGATTTCACATGAGAAAAATATCACTATTTCTGGCCAGTTTAGACTTTATTTCTTTTGAAGCATTGGTATACTTCTTCCTTTTTGGAGCGTTCAATTTTTGCCCTGGCTTCTAGGAGGCTCAGAGACATATATGATACCTAATTAAAGGAACCATCTTAGTTTCCAATGTATTTGGTTATTCCTCTCTTCCATGCACTTAATTAGTTCTATTTAACTAATCTTAGAGTATACTTGTCCTTTATGTTAACTTGTGTCAAGTAGGAAATGGTTGAGACAGAACAAAGGATTGACAAAATCTGTTTATTTAGTGCCTACCTAGTGTCATCTGGGCTTGCATTCTCTCTATCTTATTTTTTTCTTCCGTTTCACATACAAGGAAACTGAGTTTCCACTAGATTAGGGGATGCTAAATGGACAATGACAGAACTGGGACTTTCATTCTCTCTCCATTGTGTCAGGCTGTCCTAAGGCCTGAAAGAGTCAGATATAAACACAAGAGACACACTGAAATAAGAAATAAGTATCTCTGTCCCTCTCAACCTGACTTGAGAATGGAGACCTCACCATGGGTCCCTTCTTTGTCTGGCAGAGAAGTTTGTGAATATAAGTGAAACAGAAAGCAAACGTGTTTTGAAATGGAAGTTGGTGATGAGGATAATGAAATTGATGGTGATAATGAAAATGATTAAGATGATGGCGGTAATGAAGAGGATGATGTATCACTTTAGTTGCAAAGAAAAATTGTGATTATTTTCAGTCACTTTACTCCCTCATTAAGTATATATTTTCAAGAGATACAGCATATGGGAACTTACATCATGATTCAGAGGTTTTTATTACTGGATGGAATATATTTCCTGACTTCAATAATCATGTAAAATAGCTAAAAGGATTAACTGAGTGTTCACTGTATGTCAGGCACTGTTCTAGGCACTTTCCACACATTAACTCATTTCATATTTGAAATAGATATTTTCCTTATCCCCATTTTACATATGCTAAAACCAAGGCAAAGGGGTTAAGTCACTCCCGTGGTTAAGATCACTGAGCTACCAAGTGGTGGAGCTAGAATTCAAACCCAGGGAGTCTGGCCCCCAAGTCTATGCTCTTAAGCATGATTTTGTGCCTTATTCTCTTTCCAATGTCCAGGAAAAAGAGCAGATTTGGATTCATATCTGGAGTCCATAACTTCCTAGCTATGTAACCTTGAGCTTAATCTCTTTAATTCTCAGTTTCTCTGAGGTTCTTTTCAGTGCCAAAAGATAGGATTCTTTTGAATCAACCATTTAGTTACTCACTGAGCACCTATGAGCAAAGAACTAAACTAGGTGCCATGGGCTGAAAAATTAAACCACCAGTCAAGAGTTTTGCTCACGAATACAAGTATAAAGATGCTGAAAATACTTGCTTAATTGGAATAAATTTTCTGCAGCTGGTCCTCAAACATTCCAGCTTCCCGTAAGAAGACAAGTAATGCTCTTATTGAAGAAACTCTTCTCTTTTGCTCTTCACTTTCTCCCTGCAATCCACTGCATCCTTGTCTTAGAGAATTCTCTTTATTGTATTCCTTTGACAATGTTAACTCCTTTGAACATCTACCATCTACATTCACCTTCACAGATCACTAATGCACCCCAGGCCCCTCACTATGAATGGCCCTCACTGTGAGACCTGGACACTAGGACTTTTCAGAGGGCTGCAAGTAAGTAGCAGAGCAGGAAGGATGTCATTTCACATCCCTATGTTAACACTTTTGGGAAAATAGCATCCTGGCCGTGACACGACAGCAAGTGCTAGTGTGGAAGACTGGTTCCTGGAAGATATGAGAGGCTGTGAGTTGGCTCTGGGCAAGGGGAAGGCAGCAGTTCCAAGAGACAGGTTGTAGCTGTTCTTTTTTACCTCTCTTCCTTGAGTTTGGTGGCAATAAGGCATATGGCATGGATCACCCAGCCCGATCAGTCTCAGGTTGTTAAATAATCTCCAGGATGTATGAAGGCAACACTCACATGCCCAATAAAGAGAAGCCACAGGACAAAGAAGGCACTTATTTCTGGCGACGGAAATTCTGCCCCAATCTGTGTAATCACCAAGACTTTTTAGACAAAGGGAGGGCAAATGAAAGAGAAAGGCTTAAATGAATCTGCCATCTGAGGCCTCTGGGTTCCTGCTCAGTTGGCAAGAATTGAGAAGCAGACAGGAGACCTGGTTTATAAAGGATGTGCTCCCGGAACACTCTGATGAAGGACTGGGGAAAGCAAGGCAAGGGAGAGGGATGTAGATGGAACAGTTGTGTGATTTCAGGTAAAATCTCCACCTGGTCCTGCAGGGAAACTCTGGAGTATAAATTACGTCTCAGAGTTTGTCTTAACTGTAGGCAAAGGAGCTGTTTCCTTTGGATGTGCTCTAGAATTTGCCAGTCTGTACCCAGTCCACTTTGCTCATTCCTGCACTTGCTACTCTTGCAAGGTTTAAGCTGATAAGAGAAGAGACAGGTAATTCTGAGACCTTTGCACTTTAGTTACTGCTGTTAATGAACTTAAAATGATGAATAACTTGAGGAACTAAAAGGGATTGGAGAAATCTTTGTTGTCAGTTCTTGGAAGTTTCCCTAGTCTTCCATTATTGAAAAGCTGGGTCCTTTATGACCTGCTTTGTCTATGGGATGTGTTTTTTTCTGCCACTCCTTTGGGCTACATATTTCTTAAGCATTGCATTGCTAATTAGCATCCTCTTTGAGAGATGGAGGGGAACCATGCAAGAAGCAAAAAGAATATTTTTTGTGGAGGTAAATCTGAAACTGACCAGTTAAATTAAGTCTTTGCCTAATCTGTAACATGTTTTCTCCTGCCACTCTTCCGTTTTATCAGCACATTTGAAGAGTTTATCCTCATATAAAACTATTTTTATGAACACACACACATACACACACATCAGAGTTTTGTATGCCCTTTGCTCAATGTGGGTATAGTTCTTATATTTTTCTCTGTGATGCAACAAGAAGAGATGGGGATTAAACATCTAGAGATCTGCTGGTTTGCCTTTAAATCTGTGATGACCATCATTTTGTCACTAAATCTCCTAAGGTTTCAGTTCTTATTTAGTCAAATAAATAGTGTGGGAAGTTGGAAATGATGCTTAGTTAAGTTCCTCCTGGATTTAAAAGCCATATGATATCCCAGCTCTTCCAGGATCACCTGACAATCTAATATTTAAGCTATGCATTGCCCTATATCTTGACTGTGAGATGCCCAGATCGCAGGCAGCCAACCCCCAGAGGAGGTATCATCTAGTTATAGCTTAAGTGACTTTGACAATAACTTCAAAGATGGGAGAAAAAGGGCTAGAAATTCTTTTCTGTAATTTTACCATTTTTAGGTACCTTCCTGTGGTATAGCTTCTTCCACCAAGATTCTACTTTATTGAGGTGTTATCACATGAATAATGATTGAAATATAACTTAAATATATGCATCATTCTTGAAAATATCAACTTTATCCTAAGGCTCTTCCTAGTACAGGCCAGGTCCTGCACATTTTACTACCAGACATCAACACATTTGCCATGCCAAATTCAGTTCATCAATCTCATCCAATCAGAATATAACTGGAAAAAAAAGAATAACTCAACGGAAAAATAATGAATCTGAAAGTAATTTTTTTTAAAGACGGGAAATAAAATCAATTTGGTGTTGCTTTAATTTTTGATGATTTACAGTGAAAGTTCTAATGCCCAGCAGGTACCATTTGACATTTTCATCTCCAGTGCTGTGAAAAGATTAGCACTTACTGGTATTGATTTAAACTAGGATTTATACCAGGGCTGTCATCTTTATGGAAAGCACAATAAAAAAAGATTAGAAAGAAATTTCCAGGCGGCCTGGGTCTAATCAATTGTAGAATGCTTTCATTGGGAATTTGCAACTTTACCAAGCAGCAAGTTAACATGCAGGATACGCAACAGGAAATGAAATTCACCTCAAGACTTAAGAATTGTGGCCAGGCCAAAAGCACAGCACAGCACACAATAAGACACAGGTTATGGTTCAGAATCACTCTGCTCATTTTCCATGGAGTTTGTGAAAAATCTGTAAAAGACAGCATTTTAAAGCCGACTGAAGTGGAGCAGACCCCTGCCAAAGGACTGGGGGAAACACTTACAATGGATTTCAAGACAGAATATTTGAGGAGAATTTCTTAGAGCTGAAGTCAATACGAATCAACAAGGGTATATGACTTTTATTTGGTTTTGACTGAGAAGGAAGAGTTAGTCTAGGACTAGCTGGAGGTCAGGAAGGGTGGCACCAGTGGACTCAGTGTTCACTACTGAAACTGAACTCAAAACCCAGGAACGGCAGAGAGAAAGTGAATATGGGGGAGGCACTGATTGCTAAATTCTGAATCCTAGCCCTCCAGCAGCTGACAGTGCCATACGTGAACACTGAGACAAAAGCATCAAAAGGATACTGTTGAGATTCCTGGACATTCCAGCCAAGAGATACTCCAACAATCTCAGGCAATCTGCTTTACTGGAAAAATCACGCAGAGAGAAAATTCTATTTACTATACAATGAATCACAAATTAAACACACACCTGATGGCAGTAATTATGCAGAGGGCTCAAGATAAAAAATTAAAACATGGGAACTTCCCTGGTGGTCCAGTGGTAAAGAATCTGCCTTCCAATGCAGGGGACGCAGGTTGAATCCCTGGTCGGAGAACTAGATCCCACATGCTGCCTGGCAACTAAGCCCGCGCGCCACAGCTGCTGAGCCCAAGCACCCTGGAGCCCACGCGCCACAACTAGAGAGAGAAAACCTGCACGCGGCAACTAAAGAGAAGCCCACACGCTGCAACAAAAAGATCCCACATGCTTCAACTAAGACCTGAGGCGTCCAAACAAACAAACAAAACCATAGGAACATTGCACATAAGTGGCTCACAAGGTACAGGACAGAATGATAAATATGATTATAGTTTTATGTCTCAGAAGAGGAGGTAGTTACGTCTTTCTGGGAGGGGAGAAGGAAGGGGATCAAGGACAGCTTCCATGGAGAGTTCACAAAGCAGAGTTTTGGATAATAAATGGAAAGACAAGGGAGAGAAGAGGATTTCAGGGTGAGGGAGCAGCGGGTGGAGGGGTACAGAATCATGACCTCTGACAGGGTCATGTAGGACAGGAGTTGGGAAAGGGGTCCAGAGTTTGACTTTATTCTAGGGGCAGCGGAGAAAACTTTGGCTGGTTTTAGGTGTGTGTATGCGCAGTGCATGCAGGGGCCAGGTGGGAGTGACCTGCTCAGAACTGTGTTTTAGAAAGACTGTCTGCTGCCATGCTAATCACCACGTGGACCCATGCAATGATCTTGTACATTGTCCCTCTGCTTCCCCCTTGCCTCTTCAGTGCGATTTTCTAAAAATGTCGCCCCTTTGCTTAAACCTGTCAATCATTCCACCTCTGATATGGTTCAGCCTGTGACAGCTGCTCCAACCACATCTCCTGGCACTCAGAAGAGATTCTCTGCCTTCTTACTGGCTCACAAACACGTCTGTCTCAGAGCCTTTGCATGTATCGTTTTCTCTTCCTGGAATGCTTCCCCACCCCACCCCCAAATCTCCATGCTCACTCCCTCAGTTGTCCCAGCTGCTCAGATGTCACCTCTTCCGAGAGGTCTTCTTCAGCCACTCACTCTGTGTACTCAGTATGATTTTTCAGTGGATGCCTGGATGGAAGGATGGATGGATGGATGGAAGATAGATGGATGGATGGATGGATGGATGGATGGAGGCAAAGTGTCCCTCAGGAAGTTTGTAAGAGTCTGAGAAGAAGTAATATGAGCATATGGGGATTCAGGATAATGAATGGTGCTTGGTGATTACATAGCTATGGCAGAGACGGGTATGAGGAGACTGAAGGATTAGAAGGTGCAGAGGGTCCCTCCCAGGTTCTGGACTGGAGGACTGGATGGATACAGGAAGAAGGGAACCTTTTTGAAGGGAAGCAGGAATGATCAGAGAATAAATTTAAAAAGAGTATTATCTAATTGTTATAGGGCACATATGTGCCAGTCACTGTACCTTATGTATATCATCTCACTTAATTCTCTAAGGTAGATAGATACTCTTATCATCGTCATTTTCTTTTGAAGAATCTGAGGCTCAGAGAGGTTAAGCAACTTGCCCAAGATCTCACAGTGGAAGGTAGAGCCCAGACCTTAGGGCAGGTCTATCTGATATAGTTCACATAAACTTAAGTTACTTTGGTTACTGCTATTAGTTTTGATTGTGAGAATCAACTGCAACAATCTATGCGAAAATCTAGAAGGTATATAAATTGGATATAGCTTTGTATCCTGAAGAGTGTTACAAATACATTGCGTCTACTATTATCTTGGAATTTTTTAAAGTAAGAAGTTCATACATTGTTTAACTTGAATCTTTTATGCAATAGACTTAATCCGTTCCCCTCTACTTGAAACCCATAGAAATATTAATGCTAACTCCTCTGCACAGTGCTAGCCAGGCTGCTGCATAAGGGGAGTGCTCTGAGCACTGCACAACTACAGAGAGTGGCATGACGTGAACCATCCCCCTGGAGCTGTGCAACATGGCAGCTCCGAAGTTCTTCTGACGCATGAACTAAAACTGGCATTCACTATACTAATATACCTTAGTGAAATAAGGTTCACTCTACTAATATTCCTTAGTGAAATAAGGTAAGTGGAATATTTTCAGAGAGATAGAGGAAATGAATCAAAGAATGAAGACCTTGCCAACGGTGGAAAAAAGGCTCAACTCCTTTAGAGAGGATGTGGCAAAAATATCTCTGAAAGGCACGGAGACCAGGGCAAGTCTTTAACACATTCTAACTCTGGATAGCTGGACCCAGGTAGGGAAACAAAGAAAGAAAAGCCAAGGCTATTTTCATAAATATTTTATTCACAGCAAGAACACTGACCTTTTCTCCAAGCTAAGCCCTTTATAAACATATAAATGGGCAGTCATTTCCTATGAAATTACCTATCAAATCAAAGAGTAGTTGAAAATATTGCCTAGGATTTTTTTTTTTTCATTTAGGCAAGGAACATCAGTCTTGCCAGTGGGCTAAATTATACAATTTCTTCCCTCCCTCTCTCCTTCTTTCCTTTCCTTTTAATTTGCATACAATTCACCTTTTAAATCTTTTTTATTATAAAATAGAATACATGTACAGAAAAATGCATAAAACATAAACTCACATTTTAGCAAATTTAGCAAACACTCAAATAACAGTCGCACAAGAACTCTGCCACTACTTCTGAGATGCAGTCCTTCCCAATTACATTCTCCTCTCTCCCACCTAGAAGTAGCCATTCTTTTGACATTTATGGTGATCACTCCCTTGCTTTCCTTTATAGTTATACTACCTAAAAATGTGTCCTGAAACTATAGTTTGTTGGCTTTTTGAACTTTATGTCAATGGAATCATATTGGAGTTTTTCTTTTGATCTTGCTTTTTTTAGGTTGAATGATGTACGTTGAACATCCAACCTTGTTGACGTATGTAGGTTGGGCTCATTTATTTTCATTTCTTTGTAGCAAGCGTCAGCAAACTTTCTCTGTAAAGGACAAGAAAGTAAATATTTTAGTCTTTGTGGGCCACAAAGTCTGTCATGTATTAGCTATGGAAAAAGCAGGTCACAGGCTAGATTTGACTGAACCCTGCTCTGTAGCATTCCACCAGATGATTTAATACTCATCCTAACGATGAAGGCCATTTTGATTGCTCTCATTTTTGGGGGGCACATTACAAATAATATTATTATTATCATTATTAGTGTCTTATGCAGTCAATCATCACTTAGATTTACCTATGTGTTTATCTCTTTCTTTGATTTTCATATATTCTAGCTATTCCTATTTATTGCTTCTGCTGATTCTCATTTATTATGCCATGTCTTTTTGTGTGCCTATTTATCTTTGACTATGTGCTGGGCATTGTGTTTGAAATATTATTTGTAGAAATACTTCACAGTATAGGATGACTTTTCTTTCCTCCTCCAAAGATTTTCTGTTGACTTTTGTAGGCACCTAGGGGCATCAGCAGCCTGGGATGATCTTAACCCAATTTTAAGATTTGCAGTTTTCTGGACTACCCAAAATAGTTGAAGCAAGGCTACCATCTGTGTAAAGGCTGGTTTATTTTAATTTCACTCTTACCCTTGGAATCTTAGACCAAAATTGGGGGTGGTTTACTGTGGCAGGCTCAGAACTCTGGCATGTGTAGCCAGGTGAGATTTTTCAAAAGTGCAATTCAGATTGTCAGCCCTGTTTTTAGGACTGGCAATGGTCCTTGGGATGGAGGTGGCCTGGAATGCTGGGCTTACCTTTCTGGATTCCCTTCCTCTCCTGGATCTTGATCCAGAAATTCCTTACTTTTGTTAGCTTTTGGTGCTTTTATGTATTTTTTTTTCTGCTTGTCTAGTTTAGATATTACCTAGTCATTCATTACCAGGAACAGAAATTTTCCTAACTTACATTTTTCATTAAAAAAAGGACAAATTTTAAATTAGTTTTCACATGAGAAAAAAGTATTGTAAAAAAAAAAAATAGGAAGTAATTCTGATAGGATTAAGCCCATAAAACAAAATGCAGTATTCCATATCTTTAATCATTTTCTCTTCCCACAGTGAGTTCTAGAATATTTTCAACCTATAAATTATTTTATTATTAATTTTTCTATCAAATCTATATCAAATCTGTTAGAATTTTTTTAATTAATTTTTTTACCTAAATACCAAAGAAATTATGCTAAATCCCACATTCTGATTATTCTATTGGTGGATTTTTTCCCCTTGAACTGTTTATGAATTCAAGGAAAGAATCTGATCCCATAGGTGATTCATCTCACACTAACGAATACAAACACCACTTCACCTTGTTCTGATTTACTTCCCAAAAGAATTAAACTACAAAGTGAACTCAAGGCTTCAGGTGAATAAAAACCACTGTGAATCCTAAGCATGTACTGTCACTACTTTTAAAAGTTTCAGGGTATGTAATGAAAAGTTCAAAAGAGTTAAGATTTGGAGAGAAGACTGATATGACAAATCAACTAAAGCTTGATTCCCAACAGAACCATAAAACAAGATGTGGATGATAGGTTTCCAGGGCGCTTGTCCTTTATGTGGCCAGATGAAAAGCACAGGGCATGTCAGATCATTAACATTGAATATCATGTTCAGATAGACAAATTATTAACTTGCACCAGGTAAAAAATACTACAAACAAAATAATGAACAAAATCACATGCTGAAAGCCACAAAAATTTCATGGAGACTGGAGTGAAAACGACACAACAAGCGTGAGTTTTGTTCTCCTTCCTTGTCGTGTGCTCTAAATTCATCTTTCCCTCTATTTCACCCTGGGGATCAATGATCTTCGGTATACAATGGAAAAAGCTAGAGAACGAAGGTTTCCACCTCGCCCTGGGCCTTTAATGCATCCAGACTGAATGAATGTTGTGGCTTAAAGTACCAATTTGCTGGTAATAGAGTCCTTATAGCTTTCGCTGTGCATTATGCGGCTGAATCAAGGACTTCAGTCATGAAACAGAAATAAAACTGTGCAGTACTCTTCCTGGTCAGCCTACTAAGCAGCAACTGTGGCTGATAGATGAGTTGAGGTTGAAAGTCAGAAGATGCTCCCATTTTGGAAGGCTTCTCAGATGCCTTTGGACAAATTGCCTCACTCTTCAGTATTCCTGACAAATGCTTACTCAGCGCTTATTAATACTCTGTGCCCAGGACCGTACTGGATGCTGAAGATCATGACCAAGGGCCTGGCATTTGGAAGCTCACTGTTTAGTTGTGAAGCATAATGTAGACTTTGGAGCCTGCTGTCCTGCATTCAGTTCTGTGTTCTTCCACTCCCTGAGCCTTAGTTTGCTCATCTATAAAGTAGGGATAATGAGTACTACCTTATAGGAGTGCTTTCAGAATTACAGACCCAAGTAAGCATGGGATAAACACAACTGTTGCTGTTGCTGTAGTAGCAGTAGTTGTTATTATTATTAGCAGTAGTATTAGTAGACATTCGCACCAGATATGTAATTATCAAAATAGGCCATAAATAATAAATGATCTATAAGAAGTATAAAAGAAAGACGTTACTTGAGAACCAAACCATCTATGCCCACACAGCGTAAAGCCTACATCGTTATGACTTTAGTATTCCACTGTCTTTATTAACATGCTGTCACTATTTCAGGTAACTCTTGCCCAGGAAGTTGCAAATAACTTGATTGATCATTCCAGAAACTTCCTGAAAGACTCATCAACTCTTCAAAGAAAAAATCGAAAGACATTTTTATACCCTGAGGCTTTGAACCTCACAGATTTAACCTTCACCACGAATTCCCTACCCTGCTGTGTCTACCAATCCTAAAGTATGATGTCATGATCCTTACCCATTCCTAACCAAGCCCACAGTCCCTCCTATTGAAAGATTCACTTTAAACTAGATTTCAAAACCTCATAAGTACCCCTACTTTGCCTTGCCCCCTCTGAAATGCTACAAAGGCCTGCTAAGTAATATTCTCACTCACTGCAGAAGAATAAACTCAGCTCTGTCTTATCAAATAAATTACAACTAACACTGGGCCTTATTTCCAGGAATAGCTAAATAATGACTGGATGAACATCTGAAGTGACTGAACACATAAATGCTATCTTCAAAGGGCACCTTCCCCAGATGAACTTAAAGTGTGACTCGAGCCATTTTAAATATTAATAAAATTAATACTATAAAAGCTAATATTTATTGAGTATCTATTATGAGCTAGGCATTGTTCAAAGTTCCTATTAAAGGGTAATTTTTTAACAGGTAAAATCGTGACACTTATACAGATAAAAATGAGCACCAAGCTTCCCTGGTGGCGCAGTGGTTGAGAGTCCGCCTGCCGATGCAGGGGACAAGGGTTCATGCCCCGGTCCGGGAAGATCCCACATGCCGTGGAGCAGCTGGGCCCATGAGCCATGGCCGCTGAGGCTGCGCGTCCGGAGCCTGTGCTCCGCAACGGGAGAGGCCACAACAGTGAGAGGCCCGCGTACCGCAAAAAAAGAAAAAAAAGAAAAAAGAACATCTGTCAAAGATTTATTTAACTCATAGCTCATCCATCTTGGTTATCTTCACCTTCCGTTGTCTTTGAGTTTTTTCACAACTCTGTAACTTGTAGAAAACTGATAATAATACAAATGATTCTAGTCCATGAAATGCAAATTCAGTCCCTGGAATGCAATTGATTAATGTCTTGTGGCTACTAACTGGTTTTGCATCTAGCTGTCAATTAATTTTAGCATCTTTTGTCTATACCTATGTGTGGTGTTTTGGATTCTCCTTTGAACTGGTTGTAACATCTTCCCAAACTCTTTTCCAAGGTGGTTGGACCATGGTTGGACCATTTTACATTCCCACCATTAGTGTATGAGAGTCCCAGTTCCTCCACATACTTACCAAAACTAGGAGTGGTCTAAAATATTGAGTGGAGAAATAGCCATACACGTGTGTAAGTGTATGAGAGCACATACACACGAGTGTGTCTGTATAACGATCACCAGAAATGCGAGTCTTCAGATTCCAAGCGGCAGAGCTTCCTGTCTTACTCCTGACCACTTTTATTTCAGATGCCCAAAGACAGCCCTTACATCTTTATCAAACCACGTACAGCCTATCTAAGGAAGAGTTAGTAGCTCAATGTAAATGGCTGTCAGGGATGAGAAATGTTACCATAGAAAGTCGATATTGCTAGGTATGAGATGTGACTGGATACGTTTATGCGGCACCATCTATGATCTGTGTCTGGTCTCTCCCATCACCTCTCCCAGCAGACCCCAGGCAGAACTTCCTCTCACACAGTTCCCTGAGAGTTGTGCAATTCCCTGAGCCCCATGGATAAGCCATTCTGCTTTAAAGGTGAAGGAGGAAGAAATGCTTCTCTTTCTATCCTTAGCTAATTTTGATCTTAATAGAGACTTCTGCTGCCGTGGATGTCCCCAAGATGGGAATCCATCTAGACTAACTGGAAGGAGGGTGGATCCCTTTCTTCCCACGAGCTCTGAAGATACCTTTAAGACTGGGCAGGTCCTGCGACACTTTGAGAGCTCTCTGGGTGGAGTCTGTAGTCTCTGAAACAATGCCAAAGACTGATGTTATCCCGGAGGTGATTGACAGGAGCCTCTTTCCACATTTACTGTGACAAACAAGCTAGCCTCTCCTGCCCATCTGCATTTGCCTGTGACAGGCGTCTAGCTAGCTGACTTTATTTATTTTTACTTTTTAGAACAAGAAGTCCTGCTATATCGAGTCATATTATGCATGCCTGTGCATTCAAAGAGGCTTAACCGAATGAATAAACAAACATGAAAAAACATTAGGGGAGCTGCATAAGGCATAGAACACGGCAAGATTTGTAAACAATCACGGGAAAGGGATGTGTCAGAGAAAATGCTTTCCATCTCCCCTCCCATATTTGGATCTATGGGAAGCAGGGGGCATTGTGTCCCGCTGCTGTTTTTAACACAGTTCAAGTCTTTGATGCTGAGAACTCAGTTGACCCTATGTACCACCTTATTTTTCACTCCCAGAATGGCTTTAGAGATTTCATGTTTCCTGTGGCGGGAAGCTTAGAGGATTCCCGAGACATCCTGTGGCTGTGCTTGGCTATGTCCCCAGCCCAGACTGTAATTTTGTATCTGTGTAACCATGTTGGCAAAAACAGTGATGGTTTTTATTCATTTATCTCCCATGTGCCCCACAATTGTGCTGACCCGACTTCTCACCGGTCCCTTCAAAGGGACTCTTTCCTGAGGCCAAGTGGAAGGTGTCCTGTAGCTAGTTTCCCTCATGACCAGGCCCTTCCCTTGCACCCTACTTCACCAGGAGGGTGGGCAGGAGCTGAAATGGCCGTCAGAGTGCAGCCTGGTGTTTGTGCAGGATTTCTGATGCTGTAGGGTCCCAAGTATCCCTCACATCTGGTCTGGGAGCCAAAGGAACAGGGGACCTGATGGTGGCTGGCACATCAGCCGTGGGGGGACTCGAACACCATAACCAGAATTCACTTTTTACAGCCTACTTTATTTTATTTAAAACAATGTGTAGAAGGAAAGATCTCTGTAGCAAAGAGAAAGTCCTGAAATAGACCCAAATACATAAAAAAGATTTAAAAGATGGATCATTTATAGTAGTATTAGGACTCCAGGTTAGATGTGTGGAAAATCAATTAAATTTACTTTAACCTTTCATACCTAATACAAAATTGAATTCTAAACTAATCAAAGATTTCAATGTGAAAACTGAAACTGTTCATAATTAGAAGAAAGCGCTTTAAAAAATAATCTTGGGGCTTCCCTGGTGGTGCAGTGGTTGAGAATCTGCCTGCCAATGCAGAGGACACGGGTTCGGGCCCTGGTCTTGGAAGATCCCACATGCCGCGGAGCAACTAGGCCCGTGAGCCACAACTACTGAGCCTGAGCGTCTGAAGCCTGTGCTCCGCAACAGGAGAGGCCACGATAGTGAGAGGCCCGCGCACCGCAATGAAGAGTGGCCCCCTGCATGCTGCAACTGGAGAAAGTCCTCGCGCAGAAACGGAGACCCAACACAGCCAAAAATAAAAATAATAAAAAAAGTAATCTTAATGTGGGAAAGACTTTCAAAGCATGATCCAAAAGCCAGCAGCTATAAATTTTTTTTTTAAATCCTGTATCGGGGCTTCCCTGGTGGCACAGCAGTTAAGAATCCTCCTGCCAATGCAGGGAACACGGGTTCGAGCCCTGGTCTGGGAAGCAGCGGAACAACTAAGCCCGTGCGCCACAACTACTGAGCCTGCACTCTAGAGCCCGTGAGCCACAGCAATGAGAAGCCCACGCACCGCGACAAAGAGTAATCCCCGCTCTCCGCAACTAGACAAAGCCTGCGCACAGCAATGAAGACCCAATGCAGCCAAAAGTAAATAAATTAAATAAATTAATTTTTAAAAAATCTTGCATGGTAAAAATCCTGTATGCAAAGCAAAGTCAAAAGACAAATGACAAATAAAAATTAATTGCTACTCATATTCAGATTAATTACTTGAACATATAAAGATTCATACAAACTGATTATGCAAAATATAAAAAGCACAGCAGAAAAATGGCAATGGATGCAAATGGATATTTCAGAAAAAAGAAATACAAATGACTCTTAAATAACAAGCCCATGAATAATAGAAATTCACATTAAAACTATAATTAGAATATAATTTTTAATTTTATAATCAAAGCATTTAATAACTTTGTGATAGCAAGAGTGTTAGCGTATAGAAGCTTTAAACCTTGCTGGTGGGGCTTTTAAGTGGCCACCATGGGGGGCAATTGGCAATACCTATACTATAAAGATTATAAATGGACATTTGTAGGACAGCATCTTCTGAGTATTTATGGTAGAAACATACTCACATATATGTACGGAATTTTTGTATGTCCAAGTATGCTAGATTTCTGCGGCTGCGATAACAAATTACCCCAGACTTGGTGGCTTAAAACAAGAGAAATTTATTTTCTCATATTTCTGGAGGCCAGACGTAGGAAATTAACATCACTGGGATGAAACCAGGGCGTCGGCAGGACCACACTTCATCTGGGGGCTCTAGGGGAGAATCCATTCCTTGCCTTTTCTAGCTTCTGGTGGCCGCTTGCCACATTACTCTAACCTTGAATTTCAGCATCTATGCTGCCTAAGCAACTCTGTCCACAAAACTGTCCCTTTCCCTCTGAATAAGATACAGTGATACAAAGCTAAGGTCAAGATAACCATTTGGGGGTCACCAGATATTGGAAGGGAAGGCAGTAAGACATTAATTTTATGACAACATTTTGAAACTTGGGCCAGGATTCTCCGGCTTAAAGGGACTTGGTTTGCAGGGGAGCTCGGTGAGATGTAAAATGCAGGAGGTCAAGGAACACAGGGCCAGGCATTGCTCCCTAGGATCTGCCTCAAGTTAGGGCATCTCTGTAGCTCACTTCTTTATCATCAGGACTATGGTCTCTTTAGCAGGAATGGGTGTGCTGCTGAGAGAAACTCTTTGCACAGCAGGGCCCTTTCTATTTGGATACAGGAAAGCCGCTTCCTGTAGTTGGGGGTGGTCCATAATCAGAGGAAACTGGAGCAGAAAGATTCAAGATGGAGACAAACCCCACGACCCCCAGAGACGTTTGGGCTCAGGGCTGCCTTTATGCCTGTCTTATGAGCTCTTGCTTCAACCCCTTTGGGGCCCAGGTGAGCTCCTTGCCTTGGGACCCTCACACTTATCTTTTTTTCCAGCTAAGTTGAGTTTCTCCTTGCAACACTAAGAGAACTGACTGGAACATGGGTTCATTTTTCAACATTCCTTTCCCAAATGAAATGTATGCATAACACACAATGTGAAATCAATGCTTGTAACACTGAGAAGGGAACATGGGTTCCTCATTCAACATTTTTCAACATTCCTTTCCCAAATGAAATGTATGCATAACACACAATGTGAAATCAATGCTTGTAACACTGAGAAGGGATCAATAACATTGTTACGTGAGTGCAAAAGTGTGGTCGCAACAATGTGAGTTGCCAAATGCTAACGGGGGCGTGTGAGGCAGTGAGAAGACACATACAAAATTGAATTCTAAACTAATCAAAGATTTCAATGTGCCTTTAGACTTAGGCACACCTGCGTCCTAATCGTGACATTACCATTTCTCTCACCATTTGAGCTTACTGAGATGATTTTTTCATCTGTATTTTGGGGCAATACCGCATGCTGTTTTGCGTGGAGGATTACAGATGACATTTCTGTTATCTCTGAGCAACGTGTCTGCACCTAGTAGGTGCTTGATAAATAGTGACAGATCATTGTGACAATGAAAGAGCAATGAACTATTTGGTCAATTGTGACTGTAATGGCAAATGTCGGAGTGAAATGAAAACCACATTTATGTGAACAGACTAATCTGAAAGCAACACGTAAAACTGCCAACGACCAGGTCTGTAAGAAGGGTTGGAGTCTATGTGGAGATGGAAGCAGACTCTGGTTACACGAGGAAACTGCCTAACAAAGAGTAAGGATGTCGAGGAATTAACTGACAAAATGTACTTTGCGTCACATGGAAAACTTAGGAATTACCTCACTTGGAGCAGTGCATCGTGAAAGCCGACGAAGCAAGAAGTGGAATTCCCACACGCTGGATAAAGGAGAGACACTAATGACGGTTATTACAGTAACTGTGGTAACTGTGACAGAATCATGCAAAACGGATGGGTTAGCCTCCAAATACACTTCGGGTATTAACAGATCTCCTGAAAATCAAAATCCCAGGCTTGTGTGCTATTTCATCTAACGCTCTAAGCCCATGGGATCTTGAATCACAAAAGGTATTTGTTCCCCTTGAAAAAGTGGAAGTCCTTTGCTCTAGATTTTTAAAGTGCATAATATTCACTTGAGATGCAAATCCTGTTAAAATGCAGATCCACGCACAACAGGTCTGGGTGGGGCCTGAGATGCTGTGTGTCTAACATGCTCCCAAGTGATGTTGAGGCTGCTGGCCCACTGATCACAGCTTTGAGAAGTAAGGCTCTATGTGACAGAAAATCTCATGGGTGGGGCTTCCCTGGTTGCGCAGTGGTTGAGAGTCCGCCTGCCGATGCCAGGGACGCGGGTTCGTGCCCCGGTCCAGGAGGATCCCACATGCCGCGGAGGGGCTGGGCCCGTGGGCCATGGCCGCTGAGCCTGCGCGTCCCGAGCCTGTGCTCCGCAACGGGAGAGGCCACAACAGTGAGAGGCCCGCGTACCGCAAAAAAAAAAAAAAAGAATAAAAAATTCATGGGTGAAAATAAGTTTTACCTGTTCCTCTAGTTTTTCCACCTCCAAAGGACAGTGTTTACATAAAAGGAGTTGAGAATGTAATAGATCTCAGAACAACAGAGTCCTCAAACCCCCTTGCGAAAGCCTGGGCATCGGAGGACAGCTTTGGCGTTGAAACCTGTGAGCATCAGTCTCACTCTTCCACTTGGTGTCCAAACTGAGAGGCCACTGTTTGCGCTCCGTCCTTCCACACCTGGGCACTTTCTCCGACCTTGCCCTGCTCCTTAATACCTGTGCCATAGGTAGGAAATGGTAGGTATGATTTCTGGGTAAGACAGGAGGTAGCCTATGGAATCACGTCACACTAGGGTCTGTAATCCTTTCGACTGTGACAGTTCATTGTCACTTAGCAGAAATTGCTGGTTATGAATATTTCACAAATTTGCAATCAGCTCATCTACCAACATGATCACCGAAATGGAACAAGCCATTGAATAAAGCTGGTAGGATTATGTACATAATGCCTTTCTGATTATACATGCTTACACATCTGTTTTTGTTTTTCCCTCTCTTCTGGCACCGTTCTTACTAACGTTTATCAAACCACATGCCACACCTCTCTGCCTTCCTACAGTCTCACACTATGCTAAGTAGGTAGATCAAGGTATTTTTCAGATTCTTGGTAGAAAATTTAGTCTTAAGCCTTCTGAAGTGACACCATCTGATGCAGGGTTACCCCGCAGCCAGAATGCCTGGAATCTTTCCCTAATTTCTCACGGATGTCATCTGCGGTCCAATTACCAAACTGTCCAAGATTTTTTCTGTTTCCAAAAGGGCATCACATATTATCTGCTTGATTCATCCTAAGTGGGTTGTAACGCAGATTAATTACAAACAAATCCAGCGGGGAGGGGAGAGATCACTGGATCTGAAGTCAGGAAATCTTGCAACTCACTGACTACCTTGTGATCCTGGATCCAGTCCCTTCATCTATCTCCCTGGGCTCCAGATTCTAAACCAAAGACAACCATTACTTTCTGGTATTTAATTATTAACATCGTAGGTTGTCCTCTTTATTCTGTTAGAAACAGCTTCCTGCTACTCCTCTGGAGAAGTCAAAGAAACACCAAAGAAAAGTAAAGGGTTTACTCTGTGATGGGAAGTGGTAAGAGTGTCTTATCCAGTGGAGGCTTTTTCCTCTGTCGGTGAAAACAAGTCTGAGCGGCCGCATGAAAACACTTGTGTTTGATCCTGGAAACGAAAAGAAAGCATTGCACCACTCGAAACAGACACGATTGCTCTGCTTTGACAATGAAACAGTTCTGCCGGTAAAGATTTTAATTTCTCCTACGTGCATTTCAAATTGTCATTGAGGCAGGGCAGGTCATATTACCTTTGAGCTCTTTGATGACTTGTGCTGTCTGCCTGGTTGATAGATCTTGTACTTTTTCTTAGCTATTTTAGAAAATAATCTTGATGATTTTTCACATGCAGCTTGAATTCCTAAAAAAAAACACTGTTCCAGAAGTGCAAGAGATACTCAGGAATAGTACGAGTTACCAGAATCTGCTGATAATAACAGTCACACCACTTTGTGTAGGAGCATATAGGGATTTTACGTTTCCAAGATTCTTCCATGGGCATTAGGTCACACATTCTGCTGATGCTTGCAGACACCTCCTGCTTTTTAGGATGAGTTTTTCCCAGTCCTTCTGCTGATGGAGTCTGGGTCTTAGCATTTGGAATCATCCCAGCACTGATTACACCCTAAAGGCCAAACATATGAGTCAGAAACCTGCATGTCTCCCCATTTCTTTCCTATTGCTTATCATTAGTCCTAAAAGAATATTTGAACATTCATTTGCTCATTCACTGAGTAATCAATAAGCATCCGATATCTGCAATTTGCTCTGTTGTAGGGAAACAGAAATAAATATGATACGGTTCCTGCTCTCAGGGAGCTCAGTGTAGCGGCACGCTTAGACAGGAAAGGCAAGGCCCCAGACAGCTGGGCTAAGAGTCTTGCTGGAGCACAGCATGGACAAAGGCCCCCCCACCCCAAACAGTTCAGCCTGGAGTGGTCAGCAAATGCTTCCAGTGGGTGAGTGCCATTAACCAGGAGAATAGGTGCTGTATGAGAAGGGCGCTTCCCAGAGAAGGACTGAACAGCAAAGATCTGGTGCCCTAATAGCATGGCCCATGAGCACCTGCATTCAATGATGCCGTCTGTATTCCGCTAGGGTCCAAGATCCAGTGCTTGCGCAGCTCTTTCTTATGGAAACTAACAAGCATACACAAAAGTAGAGGAGATGGTATAATGAGGTCCTGCGGGCCCATCACCCAGCTTCACGAATTTTGTGTTATTAAAGGAAAATGAAATTCATGTCTGCTGTCAGCTTTACGGCTCCAAGAGATCACACAGTGGAACAAAAGAGAAGACCCAGAAGCAGGTCCACGCCCACATGGAAACTTGATAAACGGCAGAGTAGGCAATGCAGATGTACTGAGAAAGACAGTAATATTCAACCAGTAGTGATGGGATAAGTAACTGTATGGAAAATTTAATTTCAGTCCTTCCTCCCTAATGTATGTAAATATAAACTCCAGGTTGGATTAAAAACAAAAATCAAGTCGTTAATTTTTTTTAAAGAAACTGTAAAAGAATATCTTTATGGACTTGGAGTAGGGAAAGATTTCTAGAGTTAAAAGTCACAAATCTTTAAAAAAGTGGTAAGTTCAACTATACTAGGGCAAAACATTTATGTTCATTGTAGGCCAAAATGAAAAATTAAAAAGACAAGCCACCATCTGGGGAAAAATATCAATGTATTTGATTGTAATATAATCAATATACATGATTAGGATTCAATTCCAGAATATATAAAGAACTCTTACAAAGATGAATACTCCAATAGAAAAATCAATTAATTACATGAGCAATTCTTAGAATAGGAAACATGAGTGGTCAATAAACATATGAAAATACATTCAACCTCACTACTAATGAGGAAACTCAAATTAAAACCATAATGTTCTGGATGGGTTACACAGGAGGATTTGCTGGTATTTTTAATGTTTTATATCTTAAGCTGGATTGTGGGTGCATGGTGTCCATTATATTATTCTACTTGCCTTGTTGTGTATCTGAAGCTTCATATATATGTATATACATATATATATGCGTATATTTATATAATATATTTATGTATAAAGAACACATATAGGGACTTCCCTGGTGGTCCAGTTGTTAAGGCTCTGCGCTCCCAAGTGCCGGGGGCCCAGGTTCGATCCCCGGTCAGGGAGCTAGATCCCACATGCCACAAATAAGAGTTCACGTGCCACAACTAAGGATTCCGCATGCTGCAACAAAGATCCTGCACACGGCAACTAAGACCTGGCGCAGCCAAATAAATAAATATTTTAACAAAGAACATATATATGTTCTTTACGTATATGTTGCATTTCATTAAGTAAATTAGCTCAAAACTCTTTGCAGTGTTTAATTATCTACCATGAGCACCTTAAGAATTGTATTGTATGAGAACAATGCAGTTGAATTTGCTTCTTCCCCAGAAACCAAAATTGGTATAATTTGATAGGAAAGTTTAGAGGAAAAGTTCAAGGCCTGGGGTGCACTGTGCAGTAACTAGATGGGTGATCCTGAGGCCTGTCATTAAACCTCCCAGACTTCAGTTCCCTCACCTGGAAATGGAAGGAATTCTATAAAAGAACGGCACTGCCTTCTGCGAGCTCTGTTACCAAACAAGTTGGAAATCATTTATCACTGTGGTGCTCCATTCTTCTGGGAGTGTGGATGTGCCGTGCGGAGGTGGGGAGGGAACAGGGACACTTCCTGGTGGGAGAGAGGAGCCGGGGGTGGGGACTGAAGCACCTCGGGCGCGTTCCCTTGTGCTGTCCCACTTCTGGCTCCGGGGGCGTGGGAGTCTTTTATGTGACAGGCACTTATTCAATCCTTTTGTGCAGCCAAAGGTAATGAGAGACAGGAGAAGGGGCAGGGAGACCTTCACTTCTATGCTTCCCAAGTCCTTTCTCTGGAAGCGCGCTCCGGGGAGGTCATATATCGCTTTGGCCTGTGAGAAAACAAAGCCAGCTGGCTGCACCTGCTTCCTGCCCCAAGCTTCCCAGATGTACTGAAGTCAGGAGGGGCTCACACGCGGCATGGGTGCCTTCCTATGTGAGGCTGGTAAACGGCTTCAGCCTGGGTTTTTATTTTCTGCCAAAAGCAACTGTGCAGCAAGCAGGTGTGCGCTCTTGGGTTCCTTGTCCTCATCTTTAAAAGAGGAGGTTGGATAAGATTATTTCTGAATCTTTTTCTTGTTCGTTCATTGCATAAGACATTTATTAATGTGGCCTTTCAAAAGCTCTTAGGACTTGGTTGAAGACATTGGGGTAGGAGTTTTCAACAATAGTTCAGTAAGACATTCATCAGCATAATAATTATTGAGGACCTAGAATGTGGAACACTGTTTTCAATGCTGGGGAGACAGCAGGGAACAAAAGTAGACAAAGTCCCTTCACTTGTAAAGGTTAAATTTTAGTAGGAGTAAGGACTTCGCTGGTGGCACAGTGGTTAAGAATCCGCCTGCCAATGCAGGGGACATGAGTTCGATCCCTTGCCTGGGAAGATCCCACGTGCCGCGCAGCAACTAATCCTGTGTACCACAACTACTGAGCCCACGAGCCACAACTACTGGAGCCCACGCGCCTACAGCCCGTGCTCCCCAACAAAGAGAAGCCACCGCAATGAGAAGCCTGCACACCGCAACGAAGAGTAGCCACCACTTGCCGCAACTAGAGAAAGCCCGCACACAGCAACAAAGACCCAACACAGCCAAAAATAAATAAATAAAACATAAATAAACTTACTTTTTAAAAAATTTTAGTGGGAGGAGATAGACAATACACAAAACCCCAAAAGTACCTATATCAGGTAGTGCTAAGGGCTAGGAAGAGTCAGGAAACAGGGAGTGTGGACGGGGGGCAGCAGGGGTTATTTTGTACAGGAACTTCGGGGAATACCTCTCTATGAAGGTGCCATTTGGGTAGAAACTTAAATGAGGGGAAGGGTGAGCCACTCTTGGTGGGAAGAGTGTTCCAGGTAGAGCAGATGATTCCTGCAAAGGCCCTGGGGTGGAAGTGCATCTGGTGTGTACAAGGAATGGTGTGGCGGTGGGATCAGAGTGGCTGGAAGTGAAATGGGAGAGCCGGTGGGAAGTGGTGAAAATTCTGAATTTCATCAGAATGGGATGCTAAGTCAAAAGAGAACTGAGGGGCTTCCCTTGTGGCGCAGTGGTTGAGAGTCCGCCTGCCAATGCAGGGGACGTGGGTTCATGCCCCGGTCCGGGAGGATCCCATGTGCCGCGGAGCGGCTGGGCCCGTGAGCCATGGCCGCTGAGCCTGAGAGTCCGGAGCCTGTGCTCCGCAACGGGAGAGGCCACAACAGTGAGAGGCCCGCGTACCGCTAAAAAAAAAAAGAGAGAACTGAGAAGACAATTGACATTTGAGTAAACTTTTGGAGGAAAGATTTGTCTGGCTCTTGAGAGCAGAACAGCTTGTGGAGACAGGAGCAGACGGAGGGCTGCAGGGACCAGCTGGACACTACACAGTGGTGTCACAGTGGCCCGTGAGAGGCGACGTGACTAGGCTTTGGGGGGAGATTTTGAAAAACCCCAGGGAAGGACTCCGATTGGCTCAGCTACAGTCAGAGCGACAGGATTCTATGACCAGCAGCTCCTCCTTGAAACCCCAGACTGGGTCAGGAGACGTAGCCCCCCAGAGGAAGATGCGGGTGTGAACAGAGGATGTACACTCAGCCATTGCAGAGATTAAAAAAACAAAAACCAAAAACGCGACGGGAACAAAGAGTAGAAGACATGTAAACTAAGAGTTATGCTCAAAACTATTTCCTCTCATAACCATTATAGTTTTTTCAAAGAACATAGGGTTGCAACACATTGATTCTCCCTGTGGCATCATCAATACATGGATGTGCACTGGTTTCTTATGTCCCAGGTGCTGGGTGAGGGAGGAGAGCTCACTGATGTGAAGACAAAAGGGAATTAATAGTACCGAGCTGCTTTCCATTCTTCCTTGAGTCTTGGAATGGCGCCATTTCTTGACTTCAGAAAGTCCATCTGATTCATGGTTTCCTTTATTTCTTTTCTCACAGCTGCCACCCTCTGTTTGGAAAACACTTCCTTTCTCCTTTCAGAAAATGCAGGTCCTACAGGACCCCGTCCTCGGTGAGGCCACTGACATAGCAAAAGAGGAGGTATTCCTGGGCCTGCCCTGCACGTGGGGATGCTTTGGGGCTGGGGGTGGCATGAGGAGTTTGGATTGGAAGGTGTGGAAACCAGGCAGAGGTCTTAGGCTGCGTGCAGCGGGGCAGGGGTACCGCGTGTGGTGAGGTGAAAGCAGCACTGAGCAAACAGCACCTGGGACAGCCTGGAAGCTCTGGGACGGCAGGTGTGCAGAGACAGAGACCACCTGGGAAGTTACTGCACCAGCTTCGCCTGAGGAAAACCCTCGCTCCTCGGGTAATGGCCGTGAGAAGAGAATAAAGGGGACAAAGCTTAGCTGCATTTCAGAAAACAAATCTAAAAGTTCTGTTATAAAAATGGAAGAAACAGCCTCCTTGGAACAGCAATGTAGAAGGAAAACTAGTGTAGCCTGGCCAGTCCTTCAGCGTTGCCATATCTTGTTCTCTAGCTTGAGGCCAGGCAGTGTTCTCAGCACCCTACCGGTATTAGCTCACTGACTACCCAAACAATCCCATTTTGCAGATGGGGACACTGAGGCACAGAGAACTTACACAATGGAGCTGGGATTTGAACCTAAGCCATCTGACTCCAGATGCCACCTTCTTAACCACCTTCTTTCCCACGGGGAACTCTGAGAGCTGAAACTGTGTGCCTTTGTAGTTTCTCGGGCTTCATTTTTGAGAAATGTCAATTCCACATAGTTCCTTCACTCCCCAGTGGTTCGCTGGATTGGAAATCACAGACATCCTTTATAAGCACATCACTTCAAATTCGGTGCCCCCTCTCTCACTCCGTCTATAGTAAAACACTGTTATTAACATGCATAAGAACATATATGGAATCTGCTGAGGCGTATATGTATTCGTATGAACACACACACACACAAGAAAAACCAGCATCAATGGCAACTGGGGAAATTCTTTGGGTTACCAGGAAAGGGCTGAGTTCTAGTTTTTAACCTCCTCTTCCATTGGCTTCCACCTCTTCAACACACCATTAAATAGTTGCCATTTGTCAGCCAGAGCCTCACGAGAAGCGAAGCCACAATCCCGCAAGCTCATGGCTCTGGAGCAAAGACAGCAGTGGCTGTGTTTGATGTGTGGTCCAGGCTAGACACTTACCTGTAAATGTGTTGAGGATTTAGGACTCTAAGAGCTGCAGTGCACAGCTTGTTTGGAAGAAATGCCAGCCCCCTTGTATTTAGATTCAAAACACCTGCATTTGGGGAAGCAGAAATAAACAGCGGGTGCTTTTTTGTTTCCTGAAAACAAGGTGCAAACCTTGCCTTCATTAGCCATTTTTCCAGGTTTTAGCCTCCATACTTGCTAAGACTGGAGGCAATGTTCCATCAACCAAATCTGCTTCAACTTCTGAATATCCCAGAAGTGTTTCTCATTCCTGTCATTCCTCTAGATCTACTCAGATCCACAATTTACATTATTGGGATTCAAAGAGATAGGAATCTGGTCTTAGAGGCAAAATTAAGAGAAAAAAATAAATAAATAAGACTCACTCCAGTACCATAAATATCCCCAACAAGCAAGCCGTTAAGGCAGGCAGCTTGTCGGAGAGGAAAATTCTGTAAGTAAAAAAAAAAAAAGAAAAGAAAAATTTTAAGAGTTCTAAATATCACCTTCTTCTTATGGTAGGTATGTGTACCTACTACCACACTTGGCACTGGTGATTGCAGTGGACATCAGGGTTCACATTATTGTCTGTCTGGTGACTTATTGGAAGAGGAGGCCCCTGGCTGGCAGCTGGAATTCAACTTCATTCTTATTTTGATTTCATGTTTTAATTTAATTAATTTTATGAAAAATGTCTTTTGTCTTGAGCCACATGAAATTCCCCCTCCTTTTCTTTAGCAGGTAGGATTTTAATATATTTCATGATTTTAATGAAGGAAAAAGGTATTATCTATAAATTTTAGGTTTGATTTTGGCAAAAAAATGATCAGGTACAGAAGCAAGTGGGAATTCTTTCCCAGAAATGTAAATAAACAAAAAAAATTCCTTTTGCTCCGGGGCTTTGAGAACATGAGGTGTGATAAAGTGGCATAAAGGGCTGTGAACATTAGCATCTTCAAAAAGCTGTATGTTTTGTTTGTAAATTCTGAGACAAGCAGATTTTAGAAAATTGATTTAGAAGTTGCTGAAAGGATTTGTTTCCGTAATATTAATTGAACATTAAAAAACCATAAATGGGGGTACACAGGACTGCTCTTTAGAACTGGGACCGCTCAGTGCTAGAGCTTTAGAAGGAGAGGTGAATGATGGAGAAAGTGTCCACAGCATCCCTTTTTAGCCTGTTCACTCTGAGGTCCATGCTCCTGGATCTGTGAGAAGAAAAGAGTCAGTCACAAGGCAGGTACCTGGCAACACAGTAGTGATGTCATTGATTGGCCTGTTTTGTTATTTTATGTTCATTATATCTGTGAGCCACCTTTAGTTTTGCAGTTTTCTGAAACTTCGGAGGCTAGCAGCTCATTAAATTTTTGAAGGAGCTGAAATCCACACACAAAACTGATATATGTATTAGAAAACTAATATGTTTATAGAAACTAATATATAGAGAGAGAAATATGTTTATATTTCTGTAAACCAATTTTCCCAAGTCCCTTTCATTTTTTCCATTTCCCATATTAATTAGAAGAGAAAACAGATAAATAGAATAACATTACATTCATAAACAAATGATACAAAAATGAACTTCATTTCTAATTAGTTTACCTACCTGTCTTCATTTTGCTTAAATAAAATGTAATTAGTATTTTGTCATTTGAAAGTTAAGCCTTGGCTATAACTGTGCCTTTTAATTCCTAAGTAGGTCATTAAAAAAAATAACCAGGCATTTTCCTTATTGTTCTATACTATACTGAGCTTGAATTATAGTTTGGTATTCACAATTTCTTTGCCCATTATTATTTGCATGTCTATTCAATGATGTGTGGTTAGCATTAGACAGTGTTTAGTGTTTAGATTTGTTTCATCTTTTATTTCACACTTATTTTAATTTTACTACAGAAACTATAAGCTATACATCTGGATTTCTAATGTCCTTAAATTACATGTGACAGCCTCAGATTTCGTGGTTTAATTACCCTGAAAGCTTGATATTATAGTCATAAGAAATGATAGAAAACTCAGTCATCCTCTATTGGTTATCTATTGCTGAGTAACAAACCACCCTAATGTGTAGGGCACAAAACAGCCCTTTTGTTACACCGTGAGTTCTGCAGGCCAAAAATTTGGGCAGGGCATAGTGGAGATGGCTCGTATCTGTGCCAGGATGTTGGGGATCTTAGCTGAAGAGGATAGAAGGAGACGTGTGTCTGGATGGCTAGGGCTACAATGACCTGGGGGTGTCCTCACTCACCCGTCTGATGGGGAAACTAGCTGTTGGCAGGAACCTCCACAGGACCTGTTCATGAGATTCTCTGAGTTTCCTCACAGCATGGCAGCTGTATTCCAATAGGAGTACCCCAAGAGAAAGTCTGAAAGCTATATCACCTTTTACGACCTAACCTTGTAAGAAACACAGCAGCACTTCTGTTGTAGTCACAGAACCTACCCAGAGTCAAGGAGAGAGACATAGACCCCATCTCTCCACGAGAGGAGTGTCAAATCACCATGCAAGAGGAGCATATGGGAAGAAACCCATGTGGCCATTTTTGGAAAATGCAATCTACCACACACTCGTAGTTTATTCTGACATTTTTTTTCACTAGTTCTTTGGCATTTCTCCCGTGAGCAGCCGACCATCTTATCCATGATAAATGTCCAACAAATTCTTTTCAAATGTTTAATGTCCGAAAGACTTCTGCTCTTGATCTGCTACAATGAATCACACATTTGTGCAAATCTTTGCTGATTTGAAGCTTGATAATAAGCTCTAAATCAGTTATTCCAAGAGTGAGATCACATTCAACATTCCTAATTTGGGGTGTGGAATTTAGATATTTAAGTTGCTCTTTGCACTCCCAAAGATCCTCTCTTGAGAGGGTTAATCTTCCTCCAACTCTTCTCCACTCCAGGCCTCCCAACTCACCAGGGAATTGAACGTTCACACAGCTGAAACCTGTTACCAAACCAGCTTTCTGGAGAGCACGGCATCTGGTCTCAATCCATGTGCTATTTCTACAGCTCCAGGAGCTGAGTTTGAAGGATCTGGGTAAGAATAACACATGGTTCTGTTATCAAATGGTTTGTTCATGCTTTCAAAGTCTACAGAATTGATTGACTGTGTAGGGCAAGTCCTGGTGTCATGATATGGGCTATTCAAGGGGACCCTTAATCAGCAGACTTTATAAGTGAAGGGGAGAGGATGGAGCAGTGTGGAACCATCCTGAAGACGGAAAACAAACAACATATTTTAGCAGCAATTCACAGACAGTGTGCCTCAACATAAATGTTCTTTGCCAGGTGCGCAGTTGTTGTTGTTGTTTTTTTAACACATTGTCTTCCAGAGAGGTGCTTCTGGGCCTTGAGTGCACAGTGACAACACCTGGAAATCAAACTGGGATCCCTGTGAGACAAGTCCAGGTAATTGCAGGTGCACTGAAGGCTGAGAACCAATGCTAGACGGGGTACTCATTTCTCGTTCTTTAATCCTGGGCCCCTCAAAGTGTGGTTCAGGACAAGTAGCATAAACATCACACAGGAGCTTACTATAAATGCGGAAGCTGGAGCCGCGCCACTGCAGACATACTGACTTACAATCCACGGATTATATCTGCAGGTGAAGTTCTAGAATCCCTGTTCTGGTGCATTAGTGCTAAAACTTGACTACATGTTAGAATTAGGTAGGGAAATTTTTTAAATCCAGAGGCTCATATCTCACTGGGTCTAGACCAGCTAAATCAGCATCTCTGGACATAGGATCCAGGAAGAATCCTACAAACAGATCAGTTAACAGTTGCCAGTGCTCAGGACCGCTTTGTGTTTCTTGCATAAACCGTGCCCTGATTCACCTATCAGTTCCAATTTTTGATCTCTTTAAAGAGGGACAAGAATAAAATTACAATGACAACAGCAGGAACAACAAGACGGACATAACCTGAGTGTGGAATCTTTCTGCTTTTGACATTTTCTCCCCAATATTTCACACTGAGGCCACTTTTAATTTGAGAGCAATTTTTAAAGTCATTCATCTTTACTGAGATTTTCCAAAGTACTCAACTTAGTTTTATTTTTAAAAATCTCTTTTCAGTCACATTTCGTTGTTTTATATGAGTTTTTAATAGCTTGCATGATTTTAAAAATTGAGAAACGTGGATAAACAAGTTTGGGAACAAGCACAATTGACTCGGTAAGGACAGGACTCAACTTTTGGAATAAAAAAGGACAGGGTACTTAGAAAGTATTCCTTAATAGCTCATGTTGACCCATGAACAGCAGCTATAAATACAATTCTCCAGGTGAATTAAACTCAGCATTTCTCCCTCCATTTGTGAACTGCCTCCAAATACAGGAATTACCAGAAATGTTGCCATCTTTTATGTGAGGACAAAGTTGCCTGCTCACATTTTATGTACAAATGTGTTGATGTTTTTGGACATTAGCTCCCAACAAACACAAGGGCTCCAAGTTTCCTCATACATTATTTTCAGGAAAATACATCTTTCGAGTTATAAATATTAACCTTAGCTAGAAATACGTAGCATAGGTGAAGAGAGTTGGGAGGACACATCAGGTCTCGTTGGATGCAAAGACACCTCAGGAATCTGGTTTAAATGTGCACTTAGCTATTTTCGGATCTAATTCGTTCCCCAAGCAAAATCTAGGCAAAATCCTGAATTCCTCCCCAAGCCTCTTTGGAAATAAAACACTTGGCATGTGTCCTTTTGTCTGCAGTCCAAACCAACAACGATGCTTCTGCCAATTGCTATGGTTTAAGCTATTATGGTGAGCAAATGAAACAGTGACAGAAATAGAAACTCCAATTAAAAGATAATGCTATACCAGATCATTCTTGTTCCACACTTACTCCACATCCATAAGCTCTGTGATACCGAAGGAAGACGCAGTAAGAATGCACTGCACATGTTAAGCCGGGCTGCGGCTCTCTGCTCTCTCTCCAAATGCATTGCATTAGCAGGTAAATTTCCTCCTTGTGGGATCCAGGAAGAACTGATGTCAGTGAAGCATGTAGTTATATTCCAGTGACTATGAAATATGTATTTAAATAAGCATGCAGAAATTGTAGGCACAATGATATATCAAATATTGATAAGCAATCTATTTGATTTTTTTTCCTAAGTAAAAGGTTTCCATTTTATTTTTTTTCTATTTATTATTTATTTATTTATTTTAAAAAATTTTAATTCTTTTTATTGGAGTATAGTTGCTTTACAATGTTGTGTTAGTTTCTGCTGTACAGCAAAGTGAATCAGCCACATGTATACATATATCCCCTATTCCTTGAATTTCCTTCCCATTTAGGTCACCACAGAGCATTGAGTAGAGTTCCCTGTGCTGTACAATCTGTTCTCAGTAGTTATCTATTTTATACATAGTAATGTGTATATGTCAATCCCAATCTCCCAATCCATCTCGCCCCCGCTTCTCCCCTTGGTATCCATACATTTGTTCTCTACATCTGTGTCTCTATTTCTGCTTTGCAAATAAGTTCACCTATTCCATATGTATGTGTTAATATATGATATTTGTTTTTCTCTTTCTGACTTACTTCACTCTGTATGACAGTCTCTAGGTCCATTCACGTCTCTGTAAACGGCACAATTTCGTTCTATTTTATGGCTAATATTCCATTGTATATATGCACCAATCTTCTTTATCCATTCCTCTGCTGATGGACGTTTAGGTTGCTTCCATGTCCTGGCTATTGTAAATAGTGCAGCAATGAACACTGGGGTGATGTATATTTTTGAATTATGGCTTTCTCTGGGTATATGCCCAGGAGTGGGATTATTGAGTCATATGGTAGTCCTATTTTTAGCTTTTTAAGGAACCTCCATACTGTTCTCCATAGTGGCTGTATCAATTTACATTCCCACCAACAGTGTGAGAGGGTTCCCTTTTCTCCACACCCTCTCCAGCATTTATTGTTTGTAGATTTTTTGATGATGTGCATTTTGACCGGTGTGAGGTGATGCCTCATTTAGTTTTGATTTGCATTTCTCTAATAATTAGTGATGTTGAGCATTTTTTCGTATATTTGTTGGCCATCTGTATGTCTTTTGATAAACAATCTATTTTAACAAGAACCTTGAAAGATAATGTGTATTAAAGCCACCCAATTCTTACAGATATTTTCCTATGGTTTGGGGAAATGCTTACAAATTTTAATTTTATAGCTAAAGTTTTGCCTACAATCAGTTTACAATCACAGAATAAAAAGAATATCTATTAAATTGTGAGACTATAAATAAACCCATTTGCAAATGGTCTGGCTCATCAATATCTTAAAAAAAATTGTCAAGGATGTATTCACATGCAAAAACTGCCTAATTCAGAATCGAAGCCAAATTATAGTTAATATATAAATGCTCTTACTGAATTTCATAACAGTAAACTCAAGCACAATTATGTTGATTTAAAAACCTCACATTGAGAGTATACTTCATTTCAATAAAAACATCTTTCTTGTTTTTATTCTCACTACAAATAGTAAAAGTATTCAATATTAAAAAAGCAGAGAATGTAGAAAAATGTAAAACAAAACTGAAAAGTATTTGTAATCCTATCACTCAGAAGTGACTCCTTTTAATATATCGGTATATATCTTTTCATACATTTTTTTATGAGCAAACACACACACACACTCATAATACACACACACTTATTAAAGGATATCACACCACAGAAACTGATTAATTTTTAAATTTAGCAGTATAGCGTGAACAACATTTCTTAGTCAATAAACTTAGATGCAGATTATCATTTGTAATTACTGCAGGGTTCTCCAAAAACTAAAATGCATCTATTTACTTCATAAACAACTTATTTTGGGACATCTAGATTATTTCTCAAAGTCATTTTAAAAATTAATTATTCTTAAATGTTTTATCTCAAAAATTGTATTGGAACTTAGAACACACTGTTTAAAACTTCAAAGAAGTCGTTAAAAAATTTAACTTTGTTTTTACGCTGAGCCATGATTTTCTTCACGTTTACATAGGTCTTATTTTTCTACATTACATGAACATAGAGAATCAGGCCAGCTCAGCATCAAAGAAAAAAATCACATAGTGCTAGACCTGTCCGACACCTGGCTTTTTTTCCTTAGAGAAAGGGTATGCTAGCATTTTGTCCTCTGACATGTCTTACTGTAATAGGATTGTGAAACTGAAGTTCCTAAAAAGAACCAAGGCACAATAGAAATGGAATCCAAATTGAGGATTTAATTTACACATAATAATTTAATTTCTAAAAATATTAATTAATTAATTAATAACCATTTAATAAAGAAAATAGAAGATAATCAGTTTCAAGACTTCTGGGCATCTCATCTAGAGGCTCAAGAAGTGTGCAGATGTAAAGAGAGGATGTTGTGATGAGTACTTTTTAGAGAAAACTGCTCCTGAGAGGTGTAGAGAGGTTAGCGATTCCCGCATCTGAACCCTAGTTGCTTGCGGGGAGGGCTCAGTGGGACCCCTCAGAGAACTTGAGATATATCCCCTGAGTTTTGGAGGCCCAGGAGCTGGAAGCCTGTCTCCTACCCTCCAGGAAATCTGGAGGTCAGGGGAAAGCTGGTGAGATTCTTTGATGTTCATCTGTGAGTAGCTCTTGCATGTGGGAAGTAAGTATACTCCATTCACCCCTGGACATAGCATGTATGAGTGACCCCCATGGACCAGCTATTGACCCTGGAAGAAAGAGACCCTCCTGGAGCCGTTTCAGGTCCGGGGCAAGAGGACCGCCTTGAAGGGATGATGAGACCCTCAACGGTGAGCATGTGCACCGTGGGCTGGACATGGAGTATCTGGGCAGAGGAGAAGAATGGTCTGCGTTGTAAGATCTGCACCTGGAAGGACCTGCAAAGGTAACTGCAGAGAGAGGTTGTCAGACATGGGTTCTCACAAGCCCAGCTCTGCCTGGGCCAGTACCTTCAGGAGGAGAGAGCAGGGTTGGGTAGGAGTGAAGAAGGACCAGCCCCGCCTCCACCCCTGAAACCTGACAGGCTGCAGTGGCTGAGCTGGGAAGTGGGAGATTTGACACGAAATCATCACGTTCAGATATTTCGTTACTATCAAGGACGGGTCCTTCTAACTTCTATGTTGAAGCTTTGTGTGTTGCTTAAAGTGGCCATAAAACTGTCTATTGCCTAATTCATTAGACCTACCCCAATATTTACCAACAGGCAGGGAATTTAAAGGGAAATGGTAGAAAAAATTAAATTGTGTTTTGAGTATATTCTGTGAATGGTGAATGTTCAATCGCCTACTTTTTGGTGGTTTCCAACCGAAAACATCGTGGGTCTTCAGCAGCTCTGGTACCAACACTGTCAAGTGGTGGGGGAGCGGGTGTCAGCATTTAAAGTCTCTCGTGTATCATGAAAAAGTCTCTAAAAGGCAAAGGTAGAACTTTAGAAAAAGAGTACAGGGTATACCCCACTTGGATATTCTTAGTGAAGTATAGTTTATGTGACGAAGACAAAAATAATGTTTCTTGTCAAAGAACAATTCAGAGACATTTGTTAGTTTATTTTGCAGGCAGATTGTTTACTCACATGGGAAGGAGCTGCTTGGCTTGAGCTGAAGAATGAAGACAAAAGCAGGAGTCAAAGACAGAAGGGAGAAATGAGATCGATGCATCTTGTACCATATCTCGTTTGCACCATTTTTGCATAAACTGATTATCTGGAAGCTAGCAGAGGGAGGTCCATCTGGGCGGACTGTTTTGAGTAGGCCAACTAGGGGCATCAAAGATAGCAATTTCCATTGTTTAGGAATTCTCCAGAAAGCCCTGGAGGTTGGGCCTGGAGCAAAGGGATGGACCATCTTTCTCCAACGTCCGCCATCTTCCTTCCCTTGGCCCTTCTTCTCGGTTCAGCCGCACCTGCACCGTGTGACCTGCTAGAATTCCTCATTATTCACAACCTCCCCCACCCCGCTGCATTTGTACTTTCTAAAACGGTCTCGGTGTGTTTGCATTAGCAAGGACGTTAGGGAGGAAAACCAGAGATGTTCCTAAAGGCTAAATTTTTCTACATTAGAAAGAACTGAGAGCTTTGCCTCTCTCTAAAAACGTGTATTTGTGCAGGGAGGAGGGGAGGGGGGGACAAAGGAGACAAGATCAGCTTGGAGTTCATTTTGGGAGAAAGCTTTGGGGAGCTTTATTTAAAAGGATGACTCTACAATTTGGGGGCAGTTGCCGTGAGGTGATCAGTAGGCTTGGGGAAAATGAATGAGGATTTAGGGGCATTTTTACTGTACATAATGTAGTATATTTCCCCTGTGGTGTTTTTCAAGAGTTCTGCAATAAAGATTTAAATTGCTTTTCAATTCTTTTGTAGCTCTTCTGAAAGCAATGCTGTGCCAAGAAAGGTAATGAAAAGGGCCAAGCTTGTTCCCCTTTTACATGTTAAAGGTTTGTTAAGGCTTCAATAAAGACACTCTTCTTCTTTTTAAACCCAGCATTCACCAGACTTTTTTGAGCATACTATCCTAGTTTTAGAGAATGCGATTTCATACGTAATTATTTGGAACACACTTTGGGAAATGTGAGTCTCAGCTCACATTATCTCAAGGTAGGTCACGAATTTTTTTTTAAATCACTCTCTCTTCCCAATTTTTTTTTTTTTTTCCAGTACGCGGGCCTCTCACTGCTGTGGCCTCTCCCGTTGCAGAGCACAGGCTCCGGACGTTCAGGCCCAGCGGCCATGGCCCACGGGCCCAGCCGCTCCGCGGCACGTGGGATCCTCCCGGACCGGGGCACGAACCCGTGTCCCCTGCATCGGCAGGTGGACTCTCAACCACTGTGCCACCAGGGAAGCCCCCCAATTTTTTTTTTAATGTATTTTTGGCTGTGTTGGGTCTTCGTTGCTGCCCGCGGGCTTTCTCTAGTTGCGGCGAGCAGGGGCTACTCTTCATTGCGGTGCCCCGGCTTCTCATTGCAGTGGCTTCTCTTGTTCAGTAGTTGTGTCTTGCGGGCTCTAGAGCATGGGCTCAGTAGTTGCGGCGCTCGGGCTTAGTTGCTCCGTGGCATGTGGGATCTTCCCAGACCAGGGCTTGAACCCGTGTCCCCTGCATTGGCAGGCAGATTCTTAAACACCGCTCTCTTCCTAATTTGATTTAACAGAGCCATATAGCGTTTAATGGGGAGGGATGACTGTACTTGGGTGCATAATGTCTCCCCAAATTCATCCCCTTCCTGGATCCTCAGACTGTGAACTTATTTGGAAATAGAATCATTGCAGTTGTAATTAGTTAAGATGAGGTCATACTGGAATAGGGTGAGCCCTTAACCTAATACCACTAGTGTCCTTACACGAGGAGGAAAGACACAGAGACACGCACATGCCACTTGAAGAGGAGGCAGAGACAGAAATGCTGCATCTAAAAGCCAAGGAACACCAAAGACGGCTGCAGCACCAGAGGCTACAAGAAGGGCACGGAACAGATTCTTCCCTTTAGTCCTCAGAAGGAGCAGGACCCTTGATTTCAGATTCTAGCCTCCAGAACTGTGAAAGAAAAAAGTTTCTGTTGTTTAAAGCCACTCAGTTTGTGGTAATTTGTTAAGGCAGCCCTAGAAAACTAATACAATGGACAGGTCTCAAAATTAAGAGGTACCTGATTTTGCAAACTTGCAAACTTGAAGACCACTCGGCAATAAAAAGTAATGGACTGGGCTTCCCTGGCAGTGATTAAGAATCCGCCTGCCAATTCAGGAGACACCGGTTCGAGCCCTGGCCCAGGAAGATCCCACATGCCGCGGAGCAACTAAGCCAGTGCGCCCTAAAGCCCCTACTCCGTAACAAGAGAAGCCACCGCAATGAGAAGCCCGCGCACCGCAGCAAAGAGCAGCCCCCATTCGCCATAACTAGAGAAAGCCTGTACACAGCAATGAAGACCCAATGCAGCCACAAATAAATAAATAAGTTTATATATAAAAAAAAGTAATGGACTACTGACATATAAAAAACACAGATGAATTTCAGAATAGTTATGGTGAGTGAAAGAAGCCAGATAAAAAAAGGGTACATACTGTATGGTTCCATGGATATAAAATTCTAACAATGTAAACTAACCTATAGCAACAGAAAGCAGGTGGTTTCCTGGGACAGGGGTGCCAGTAGCAGTGGGAGGAGTGATGGATATGGTCACTCTCTTGATTGTAGTGGTGGTTTTATCATGTATACATATCAAAACATCAAAATTGTACGCTCTATTATATGTGCAATTTACTGTATGTTAATTATACCTTAATTAAGTTGTTTAAAATGAAACAATGTAGGAATTCATTACTTTAAAATAACCAAGAAAACATTGTGCCAGTTTATATGGAGAAATGGTGGTGGTGACACAACAAAGTACTTTCACTGTTGGGTATGTGCTCAGATTCATTCTCTCTGTCTCCCTCTGTCTCTGTGTCTCTGTCTCTGTCCCTGTCTGTCTCTCTCTCACTGTATTCTTGTCCTTAATTGAAAGTGGTAAGGCATACGCATTATCAAAACAACTCTAATTATTTTCGCTGGACTAGTCTCCAGAAAATTAAGAAGAGGGAGCTGAGAAAGCCATTTCAGCCCTGAAATAACACACGAGCGCTACATCACGTGCCCAGGGGACATCCCCACCACCGTGTTTAGAATGAACCTTGGGAGATGTGCCTTTCCCCTCCTGTTGTTGACACACTTATTTTCTCTCTCACTTTCCCTCCTGGCTTTAATTAAGCATCACAGCTGAAGAAGATTACCAAACCAAATGACAAGAAGAGTTGTGCTGTCTTCTACCCATCCTTGAAGACGCGGGCCAGTCTGTCTTCCTCCATCAAGGCTATGCTCACTTCTTCTGCCTTGCTGATTCCCCACAGTGTTTACTCTCGTCCATGCCGTGTACAAGAGCTCTTCTCACATGCCGGGTTCTGCCATTTTATGTTAGTCTTCGCTCCTCAGTCAAAAGGAACCCTGTATCTTTCTACTTTGACGCCCTCTTGTCCACTTCTAGATTCATCCCTATCCAGATATTAGGACCTATTCCATCTCCAAAGGGCTCAACAACAGCCCACAGGCTTTCCTCTTAAGTTTCCCTTCCCTTTCACTCTAGGCCCTGGAGGCGTCACTTGTCTGCCTGGAATTCTATTATGTCAACAGACAGCTGATGGCTTCAGATGCCTGCTCCTGCATCTCTCTGTGACTGGAGACTTTCAGTAGGGCTACTCTGGCTCAGGACAGGCCAGAAGTGCCTGGGTATTAAGCATCCCCCAGGAGGACACTTGACAAATGAGTGATGGGAGAGGGTGTACAAATACTCCAGCCCCCTCGCCCCTCAGGTGAGCTAGCTCAGAGGTGTGTTCTACAGTTTCCTCAGGCTCTCCTGTGGCGTGAAGTTCCAGTTGCTCATTGTACAGCTAACTTAACAACACACTCTTTGTAGGCTGCCTTCCATTCCTGTATTAGGCCCCCACTTCCTGGCCAGTGTTGAAGGAAACTTCCAGGTAAACTGCTTGCCTTCGAATTCTCACCTCAGTGTCTGCTTCTAGAACGCCCACCTGAGATTAAGACGTTGTCTTAGAGCCCACTGCACACTCGCTGACCTCCCTCCACACGCTCCATTAAGCCAGCTTTAGCTGCCTCCTTCTCTTCAGAGCTCCCTGTCCTATGGTCAAGGCCCCACTCGGACCCCCACCTGTCGCCTTGTGCTTGCTCCCTGAAGTCTGATTTCCTATTTTCCTTCCCATCACACATAGCTTGGAAGAGTAGAGAGACTACAGTTGTTTCTCATGGACCAGCCTCACCACAAGAGAAATAGATCTGGTGTGGTGTTGAAGGGGTGAGGAGACCTCAGCAGGAACGTGCTGGACAAACCTTGCTGAATGCACAGAAGCCGAGAGAGGAGTGCATTTGACCACGTGGATAGAGTTGTACCTTCTTTTGCTCAAGAGAAATGTAGACCCTGCAGAGATTCTCTGAGGAACCCATGAAAGGGTCCTTTCACCATTGGCCAGGCCAGTGAGTGAAAGACCCACAGCCCAGTGATGACTGCACTATCTTCTTGGCTTTCCTTACTCCAGGGCTTGGACCCTGCAGAGGGGGAGTGGAGAAGGGGAAGGAAGAATAGGACTACCCACGTGCCTTCTCCACCACAGGGCTTCCAGCTCAAAGAACATTTCTGTAGCTGAAATGCCAACTTGGTCCCCAGACTGTGAGACCTAACCTGTGCTAGGTCCACCCCTTTATCCCACTGTGGTTAGCAAAACAAAGCTTTCCCCCAAAGGTTCCACACCTTAGCGCCTGGAACTTGTGAACACATCACCTTACACGGATGGCAGAAGAGATGACGCAGATGTGATTAAGGTGATGCAGCTGGAGATGGAGAGAGAAGCCTGAATTATCCAGATGGGTCCTGTTTAATCACATAAATCCTTAAAAGCAGAGCACTCTCCCCAGCTGGGGAGAGATACACTGGAAGCAGGAGGAGTGATGTGAAGCATAAGTGGAACTTGACCCCCCACTGCTGGCTGTGAAGATGCAGAAAGGAGGTCATGAGCCAGGGGACATGGGTGGCCTCTAGAAGCTGGGGACAGCCCTCAGCTGACAAGAAGCAAGGAGTCTTGGTCCTACAACCCAAAGGAAATGAATTCCGTCGACAACCAAATGAGCAAGAAATGAATCTCCCCCAGACCCCCCAGAAAGAAACACAGCCCTGCCCACACCTTGATTCTAGCCCAGTGAGCCGTGTTGAACTTCTGACTTAAAGAAGTTTAAGAAAATAAATTTGTGGTTCCATGAGCCACTGTTTACAGTTATTTGTTCTGGAAGCAATGAAAAATGAATACACTGACCATCTAAAGAGTTTTTCTCCCTGCTTGGGAGTCCTCTGAGAGGACAAAGCAAACCTTTGCAAGTAGCTCCCTGCAGGTTGCTAATACAGGGAGATTAATACTTTACCAGATCACTTATTGCACTTCTGCTTATCAGGAAAAAGAGGGAGAGAACTTGGGTGCGTGATTTGAAACCAGTGGATCTGTTCTCAGTGTTTCCTCTAACTGGACAACACCAGGACATACACCTGGCTCTTCCTCTTTTCCCATTGTTCTCTTCTGCTTAATCTTATTGACCCCCTAGAAGCTGCATGTACATCTAGACTGTTGTTCAGGAAGGGTCTCTGGAAAGTTCCAGTTGATAAAAACAGTATTTGTTCAGTTTTTACCCTGCTGTTAAATCCACTCTCTAATTGGATAGAAAATCCCATCTCTTTATTGTATCCTGTAATTAATCCCAGATAATATACTGAACTGTTTTTTTCCTTCCAGAATTTCAAACCAGTGATTTTCCAGGCATCAAAGCAGAGTGGAGAGGCCTAATTAATTGATAGGACTGGCAATTATACTCCAATAAAGATGTTAAAAAAAAATCGATAGGACTGTGGTCACCTGTGCTGGGCTTGACACTGTGTCAGACTCAGTACACAGCCTCCGTAAGAACACTTCCTGCCTCACACTCGAGATTAAGGAGGTCTGAGGAAAACCAGCTGCCTAACAGTACATTTATTAGACCTTGCAATTTTTTAAAATTTATTTATTTTTGGCTGCATTGGGTCTTCATTGCTGCGCACGGGCTTTCTCTAGTTGCGGCGAGCAGGGGCTACTCTTCGCTGCAGCGCGCGGGCTTCTCAATGCGGTGGCTTTTCTTGGTGCAGAGCACGGGCTCTAGGCGCATGGGTTTCAGTAGTTGTGGCTTGCGGGCTCAGTAGTTGTGACGCACAGGCTTAGTTGCTCCGCGTCATGTGGGATCTTCCCGTACCAGGGCTCGAACCCGTGTCCCCTGTATTGGCAGGCAGATTCTTAACTACTGCGCCACCAGGGAAGCCCCCTAGACCTTGCAATTTTATTTGCACATATTGTATTGGTTTTGGAATCAGAAAAAAAAATCCATAGGGTTTTATTTAATTTATTTTTTAAAAGAACATTCTAAACAAACACATCCGGAGATATGTAGGTGTTTTTATCTCAGGTATTGTCATGTTTTAGAATGGTTTTTGCTTCTCCCAAGAATGGTATTATTTTAAGAGCAAGCTTTGGTGCCTGCTGTTACTCAAAGCTTCTCTAGCCTATGCTTCCTCCGCCTTCCCCCTTTTCTTAATCACTCAGTTACCGAGAAGGGAGAGTTAAACATCCCCTACTACTATGGTAGATTTGCCAGTTTCTTCCAGCCTTCTGAAAAATGTGTTTGTTTTAGAGCTTTGTCACTAGTATCATACAAATTTACAATTCCTATAATATTTTTTGTGAATTGCAAGTTTTACCAATTTTTAGTGACCCATTTTACCTCTGAATAACGCTTTGCCCAGAAAGTCTATTTTGCTTAATATTAATGTACACCAACTCTCCTTTAGTTAGTATGTACGTAATATCTCATGTCATTTGTTTTAGGTGTTTATAAATACCATTTGCTTAACAATTTAAAAGATTATATGGTGCTATGTAAATATTTTTTTGGTGGTCTGTAAATTTATGTCTTTTAACAGACTGTAAATTTTTGTCCTTTAACCAAATTTACATTGATTGCAATTACAGGTATATTTGAATTCTCTTTTATTATCTTATTTTATATTTTATTTTTTATTTTACCTTTTCATGCTTCTTTTCCTGTTTCACTTTACTTTTTACCTGGTTTACTGTCTTTTGTATCATGTGTGTGTTTTTCTAATGCATTCGCTTCTCTCATGGTTGGAAAATTATATATCCTATTTATATATTCTATTTGCTCTAGATATTTCCATCCTTATATTTTAAATTGTTCCTGAAGTATAATTCACATATAGAAAAATGTACATATCATAAGTACACAGCTTCCTGGATTTTCACAATATGAACACACTTATGTAACCAGCATCTAGATCAAGAAACAGAGCCCATGCCCAGAAGACCTCCTTATACACCCTAGAAAATCAAACACACTTACCTAACATAAGCTGAACAAGTTCTAAAATTCAGCATAATCTTTATGCTTCTTCCATACAAAATAAGATTTTACTTTAGAATATTTTACCTCCAATCACTATACCTCCTGATCTCTATACTATTGTTGTCAAGAATTTTAGTTCAACTTTATTTTTTAACACCATTAATTTACCATGGTGTTAAAAAATCAATTTAAATTACCATTAATTTACCACCATGTTTATCATTTTCTTTGCTTACCATTCTCTCTTGTATCTTAGATTTTCCAAGCATGACTTTTTTCTTTCTGAAGTTTATTTTCTGAAGTTTCTGTGGTTAGAGTCAATCGGTAGAAAAGTCTCCATTTTTTTTGTCTGTAAATGTCTTTATTTAATCTTTTTTTTTAAATTTATCTTGGCTGGCTGTACAATTTTATGCTGGTAGTTATTTTTTTCTTAGTGCTTTGAAATATCTTATTCCACAGTCCTGTGCTTTCTATTGTCATTGATACAACAGCTCTCTTTCTAATTGTCATATATTTTTCTTTTATTCTGCCTATTTAGATTTTTTTTAAATATGAGAATATATAGTCTTATTAGGATATAGTTACATATGGTTTCTTTTTCTTTATTCTGATAATCAAGATCAGTGTGTTTTCTGAATCTGAGGATTAATGTAATTTTTTTCTGGAAATTTCTTAGTCATTAGTTCTTCAGATATTGCCTCAGTTTTTTTTTTTTCTGGAACCTTGATCACATGTGTTAAACCTCTTTACCCTCTCCTCCTTCGTACTGTCACTGTACTGCATTCTGTACCTACATCTCTGGGTACTTTTCTCAGAGAGATTTTCCATTCATGAACTCTCATCTCAAGATGTGTATAATCTGCTGTTTTCCCCATCCATTGAATTTCTCATTTTAATTACAACAATTTTCTTACGAAGTTCCATTTGGTTCTTCTTTCAAATATGCTTAGTCAATTTTGAGTGTCTTTTATTTATTCCTTCATCATATTTCTAACTCTCTTCTATCTATACATTTATTAAACCTATTTATTGTAGATTTTATCTCTGTTAATCCTAATGTCCGCTCTCATTACCAGTCTGATGATCTCATTTGTTGTTTTTCCTGACTGTCACTCATGGTACCTTGTTTCCTGTGCATCTGGTGTTATTTGATTGTGAGCTCTTTTCTTTGGAATTTCATCTCTGGGAATGTTTTTGGATTTTTGAGTCAAGATAATAGTCCTCCCAATATGATGTGCCCTTGTTTCTGTCCGCTCTTAGGGTACTACCAACTCAGGAACACTTCACTTTACAGTCAGAGCTTAGATTATTTCAGGAAACATGGGTTATATAAATTTTGCCCCCAGCTTGGTGATGGTGGCTTATGGTTACAGATTTTCAAGTTTCTTTTAAAAATTATTATTATCATTAATGTTTCTCCCATTGCCACAGCCAGACATGAATGGATCACCACCCTCTCTTCCATTGGCAGAGTGTTTTTTCCTGGTCTACACCCCAGAACATTGTCTTCAAAAGGGCTCAACTTCTTGTATGGCATTTTTGATTAAGTCTCCCACCCAGTCTGGGCCCAAGTTTTGTCTCTTGTTCCCTATCACATGCTTGCACTAAAATGCAAGCACCTGAGATCAGAGATAACTGCAGAGAAAATGTTGGCATCAGCATTGCTTACTTCTTGGGATTTGGCTTTTCATTATTTCTACTTTTTAAAGAATTCCCTCATTCCTTTGCCAGCTAACTTATCCATGAGTTTAATTTTTTTGCTTTATTTTTTTCAATCCAGTATTGGGTGATCCGTGTACTATTAACTAGAAATTCTCCTCATATTTTATTATAGCAAATTACTGCTGCATTTGTAACTATGTATATGATCAAGGAGGTTACCTCTTTGGTCAACTGGAGTGCAATGTAGCTGAAGAACTCTGGGAGACTGTGTAGAACACGCCTAAAGTTATCGTAAGTGAAGGATTAGGAAACTGAGATCATTAGGGACCAGCTCCCCATTCATCATTGGTTGAAGACAATTCCAGAGACATGGGAACAGGCTTGCTCTGGCTTGCTCTGTTCATAGGCAAAAAGAGAGCCTTCAGGCCGAGAATCACTGGGATTTGCTCTCAGCGTGTGGAGGTGAGTACTGAGAGGTTATGGAAGGGATCCTCATAGTACCTGCCACAAGACATTGGGTGACATCAAGATTAAAGCAAACCTGAAACTTTAAGCACTTAGGCTTTCAGTTTCTTGTCCTCAGCAATTCAGGGACATATGGAAGGATAATTTTTTTAATTGAACAGAACAGACTTCAAGATCACTGATGCTCCAAAGAGCTGGCGGAGCCATCTGACAGTATAATTGATCAACTTCCAGGGTAAGGTAGGAATGTGCGGAAGACATGGAATTCTGTGCTATGAGAAGAATGATGTAAAAGGAAGAGACAAAGCCATGGACCTGGAGAAGGATGGCGACAGCCCGGGATATTTTTGCAGATCAGAGCTGATAGTAAGTGGGTGCACACAGTGGGACTCTTTCTTATAATGGGAGACTTGTGGCTTTACCGTTTAAAGGTCAGAGCCTGCTTGAAAGACATCATGTGTGACTAGGGAAGCCACCAGGGACAAGCTCTGTTTACCCCCAGGCATAACCATGTGGTAAGTCCAGGCTGCCCTGCCTCAGTTGCTCTGTCTTTATTTGTAAGAGAACTTCCCTGTCTGAATCACAGACGTCCAATAATCAGCAGCAGATGAGAAACTTGTCACAGTTCCCCACCTCTATTTCCAAACTCATTGCTTGATTGAACTCCTGTGAACTGATTTAGGACTCATGTCAAAGGGTTTGTTTATAAAACGCAAGTGTTGGCCTGAGAATCAAAGTCTTGTCCTAATACAGAAGTTACTTTTTCTAGCCTTAAACACTGTTGAATATGCCCAATCTTCCTGACAAGAAAAACAGCCACCTGTAGGGAAAAAAAAGCAGACTGATATATAAACAACACAGTGACACAAGAAGCACAGCTCATTTGCTGCTAATTGGTGTAGATTTGCCAAAACTTGGACCTAAATTGCTACTTGTTCAAAGACATCAATTTCCATGGTACCCAAGACTCTGCAGTCAAACGCTCTACCCCTGAGCTACACCCCGATCCAAGGTACCCAAGATTCTGAATGACAAAGGAATTTCTTGAGTGTTCTTGAGATAATGTATTTCTCATCTTACACAAATGGCAGCACACTCTATATATTATCTCACTTTTTGCTTTTCCCACTTAACATTAATTATTGGCATTTGACCCAAATCAGTACACAGAAGGTCTCCTCATTCTTCTTTGTGTCCATGTTCTTTCCTATTCTATGGAGAACCCACCAGTCCCTTATTTATAGGTATTTAAGATGTTCCCAGTCTTGCTTGATTAGAAACTGTGCTGTAATCATTAACTTCAAGCACATGACATTTTGTACTTGGGAAGATAAACATGAATGATATTTCCTAGACTTAGAAAGACATTGCTGAATTGAAAGATGTGTGTACTTGTGATTTTAATGGATTTTGCCAAATTTCTCTCTATAAAAGCTGTACCGACTTCCCTTCCCACCTGCAATGCATCAGTCAGAGCGCTGATTTCCAATGCTCGGCGTGCTCTCCATTGCAATGTGTTGTCAGGCTTGTTGATCTTTTCCACTTTAACAGGAGAAAGAGGGTAACTGCAATTTTAATATGCATTTCTCTTCCCATGTACAACACTGAGCATCTTTCCTGATATCTAAGAGCTGTGGGCTGTGGCTTCTATTCCTTAGGCTGTGATGAGGGTGGTTTTCCACTTTGTGGATTCCAGGAACTCACTAGAATTGTGTCTGGAGCAAATTGAGGCTGACTTAGGCAGAAGAAATTCAGGACAGACCTAATTTGAGAGTCAAGCTTATTTGTGTATGTAAAAGCCACAGGGAGATAAACTATGCTGATAAGATGGTGCTTAGATGCATATTTAATTACATGGAACATATATTTATGATATAGTATTAAAGGAAACAAAACAGGTTAAAATAGAGTACAGTGTGATCTCTCTTCCTCTTTTTTTTTTTTTTTGCGGTACGCGGGCCTCTCACTGTTGTGGCCTCTCCCATTGCGGAGCACAGACTCCGGATGCGCAGGCTCAGCGGCCATGGCTCACGGGCCCAGCTGCTCCGCGGCATGTGGGATCTTCCTGGACCAGGGCATCCCTGGTGTCCCCTGCATCGACAGGCGGGCTCTCAACCACTGCGCCACTAGGGAAGCCCTCTCTTCCTCTTTGAAAAATACATTACAGCTCTACCCACCACCAGTCCCTCCCATCAGGAAACTTGCACAAGCCTCTTAGATAGCCTCATCCACCAGAGGGCAGACAGCAGAAGCAAGAAGAACTACAATCCTGCAGCCTGTGGAACAAAAACCACATTCACAGAAAGACAGACAAGATGAAAAGGCAGAGGGCTATGTACCACATGAAGGAACAAGATAAAACCCCAGAAAAACAACTAAATGAAGTGGAAATAGGCAACCTTCCAGAAAAAGAATTCAGAATAATGATAGTGAAGATGATCCAGGACCTCGGAAAAAGAATGGAGGCAAAGATTGAGAAGATGCAAGAAATGTTTAACAAAGACCTAGAAGAATTAAAGAACAAACAAACAGGGATGAACAATAACTGAAATGAAAACTACACTAGAAGGAATCAATAGCAGAATAACTGAGGCAGAAGAACAGATAAGTGACCTGGAAGACAGAATGGTGGAATTCACTGCTGTGGAACAGAATAAAGAAAAAAGAGTGAAAAGAAATGAAGACAGCCTAAGAGACCTCTGGGACAACATTAAATGCAACAACATTCACATTATAGGGGTCCCAGAAGGAGAAGAGAGAGAGAAAGGACCAGAGGACCAGAGAAAATATTTGAAGAAATTATAGTTGAAAACTTCCCTAACATGGGAAAGGAAATATCCACCCAAGTCCAGGAAGCACAGCGAGTCCCATACAGGATAAACCCAAGGAGAGACATGCTGAGACACATAGTAACCAAATTGGCAAAAATTAAAGACAAAGAAAAATTATTGAAAGCAGCAAGGGAAGAATGAAAACTAACATACAAGGGAACTCCAATAAGGTTAACAGCTGATTTCTCAGCAGAAACTCTACAAGCCAGAAGGGAGTGGCATGATATACTTAAAGTGATGAAAGGGAAGAACCTACAACCAAGATAACTCTACCTGGCAAGGATCTCATTCAGATTCTATGGAGAAATCAAAAGCTTTACAGACAAGCAAAAGCTAAGAGAATTCAGCACCACCAAACCAGCTCTACAACAAATGCTAAAGAAGCTTCTCTAAGTGGGAAACACAAGAGAAGAAAAGGATGTACAAAAACAAACCCAAAACAATTAAGAAAATGGTCATATGAACATACATATCAATAATTACCTTAAACGTGAATGGATTAAATGCTTCAACCAAAAGACACAGGCTTGCTGAATGGATACAAAAACAAGACCCATATATATGCTGTCTACAAGAGACCCACTTCAGACCTAGGACACATACAGACTGAAAGTGAGGGGATGGAAAGATATATTCCATGCAAATGGAAATCAAAAGAAAGCTGGAGTAGCAATACTCATATCAGATAAAATAGACTTTAAAATAAAGAATGTTACAAGAGACAAGGAATGACACTACATAATGATCAAGGGCTCCATCCAAGAAGAATATATAACAATTATAAATATATATACACCCAACATAGGAGCACCTCCATACATAAGGTAACTGCTAACAGCTATAAAAGAGGAAATCAACAGTAACACAAAAATAGTGGGGGACTTTAACACTTCACTTACACCAATGGACAGGTCATCCAAAATGAAAATAATTAAGGAAACAGAAACTTTAAATGACACAATAGACCAGATAGATTTAATTGATATATATAGGACATTCCATCCAAAAACAACAGATTACACTTTCTTTTCAAGTGGGCATGGAACATTCTCCAGGATAGATCACATCTTGGGTCACAAATCAAGCCTCAGTAAATTTAAGAAAACTGAAATCATATCAAGCATCTTTTCTCACAACACTATGAGATTAGAAAAGAATTACAGGGGAAAAAAACGTAAAAAACACAGGCATATGGAGGCTAAACAATACGTTACTAAATAACCAAGAGATCACTGAAGAAATCAAAGAGGAAATCAAAAAATACCTAGAGACAAATGACAATGAAAACACGACGATCCAAAACCTATGAGATGCAGCAAAAGTAGTTCTAAGAGGGAAGTTTATAGCTATACAAGCCTACCTCAAGAAACAAGAAAAATCTCAAATAAACAATCTAACCTTACACCTAAAGGAATCAGAGAAAGAAGAACAAACAAAACCCAAAGTTAGCAGAAGGAAAGAAATCATAAAGATCAGAGCAGAAATAAATGAAATAGAAACAAAGAAACAATAGCAAAGATCAATAAAACTAAAAGCTGGTTCTTTGAGAAGATAAACAAAATTGATAAACCACTAGCCAGACTCATCAAGAAAAAGAGGGAGAGGACTCAAATCAATAAAATTAGAAATGAAAAAGGAGAAGTTACAACAGACACCACAGAAATACAAAGCATCCTAAGAGACTACTGTAAGCAACTGTATGCCAATAAAATGGACAATCTGGAAGAAATGGACAAATTCTTAGAAAGGTATAACCTTCCAAGACTGAACCAGGAAGAAATAGAAAATATGAACAGACCAATCACAAGTAATGAAATTGAAACTGTGATTAAAAATCTTCCAACGAACAAAAGTGCAGGACCAGATGGCCTCACAGGTGAATTCTATCAAACATTTAGAGAAGAGCTAACACCCATCCTCTCAAACTCTTCCAAAAAATTGTGGAGGAAGGAACACTCCCAAACTCAATCTATGAGGCCACCAGCACCCTGATACCAAAACCAGACAAAGATACTACAAAAAAGGAAAATTACAGACCAATATCACAGATGAATATAGATGCAAAATTCCTCAACAAAATACTAGCAAACAGAATCCAACAACACATTTAAAGGATCATACACCATGATCAAGTGGGATTTTTTCCAGGGATGCAAGGATTCTTCAATATATGCAAATCAATCAATGTGATACACCATATTAACAAATTGAAGAATAAAAACCATATGATCATCTCAATAGATGCAGGAAAAGCTTTTGACAAAATTCAACACCCATTTATGATAAAAACTCTCCAGAAAGTGGGCATAGAGGGAACCTACCTCAACATAATAAAGACCATATATGACAAACCCACAGCAAACATCATTCTCAATGGTGAAAAACTGAAAGCATTTCCTCTAAGATCAGGAACAACACAAGGATGTCCACTCTCACCACTATTATTCAACATAGTTTTGGAAGTCCTAGCCATGGCAATCAGAGAAGAAAAAGAAACAAAAGGAATACAAATTGGAAAAGAAGAAGTAAAACTGTCACTGTTTGCAGATGACATGATACTATACATAGAGAATCCTAAAGATGCCACCAGAAAACTATTAGAGCTAATCAATGAATTTGGTAAAGTTGCAGGATACAAAATTAATGCACAAAAATCTCTTGCATTCCTATACACTAATGATGAAAAATCTGAAAGGAAACACTCCCATTTACCATTGCAACAAACAGAATAAAATACCTAGGAATAAACCCACCTAGGGAGACAAAAGACCTGTATGCAGAAAACTATAAGACACTGATGAAAGAAATTAAAGATGATACCAACAGATGGAGAGATATACCATGTTCTTGGATTGGAAGAGTTAATATTGTGAAAATGACTATACTACCCAAAGCAATCTACAAATTCAACGCAATCCCTATCAAATCACCAATGGCACTTTTTACGGAACTAGAACAAAAAATCTTAAAATTTGTATAGAGACACAAAAGACCCCAAATAGCCAAAGCAGTCGTAAGGGAAAAAAACGGAGCTGAAGGAATCAGACTCCCTGATGTCAGACTATACTACAAAGCTACAGTAATCAAGACAATATGGTACTGGCACAAAAACAGAAATATAGATCAATGGAACAAGATAGGAAGCCCAGAGATAAACCCATGCACCTATGGTCAACTAATCTATGACAAAGGAGGCAAGGATATACAATGGAGAAAAGACAGTCTCTTCAATAAGTGGTGCTGGGAAAACTGGACAGCTACATGTAAAAGAATGAAATTAGAACACTCCCTAACACCATACACAAAAATAAACTCAAAATGGATTAGAGGCCTAAATGTAAGACCGGACACTATAAAACTCTTAGAGGAATACATGGGAAGGACACTGTTTGACATAAATCACAGCAATATCTTTTTTGATCCACATCCTAGAGTAATGGAAATTAAAAAAAAAAAAAAAAAAAGGGACCTAATGAAACTTCAAAGCTTTTGCACAGCAAAGGAAACCATACACAAGACGAAAAGACAACCCTCAGAATGGGAGAAAATATTTTCAAACAAATCAACGGACAAAGGATTAATCTCCAAAATATATAAACAGCTCATGCAGCTCAATATTAAAAAAACAAACAACCCAATCCAAAAATGGGCAGAAGACCTAAACAGACATTTCTCCAAAGAAGACATACAGATGGCCAAGAAGCACATGAAAAGCTGCTCAACATCACTAATTATTAGAGAAATGCAAATCAAAACTACAATGAGGCATCACCTCACACCAGTTAGAATGGGCATCATCAGAAAATCTACAAACAACAAATGCTGGAGAGGGTGTGGAGAAAAGGGAACCCTCTTGCACTGTTGGGAATGTAAATTGATACAGCCACTATGGAGAACAGTATGGAGGCTCCTTAAAAAACTAAAAATAGAATTACCATATGATCCAGTAATCACACTACTGGGCATGTACCCAGAGAAAACCATAATTCAAAAAGACACATGTACCCCAATGTTCATTGCAGCACTATTTACAATAACCAGGTCATGGAAGCAACCTAAATGCCCATCAACAGATGAATGGATAAAGAAGATGTGGTACATATATACCATGGAATATTACTCAGCCATATAAAGGAACGAAATTGGGTCATTTGTTGAGACATGGATGGATCTAGACACTGTCATATAGAGTGAAGTAAGTCAGAAAGAGAAAAACAAATATCGTATATTAACGCATATATGTGGAACCTAGAAAAATGGTACAGATGAACAGGTTTGCAGGGCAGAAATTGAGACACAGATGTAGAGAACAAACGTATGGATGCCAAGGGGGGAAAGTGGCAGGGGTGTGGGGGTGTGATGAATTGGGAGATTGGGATTGACATGTATATACTGAAGTGTATAAAACTGATGACTAATAAGAACCTGCTGTATAAAAAAATAAAAATTAAATTTTAAAAAAGTATACGTGAAATCTCTATACTTTCCTTTTAATCGTGCTGTGAACCTAAAACTGCTCTAAAAATTAAAGTGTATTTTAAAAAAAATACATTACATGTTTGTAGAAAGGTGATTATAAGGAAACATATGAAAAATTAACCATGATTATTTCTGAATGGAAGGACTATATGATATTTTAGTCTAATTTGTGTTTTGCTGTATTTTTGAATTGTCAATTACTAATTGCTGCCTTAAAGAATTAAAAATAATATTATAGGGCTTCCCTGGTGGCACAGTGGTTGAAAGTACACCTGCCGATGCAGGGGACACGGGTTCGTGCACCGGTCCGGGAAGATCCCACATGCCGCGGAGTGGCTAGGCCCGTGAGCCATGGCCGCTGAGCCTGCACGTCCAGAGCCTGTGCTCCGCAACGGGGGAGACCACAACAGTGAGAGGTCCACGTACAGCAAAAAAAAAAAAAAAAAAAAAAAAACCATAAAAAATAATATTATATTAAAATACATTCTGCCTCACTGTCGTACCAAATATACAAAATGATGAGAAGAGCATTAGACTAGAAGTCCAGAAACCCAATTTTTATCCCAGTTCTGCCATTAATATGCTCTGAGACGTTGAGCTTATGGTTTAAATTTTCTGGGCCTCAATTTCATTATTTGTAAAGTGGGGGAACTGAACAAATTTATATTTTTTAATCTTTATACTAAAATCCTCTCATATATTGAGATGAGTGGGACACTTTTAAACTAATGCTTACTGAGTCTTTCACAGATATATGTTTAAATAGTTGCATTCCATAAAATCAAGGTGATTCCACGAGCACCTGTTGTCCTTACGTGGATGTGTTGTCTGTGAACTGCATTGGTGTGCGATGCAAAGCAAGTCTTCACACAGAGTAATTCTCCTCTCAAGACTTTCTGAAAGAGGTTACCTTGGTAACAAGAAATCAAACTCACCCACCTCATCTTAGGGGTCAAAACAAGGTTCTCAATGTAATCATTTCTACTCTTCAGGTACAAACTGAACCAACCTTCATGAGAATATTCAAATATTAGTAACAAGTACTTTTGTTCTCAAAGACACAGTGCTTTGAATTATTCTCTTATCATTTCGTATGAGCAGGTTTACTCACAGCATCAGAGTGCAGGAAAGTCTTTGAGGACACAGACATCACTCTTACTTCTTTAGTACTTTGCCACCCAACGGGATAGTAATGGCTACCATCTGTGGAATATTTAGTATATTCCAGGTACAGTACTGAATGCTATATTTGTGGAGCATCTCTCTAGTTCCTAAAACAACACAAGGTGTATCAGTGAGCTTTTGCTGTGTAACAAACACTCCAAACTTGTTGGCCTAAAACAAAAAACCATTTATTTAGCTCATGATTCTGTAGGTTGGAAATTCAGGATAGGCTTAGCCAAAAGTATATTCTGGCCTGAGATGGGCTTACTCATGTGTCTGAAATCAACAGCTAAATTGTTGATTTAGCTAAGTTGACTGGTCTAGCGTAGCCTCATTTGGAATGGCTCTTTTCTGTTCTATGTGGTCTCTCATCATTCAGCAGGCTAACTTGGGGTTATTTGCATCACCATTGCAAAGTTCTAAAAGTGACAAGAGATTGTGCCCTAATGTGCAAGCATTTTTCAATCTTCTGCAGTATCCTTGCTAATGTTCCACTGGCCAAAGTAAGTCACATGGCCAAGCTCAGAGTCAGTGTGGGAGGGGACACCCAAGGCCATGGGTAAGGGAGCTGTTATTGCAACAATTTACCACACAGATGGTTTGATAATAGGTCCTTGATAAATGGTAGACCAACAAGAGCCATAGGATTAATTCAGTGCATGTGGTCAGAGGGGTAGAAAGCATGCAGTCACAGGAAGCAAGAAGAGGAGCAACAGTGAAGCACTTATCTGGGTAATCTTACCCAAGGGATGCTGCTCTCTTGAGATGACCATTTGTCCCAGTTTAAGTCTGTTGTCCTGGTGGAAACATTAAGAGCCCTCTCATTCATTTTCAGAAGTTTCCTAGTTTGCATGAAAGACTATCCTTATCCCTCTACCTCCTTAGCACCTTGGACAGTTCTTATCCACCCCTGTAGCTGAAAGGATCTGACAGCACTGATGTTTCTCCTTTGGCTTCTACCAGATAACCTCACTGATCAAGAACAACTAGCATTAACTATTCGGGGTGCATTTCTAGGAATCTCAGACCCAAGAGGCAGTAGAGATTAGATAACTCCCTGCCGTGAGTTCATAGATGAGGAAGCTATAATAAGATTAGCAACCAAGCTTCTGAATCCAGGGGTCTTTTCCTGCCAGCACTTCCACCAAGGAAATTCCAGCCCTGAATACTCCCTTGTATGTGATTCCTGCCTCCCCCTCTCACAGTAATCAAGGGTTGCTGCAGAACTATACAGAACCTCTCCTTTCTTTCCTTTTTATACCAGGAGCACACTGTGTTCACCATATAGCCTCCTACTCACTTCACGGAACTGACAAGGGAAAACAGTGTGCTGGGGCACCAGAGCACAACACAGGCAAGTGACTTGAACAGGGGTGAAGTCTGGGACAAGCTCGCACTGGGCACCTTCCTGCCCTCCCTTCAGGTTCTCTGCTCAAGTTTCTGAAGGCTCAAGGCCAGAGCTGGCAGCACCTGTCTGGGGAGACCCAGCCAGTCTCCCACCTGCACAGGCAGCCCTGATGAATCAGTCGAGAGAATATTATCGTGAAACACTGGCATGCTGTGGCTGAATGGCTTTTCATCAACCGTCTGGGATCCCCTCTCAGGGCCTGGAGAAAACAAAGCCACAGCAATCAGGCTGTATTCAAAGCACTGAGTAGGTGTCAAAGGCAGCATCAATCCAGACAACTGGAAACTCACTTTAAATAAAGACACAATTTTATACTACTAGTAAGCCTACCTTGGCAACATGGGACCCCCCCACTCCACTCCCTCAATAGAGATCATTTAATTTCCTCCATTAAAGGGAAGTGCAGAAAGATGACTGTTTCAGTGCCTGTAAATAACACAAATAAATCAATAAATGCAGCATTCTCCTGCTTAGCTCTGGGTTTGGAGGGGACCTGGAAGATCCTCTTACACTCTGATCATCTCTCAAGATTTCTGCCAACATTCCCCCAGAAGGTGGCTGCCAGCTCAGCCCCTGAGAACTGGCTGACTCGGCGTATGAGAGCTGGGGACGGTTAGCCAGGTCCCTGTCCAGCCCGCGCATTTTATACTCACAGAAACACAGAGTCAGAAATTTTATGAGACCTACCCAAATTACATTATATGCTATTTCATCATTTTACTACCTCTTCCAGAGAACTGTTGAGATGACTATTAGATCAATTGAGTTAACAAGTAATTACTGAGTGCCCATAACACACTCACTGCCGGGAATGGCCCTGGAAGATGAGGAAAGGGCCCAGGAAACTGGCTTTCTGGGCTCCTGCCCCAGCACCATCTCTAGTCACAATGACGTGACCTCTAACATCCTTTCCTCCTGCCAGTTCTACCCAACAAATGTGTCTCTGGTCTGCCCTTCCTATGTCCTGGCACTTACCCTCCAACCTGGACCGCCAAACCTCAACAGCCTCTGTCCAGTCTTCTCGCCTCTATTACTGTTCCCTCAAGTCACCATCCACATTGCTGCCTGAATGAGCCTCCCTAAAAACCTCAGGGGATGTGTCCCTGCCCTGACCAAGCACTTCCATAGCTGTTTAAATTCAAACTCCTGCCCAACTGTGAATTTCCCCTTGAGGTGGATTATGCCTACTTACCCGCCTTTCTCTTTTAGGGTTGAGCCATAATACATGAGTTCCCAGACATGCGACTCCTTCCTGGTCCCACCCTTTGTGTTGTTGGTGCTTTGGTTGGAAACCTCTCTCCATTCATCTACCTGGGGGACAGCTACCTAACTTCACAGAAGGGTGTCTCATCCCCTGTGAAAGGTCAAGAGGCCAAACCTGGGTTGGGAAGCCAGTATGGGAAGAGGGGTGAGGGGTACAGTGGAAGAAAACCTGCAGTGGTCTTGGTCTTCTTTGCATCACAACAGAGTGGGTCTTTGAGTGCTGTCAGGCCACCAGCAGGGCTTTGACTAGTGAAATGCTCGTTTAGTCATTCGTGGGTCCTCTCTCATCTCCTTTCTTATAGTGTGTCAGCATTCATCACAGGTCATTCCAGGCACTGGGCTTCATAGAACTGATAACTCGTGTGTGTGTGTGTGTGTGTGTGTGTGTGTGTGTGTGTGTGTACGCTCTAAATTCCATAGCCTGACAACCTAGATTCATCAACTAGCATAAAATCCCTTGAAACGCCCTGGCTTCAAAGAACACCATGTAACTATTTTCCAAAGGGCTTTCTTTGACAGTGTTTATCATCAGGCTCTTTAAATGACTGTTTTCCAGTCTCCTGGGTACCTTCTTACACAGAGAAGAGCAAGAAGGTAATTAAAGTAGGTCCCTATACATGAGTAAGGAGAAGGAGTATTCCGCTCGGTGAGGTGGGTTTCTCGCTCCCAATTCTCTTCAGGGGACGCTCGATGGCACTGCAGGTTAAGTCATTTCAAGAACTGTGATGCTCCCATGTTATGAGCAGAGCTGAGCCGTTTCTGTAATTACCTTTTGGGTCATTGGGGGCCCGGGAAGGGAAAAACATACCTCTCCAGCAAGTGCAATTATAAAATAAATCAGCATGCGTGTAAATTAAATGCTAACTGGGTCTTATTATTAGTTCCAGAGCTGGCTTCTTCCCTGGTGCTCTCATTTCTTAGGAAAGCATACAGTGTAGCAATTGGGAGGCTGCCCCAAATTCTCATTCTGGAGGCTTGTGGGAGGAGAGGTTTCTCTCCCAGAGCACATTGTAGCACTTTTTTCATGCTCCTAGAAGGTTAGGTACTGACCCCAGAGCTCACACCTTCCTAACCCTGAGGTTTGCTTCTTAGTGGTACTGACAGAAAGGATGCTTTTGAATGGCCCCAGATACTTGGTCAGACATTTTTCTGCGTGTTTCTGGATGAGATTAACATTTAAGTCATAGACTGAGTGAAGCAGATTGCCCACCTTGATGTGGTGGGCCGCACTCCAATCAGTTGAAGGCCTAAATAGAACAAAAAAGTGGAGCCTCCCCTGAGTACGAGAGAATTTTTCCCGCCTTCAGCCTCAGACTGAGACATTGGCTCTTTCTGGGTCTCAAGCCTGCTGGCCTTTGGACGGGAACCACACTCTCACCTCCCCTGGGTCTCCAGCTTGGTGACTCACCCTGCAGATCTTGGGGCCTGCCTGTCTTCATAATCACAGAAGCCAATTCCTTATAACAAATATTTCTCATCTCTCACCACCCCACCCCCCAAATCTCTCTGATTTTCAATCTGAGCAAACTGTAAATTCAGAATTACCATTTACTGAGCTGAGAAAGCCTGGGAGGAACACTTTTGAGGCAGTAGGAGACCAGGAGGCCAGCTTTGAGCATTAAGTTTGAGGTGCCTATTATTCATCCAAGCGTAGAGATCAAGTGAGCAGTGCGATTTAGAGAGCTGGGTGAGGTCCAGGCTGGAGGGAAAGTGTTACAGTCTGCAGCATAAAAAATTTTATTAAAGCTAAGCAACTAAGTGAAATCATCAAGGGAGCGAGGGTAGATGGAAAAGTTGTGCCCACGATACAATACAATAATTCGAAAAGAACATGAGGAAAGTACTCAGACAAAGCTGTAACCTTTCAGAAATGGGCTGGGGAGCCACAGGAATGAGTAGAGTCATCCCAAATCACCAACGTATAAGACTGGCCCTGAGCAGGTATGATTATTCCCATGTGACACAGAAGTGGAATCCAGGGACCATAGGAACTATGGCCATAAAGCATTAATAAAAGGATCCAAGTGGCTGAATGGCAATATTAGGCTGATCTGCCTATTTTAGGCAAGTTTCCTTTTCTCTGATTATCTATTGCCATGTAAGAAGCCACCCCAAAACTTAGTGGCTTTAGAAAAACACCCCAGCATTTATTTTTCTTATGAACCTGCAATCTGGCTATGGCTAGGTGAGCATGGCTCATCTCTGCCCTGCACATCATCAGCTGGGGAGGCTGAAAGCCCAGGGCTAGAATCATCTGAAGGTTCGTCTACTCACATGACTGGTGGTGACACTGGTGGGTAGTGGCTGGGACCGTAGCTGGAGCTGTTGTCCAGAACTCCTGCTGATGGCCTTGCCCAGAGGCCTGTACTTCCTTCCAGCGTGGTGGCAAAAGGGTGAGTATCCCAAAAGAGCAAGGGCCAGGTGGCAGCTGGAAGCTTTCTACGATGTAGCTTTGGAAGTTACACAGCATCACTTTTACAACACTCTATCTGTTAAAGCAGTAACGAAAAACCACACAGATTCAGGAGGAGGGAAAATGGACTCCCACTCCTTGATGGGGGTGTGGCGAAGCTCTGGAAGACCCTGTGGAACCGGAGCTCTTGCTGTGGCCATTTATGGAAAATAAAATCTGCGGTACATCCTGAGGAATTCGCCACAGTTCGGGGTTGGCTCTCAAAACTGGAAAATCCATCACTTGGCGGCTTCTTATATCAAAATACTGATGAATAAGACTGGAATGCCCATTTATTATTTATAACGAGAAGAAAATGTCATTGCTATAGGACCACTCAGATTCTTTTTGCCTCTATACACCTGGTGAGGATGGAATCAGAACACAGGAGTGAGGGATTTGGGTGGATGACTTGAGGGGCAGCAGGTTAAAACGGGACTGGTCTTGTCAAAGGGACATGAATTATGATATCCACGGACTGAGGCTTCTGGGCTCTCTCCCAGTGCTTCTTTTTGTCACTCCTCCTGCTGTAGCTTCCTTGGCTAGCCAACTGCTCCCTTGACTGGGATATTTTCTTTGGGTATGCCTGTCCACTCAGTCTTACCAGTCTAGGTTTGCTGAGGGGAGCCTTTCTACTCCTATAAATGCAACTTTCCACGTTTTTTTCTGATTGGCCATGTCTTGGTCTAAGAGCATATCCCTAAGAAAGCAACCTTAATTCTTTTATTTCCTACTTCTTGTGGGAGGGAGGAGTTCACCTACTTATAGTAGCCTAGGTGAGGGATGGTGGCTGGGCTAAGGTGATGTTGGTTGAATAGTGAGAGAAAGTTTGTGTTGGGATATAATTTGGAGGTCGAGCTGTCAGGATTTGCTGATTGAGTGTGGAGGAAGCAGTTCTGCGAGAGGAATAAAGGAATCCAGGATGGTATAGTAAACTCTGTCAGCGCTCCACGCAAACCCCTCCACCAGGTCAGTGCACCCATCCCCCAGCTGAGCTCTTAGCTGCCTCCTTCTCTGGAAAATTCACCTCAGGCAGTGGAAATACTGGGGTAGGAGGGGGAAGCTTGTAACCAATGACTCACTGACTGGAATAACAAAGCCCAGCTCCTTGCCTCACAGTGGCCAACACTGTTGCCATTCCTGCTCCAAGCTCCCCGTGGCATCAGGCTAGACTCCAGCAGAACCCACACCTGCCAGGTGTCTTCTCCTGCCCTTACAGCTTCCCTTACACCTTTACAGGTTTTTTTCCTATGAGCTTTCTCACAGTATGTCACGTACACAAGAATCTCCAACTCAGGCTCTGCTTTTAAGGAACCGGACCTAAGACAGATAACTCTAAAGCTTTTGATTTGAGTAACTAAGTAACTTCTGGTGACATTTACTGAAATGGGGAACCCCAGGGGTAAAAAGGTTTGAGAGGAAAAATGAAGAGTTCAGTTTGTATTTGTTAGGTTTAAGATGCCTTAAATTGGACATCCATTGGAGATTCCAAGTAGGTGGATACCAAAATCTGTGGTTCAAAGGAGAGGTCTGGGCTGTAGACTTGAGGATCAAGTAAAAGTATACAATTTAGACTGGAGGGTGAGGGAATGCTTCTCTAAAGAAGTGATATTAATTCATGACTTGAAGAATAAGCAGGAATTAGTGAGGCTATAAGTAAAAGGAAGAGCCTTCCAGGCAGAGGGTATGAAGTCTCTGAGTCATTTTTTATTGATGTCAGAGGCAGGAAACTGCCCAAGTCACTGATTCCAGATGCATTGCTTACCCTTTGTCAGAGTGGGTAAAATTTCTTTGAAGCTGATGAATTTAGGGGTATTTATTGCTAAGTGGCAGCCTCAACATTTTGTCTGTTGCTTTTTAGGCAGACTCTCTCTTCACCAGTAGGCAAAATTCATTAGAAAGCCTTACCCAGAAAAAGACATGCATGTCACAGAGTTTGCTATTTTGTGCTCAAAGGTAACCGTGGAAAATGTGGAGACCATTGTTCACAGGAAGAAAGGAGGATTAGGGGTCAGGGGCCAGCTGCAGGGACCTAGGGAGATACAATTTTTTATTGAAGTGTAGTTGATTTACCATATTATATTAGTTTCACGTATACAGCATAGTGAGTCCATATTTTTATAGATTATACTCCATTAAAAGTTATTATAAGATAATGGCTATAATTCCCTGTGCTATACAATATAGCCTTGTTGTTTATCCATTTTATACACAGTGGTTGACATCTCTTGATCCCATACCCCTAATTTGCCCTTCCTTTATTCCAAAGCTACTTTTAAAAGAAATTCAACAGTGAGAGAATTAAAAGGAAGTGAAAGTGAGCAAGAAAGACAAATACTGCCATCAGGTAAACACTTAGAAAGGAAGAGTGCTGATGCAGAAAACAAATATTGACTGAATTGGAGAGAGTATTGAGTGCGGAGAGCAAACATTCCTAGGATAAAAGCTGGACAGAACCAAACCTGTAAGAAGAAAGATTCCAAATGCAATAAACAGGGCCAGCCAGCCCTGAATTGGAGCTGAGGGACACAGACCCAGGCAGGAGTCCAGGAGTATCATGACAGAGAGGATTTCTGACTCTGACTCCACATGAGGGGCAGTTAGCATGGTCACAGGCTCACTGCAGAGCCCAAGAGCTGATCTCCTCTGTAGAGGAAAGGGGACTGGTTACATAAACAGAAGGATTACCCCTGGCCCATCAACAAGGGAGAAGCTGGTTCTCCATGTAAAGGAGAGAAGCCCCCAGGGAGGACAAGTCTTTGCAGAGCCCAGGGCTGTGGCCTTTGCCCATAGGACTAATGGAGTGATATGTAATCAAGTGTTCTTGCTGCAAACAGGAATGTTAAGAACCTGGGTTATTTTTATGTTTGGTGCAATGGCAATTAACGGCCCAAAGGAAAAACAACAGAGACTCAAAGGACAGCTTAGCTGAGAACACACTGAAATAAAAAGTGGCTCAAGCTTCCCTCAAACCCCTCCCTTTGCCAATAAAATAAAACTGGAGAATCAGGCAAGTCCATACAGGAGTTGCTCAATGCTCTGATCCATTGGTGGGTTTGCTGTTATGAAAGAAAGGAAGATGGCAGCAAGGAAGCAATGGCGGTTGGCCTGTCGTGTGAACTTGGGTGCATCTCTGAGCTCCTACAGAGCTTTCGCTTTTGCTTTTGAGAAACGAGTAAGGACTATTTTATCTCTAGGTTCTTTTCTGGATCTAAAATGGTTGGATTCCAGATATCGTTTCACTTGGGTGATGGCACATGTCTGAGAGTTTAACCAGGGAACTCAGGAAGTGAGTGACAGATAGGAGATAAAGAAAGGACATCAGCAGAGGATGTACACAGAGTGCTGATGTGGGCTGTATAGGAAGCCCCCACTTCACGGAGTCTTTCCCAACATCTATGCCTCACAGGCGATCTCTTATTTCTGTGTCTGCTGAGACATGGAGAGATTTTTAAAAGTTACTCTACCCATGAAAGGTTCTCATTTATCAGAGGCCAAAAATCAATGAGTAGAATAGAAAATAAAACAGTAATGTCAATACTTCTTCCTTTGCTTGAAGTCCTGGAGAGTTAAGTCAACAAGATGTTCATGGTTGGATCACAGAGGATTCCCAGGGTCTCCTTTTATGGACATAAACAGAATAAAGTCCCTACCTCATAAGTAGGTCCAAAGAAAAATAAATTTTCTTTGAATTGGAAGAACCTATTGTTTACCATTGTCTGTTGTATGTCATCATTTTTTTTCAGTATTCAGTGCAAAGGCAATTAAAGGCACAATAAACTTAAACAAAACTAGTTAAAGAAGGCGGCAACCTTCCATATATACAAGTATATTATTTCCTCTTCCACAATGCAGCCTTCAAAAAAGTCAGGGAAGCCCACTGGATGTCATTTGGTTTATTGGATTCCTATGTTTTTTCTAAGTGAAACTGTAATCAGGCTTTGATGAGTAACAAAGCTTCCTATTTAAAGAATGTTCAGACTTCCCTGGTGGCGCAGTGGTTAAGAATCCACCTGCCAATGCAGGGGACACGGGTTCAATCCCTGGTCCAGGAAGATCCCACATGCCCGTGAGCCACAACTACTGAGCCCACGCGCTGCAACTACTGAAGCCCATGCACCTAGAGCCCGTGCTCCACAACAAGAGAAGCCACCACAATGAGAAGCCCACGCACTGCAACAAAGAATAGCCCCTGCTTGCTGCAACTAGAGAAACCCCACATGCAGCAACAAAGACCCAATGCAGCCAAAAAAAAAAAAAAAAAAAAAAAGAATGTTCTGTCTGAGCACATTAGGGTTTAAATTGGATACCCTAAATTAAATTTATAAAAATACATGTGTGTAAAAATACACACATGTATTTTTATAAAACTTATGATTTACTTACTAAATTTCCAAAATAGTCTCAATAATATCTGTTTAAAGTATTAAGAAAGTACTAGAAAATGTTAGAAAAATACTAAAATAAATTATTAGTACAGTTTGGTGAGTAAGTTCATTGTATTGGTTGACATTGTAGATTCATATATGCATACTGCAGTTAAGTATTTATTTTTTTAAAAATACTTGCAGCATGTTTTAGCCTAACACAACTTCTCCCCAAGAGCACAACCCTGACCTTGCCTGAGAAATATCGTACCTGCAGAACCTAAAACCTCTGACATTAAAGAGTGTGGAAGTTGTTTCTCCTATTCTTACAGGAAACATCTGGACAAACTGAAATCATAGACTTTTCTTGGATCCATAAGAGAACTGAATTTGCAGGGAAAATCGACCACCCCAAAATCTGGAGAGGAAAGGCAATGCTGAGAATCATGGCTGAGACTTTCTTGGAGTGGAAGCCAGGAGCCATGAACTGGTTGAGTGTTCGATACACTTACATGGCAATTTTGATGAATTTCTGGAGGCTGAGTGTGGACAGCATGAGAGGGAGGAAATCCTGGGAGCTGCCATCTGCGTGGGCCCTTACATTGGTGTAGGCTTTACTTGCAGGAACCCACCATGTTCTATGTTAAAGATCTGATAAAGACCCTATTGTGAATCTGGAAGGGGGAGGGAAAAAGAAATCTGTGTGGAAGGTGCCCAGAGCTTTCTCCATAACAAATGCCTACCCTCCGGGGGAGGACTTAACCAGAGCCTTGTCTCAGAGCTGTGGGGGAAGGGTATCCCTCCCACACCAGCCTCTCCCCCGCGCCCCCCCCACCCCAGCTTCCTATCTTGCTTCAGTAGGAGGAAGTTCTATAGGACAAAACACGCGTGAAGGTCACAGTCCAGAGACACAGGCCCACTGTGTGACTGAGGTGTAACTGGAAGATTACAGAATGCTCCTCATCCCCAAACCTGCCATCATACCAGTCCATCATACTGGACTCTAGTATAACAACAGTGAAGTACAGCTGGAAGAGTTGTAAGACACAGACTTTCTCTGATGGGGAGCAATTACAAGAAGCCCTAAGTCAAGAGGGAAGACAAAAACAAACAAACAAAAATGAGAAGAATTTGAAGCTTCTGACTCTATAGCTATAGGAAACATTAAACAAAACCCAGGTCCTAATTAGAGTCACATAAATCCTCACACTACAGGGCTATTTACTTAGTTCCTATTACCTAATACGACATGTCCATCAATTAACAAAAGACTACAAGGCTTTCCAAAAAAGTGAGAAAAGCACAGTCTGGAAAGACAAACTGAGCATTGGAACCAGACTCGGATACGACATAGAGTTTGGAATTATCAGGCAGGGAATTAAAAATAACTTTGATAAATATGTAAAGGAATCTAATGGAAAAAGTAGACAAGATCAGATGCAAGAATAGATTGATAGGATAAGCAGAGAGAGGGAAATTCTAAGAAATAATCAAAAGGAATTGCTGGAAATAAAAATACTGCTGACTTGGCAAGGCGAAGAGTAATTTAGCTTGAAGATAGGTCAATACAAACTTCCCAAACTGAAATGCAAAGAGAAAAAAGAATGATAAACACAGGACAAAACATTCAACAACTGTGGGGCAATTTCAAACGATGTAATATATCTATAATTGAAATACTAGAAGGAGAAAAAAGAAACAGAAGAGCACAAAAAGATATTTAAAGTAATAATAGCTGAGAATTTTCCAAAATTAATGACATACACCAATCCACAGATCTAAGAAGCTCAGAGATCATCAAGCAGAATAAATGCCAAAAACAAAATAAAAAATTCTTATACCTAGGTATAGAAAACTGTTACAAGCATGGTTGATGTTAAACCAAATATATCAAAATCTCTTTAAATGAGTGGTCTAAATATACCAACTAAAAGATAGAGATGGTCAGATAAAAAACAGGACCCAACTATATATTGTCTACGCAAATCTACTTTAAATATAAGGACTCTGGTAGGTTAAAAGTAGAGTTGGAAAAATATATACCATGTTAACACTAATCAAAAGACAACTGGAGTAGCTATATTAATTTCAAACAAAGCAGACTTCATAACAAGGAAAATTGCTAAGGATAAAGAGTGTAACTACATGATGATAAATGGGTCAGTTCTCCAAGGGGATATAACAATCCTAAACGTATATGCACCTAACAAAAGAAAATCAAAATACATGAAGCAAAAAACTGATGTGACTGAAGGAGAAATAGACAACTCCACTATTAAACTTGGAGACTTTAACACTCATGTCAGTAATTGATAGATTATACTCAGGAAATCGATACAGATATAGTTTACCTCACCAGTAGTATCAATCAACATGACCTGGTCAGCATTTATAAACTGTGTACCACATCCAACAATAGCAGAATACATGTTCTTCTCAAGCTCATATGGGAAATTCTCAAACATAGACCACATTATTAGTCACAAAACACACCTTAACCTGATTGTGGTAATCATTTCACAAAGTATACATTATCAGATCATCATGTTGTACACTTTAAATATATATAATTTTATTTGTCAATTATACTTCAATAAACCTAGAGAGGAAAAAAAAAAAAGGTAGAGCCTAATTCTCCATTCCTTAGAGTGGGCTGTGCAGTGACTTTCTCCCAAAGAGTACAGTAGGGAAAGGTTGAAAAAGAAGGGTAGGGCTTCCCTGGTGGCACAGTGGTTGAGAGTCCACCTGCCGATGCAGGGGACATGGGTTCGTGCCCCAGTCCGGGAAGATCCCACATGCCGCGGGGCGGCTGGGCCCGTGAGCCATGGCCGCTGAGCCTGCGTGGCCTGTGGTCCGCAACCGGAGAGGCCACGACAGTGAGAGGCCCGCATGCTGCAAAAAAAAAAAAAAAAAGAAAGAAAAAGAAGGGTAAGTTTTCAGTGGAGAGACCTGACAAAGTTATCTCACCCTAGATGATTAAAGTTAACATCAACAGTGATAAATCACATTGATGGTATGTACCCTTGACATGATATGATGAGAATCGTACTTTACCTTGGTGGTTTTCCTCCCCCAAAACATATTATCCTAGTTTAATCATTAGAAAAACATTGGAAAAATCCCAAGAGTGGGACATTTTACCAAATACCTGAAAACTTTAAAGGTTTTCGAAAACAAAGAAAGGCTAAGAAACTGTCACAGCCAAGAGGAGCTAAAGGCGATATGAAAACCAAATGTAATGTGGGGTCCTGGATGGAATCCTGGAACAAAAAAAAGGACATTAGATAAAAACTGAGGAAATCTGAATAAAGTATAGGCTTCAGTGAATAAGTGTCAATATTGGTTCATTAATCATGACAAATGTACCATAATAATGTTAGATGTTTATAATGAGGAAAACTGAGTGTGAGGTGTACACAAACTCTGTCCTATCTTTGCAATAAATCTGGAACTGTATGATACTGTAATGGTGGATACTTGTCATCACACATTTTCCAAAACCTATAGAATGTACAACACAGAGTGTGCCCTAATGTAAATGCTGGACTCTAGTTAGGAACAGTGCATCAATATTGACCCTTGATTGTAACACATGTGGGAGATTTTAATCACATGGGACATTGGTTGGGGATGAGGGGTCCATGGGAACTCTCTGTACTTTGCACTCAATTTTTTTCTGTAAACCTAAAACTGTATCCAACGAAGTCTATTAATTAAAAAAAAATACACAAAAAAGAAAAAGCTAATAAATCTAAAAAATTTTTAAGCCTCCAAACTTGCAGCTAGAAGAATTTACTACTGAAAATTGAATAGACGGGGGAAAGAAACCTAGAAAGTACTTTACAAATAACTGGAGAAAAGGCTCAGCTGGCTGAAGTTTCTCTAGCTCCAGAAAAAAGTTTAGCAATGAGAGTCTGCATGGCCAAAGAGTGTGCATGTTGGGGCATCTCAGGATAGAAGAAGGCTCCCTGTGGCCACCTGAGTTGCTGGCTCTGTTATTTCCTCTCCCCAGACCCTCTCCTCAAACAAAGTGGTGTTCTGCTGATTCATGGTTTTGCACCACCAAGCAAAAGAAGTCATCCATTTTTCTGTCCAAACACACACCACCTGGGATTTTAGATCCATTAAGCTCTTCCAAATGATTGGTAATGGAAAGCCTCGCAGCTTCATTAGCAGAGGCAAATATTTGACTTCATGAAGGATCAATGTCCTGTTGATTCCAACTGAAAGAGGCCTGAGACACAGGGCCGGCTGGTGATGCCCCACAAGAGAAGATCAGTCTGACACTTAACACCGCCCTGACGCTTTTGGATAAAAAGGACAACTGTCTCGTTTCTCACAGGTCCTGATGGCTCCTGCCAGGTACTTATTTCTGCATACCAATTTATCCCACACTTAATGCTTAAGGCAAACATTTTATTTTGCCCAGACATTTGGAGAGGGTTTGCCTGGACGGTTATCGTCTGATTCACGTGGCATCAGCTGGGACAGCAGGACTGCAGGATCCATGCCCAGGATGCCTTCTTTACCCACATATCCAGTGTCCTGGGGCTCCTTGGCCTCTTTCCTTTTTCACGTGGTGCATCATCTTCCCAGGCCTCTTCATGTGGCTTGGGCTTCTCACAGCATGGTAGTCTTGGGGGCCGTACTTGAACTTCTTCCACGGATCTGGCTTTCCTTGAAAGACAAGTCTTAAAGCGTGTTCTATGAGACAGAAAGTGGAAGCCGCCGGTCTCTTATGGGCCAGGCCTGGAGACACCTTGTGTCATTTCTGTCACATTCTGTTAGGCAAAGCGATTCCAGAGCCTGCCCACATAGGAGGGTTGGGGGCATCGACCCCCCCTTCACGGGAAGAATGTCAGAGAACGAGTCGCCATCACTAGTCGGCCACATAGCTTCCAGCACCCTACCTAGCTGGAAGGACGGCAGTGTCTAGTCTAAGCTGGCCCATGTCCTATGAACCAAAATAAAGACCAGCCATAGACAAACTTCTGGGGGGATACAATTCTCTTTTAGGTGCATCCTGTCACGTGATCATCAAAGTGTGGACAAAACTGAGTAACAATTAAAATGATCTAAAAGGATGATGGGAAAAATACCGTTGCTGCTCCATGACAAGACCCATATCCTGCATTTATTTTCATTTTGTATTTTGCTGTATCCATACATCACTTAGTGGCAAGCAAGTAGGATGCCTTGATGATGATGAATGTCCAGAGTAAGTTGCCTTGTCGTTAGTTTTGTTACCATCCCTATGTCAAAGTGTGGGAAAATTCTTGAAATGTTCTAGAAACTGTCATTCACTGCTATGTAGGAATCTTAGAGCCGTGAGCGATGTGTATACCATTTAGTACACATTCCCTTATTTTACATTTGACAGAACTGTGGCCAGAGTGGTAAGTCGCCTCGTCCAGGGTCCACAGTGATTCGGTGCATTAGCCAGAACCAATATGAGGCAGCCAGCTGGGTGCTCTGTCATCACGTCGTGCACTGTGGGAAAAGGCAGGACCAGTTTCTTAACAGGAATGCGGAAGAGCTTCTACTCACAATTCCTCAAAAACTACCACTGATGCCTGAAATTCTTCCCAAGGGGGGGTCATTTGATGTTATTCCTGGTAAAGAGTAATTATTACATTAAGTGAATGCCACTGTGTATAAGGGGAATGGGAGGGAGTTAAAACATAAAATTCCAAGGTTTGGTGTAGAACTGTTTCTTAGCCAGGTCTGCCCTCTTGTCGGCAAGGACCAGGAACAAAATAAAGAACATGGGAGATTCTGTGATGTGGATATGGCAGGGGATGTCAAAAGGAGTTCTTTACAGAGAACAGGGAAGATGGGGAGAAGGATGGGCCATGACGACCCTTTTTGGCTTTCCCATGTGGCTGAGGACCATAGTTAAAAGGACATATCCCCTGAAGAAATGAGAAAGAAATACCCATCCTTTCGGCCTCAGCTCAGAGCCCTGGAAGTGCAGATAGAAACAAGTGTCAGTTAAAAAAAAACCAAGAGAAAAACAAGATGAACAACTGTTAGCTGTAAATTGAAAAATAATTCCAGCTTAGATGCAGCCTAGCTGTTACTGTATATATCAGACTGTATCATGTGATTAAAAAAAATTAGCCATGTCTTGTCTGTCTTTTTGCCGGTACAGAAATGCTGCATGCCACAGATGTTTCCATAGAAAGATGTCAAACCTGAAATGACAGTGCTGGCAATCAAAGACATTGTACATCAGAGAATGCAAAATGCAGCAAATCACCATCTCCCAGCAGAAAATTCCCTCTGATTGCAGCACCCAGCCGGCTCCGTCCCAACTGTCAAATCTTACAGATGTGACATCGTATCATAGGCGACCCAGTTTCCTGGGAGCCGAGTGCTGCCCTGGACCATATGAAAGACACACAGCTGAGAGTCAGGTGATTCAGACTACCACAGCCATAAAATATATGAGCATCCACAAAGAGTAAACCTCCTTATATGAAGTATCAGCTTAGCCTCATTAAAAGGAGTTCTAGTTTGAACTTGCTGTGGAGGTAACACATCCCTTGCCTCTTGGAGACTCAGTTGAATGTGGGTACAATTTGGATATCCCCACGTGCCTTACTTTATCATACCATAAAGACATCTGGGGACAAATATCCAAAATGATATCTAGAAACCCCCAGGACAAAGGATTTGAGAACTGTGGAGCTGAAGAAGACTTTAGAAATACACTGATCCAAAGTCCATATTAAATATACTCAGCTTTGATTCAGTTTAACATAGATTCCCCTACTACCAACTTCAGTGTCCCAGTCAAGCTCTGGATACACGAAGATAAACAAAATACAGCCCAATGCCCTTAAGACATTTCCAGTGTACTAGAAAAGAGAGACAGGTGAATAGACAATTCGTATTCCACGTGATAATCTCTATACTCAAATACGCCTAAGAGGGATGGAAGCTTGGTAAGTGAAGCTAATCAAAGAGACTTCCTGCAGAAGGTGTCATTGGTTTTAAAGAACGAGTAAGAATAAGCCAGGTGGATGGGTGTCAGGGTGGTGAGGGTATTCCTGGCAGAGGGAATGGACCGTCTCACATATCACATGGCACAGGTATGGAATTGTCGGTAAGCAGACAGAGCTGTACCGGAGGATTGTGCCTGGCTGAAGTAAGCCTGCTGCAAAGTGCAAACCACTGCTAAGAAGCTGACTTTACTCTGAAAGAACAGGAGGAGTGAAACCCAAAGAGGTTCGTTGGCTAAGGCATTGTCAGCCGACTGAGGAAAAGGCTTCGGATTTGAGCCTTCAATGTGGGTAAAATTGTCTTAAATGAAGAAGGGCATTCTAGGGGTCACCTCCCAAAAAACAAGTTTCTTTTTCTCTTTCGGGAAAGCCTATGGAGCCTGTAGAAAGTGGATTTATTTTTGCTTGACGTACTAATTCCTTTTCCTTCTCACTGGCTCTGCTCATGCAAATGTCCTGTATTTGCTTGAATATTTGCTCTTTTTCTGCCTACCTAATCAATTCCGTCCTACCTACTTTTTCCATTACGCGTTTCCACATCTAGAAATACCCATTTTGCACTTTTATGCATTCATCCTCACTTTTTATCTCCAGAACTTAAAAAATATGACATTTTAACATGTGCTTCTGCTCTGGGACATCTAAAAAGGCAGGCTTCTCTCTCTTTGATCACATTTTCCTGTAACATTTTAAATGCATTTTTATTACAATATGAAACAAGGAATTCTGTTTTTCTGACAATAATCTAAGATGTGTTTGCTCATCACATCCTACTGCCTAATTTTGACTCTTTTGAAAAACTGATTTCAGTTATTACTACAGCATGATTGGAAAAAAGCTTAACCCATTACCTTCGAATTCCACGGCTTCTTGCTTGCATGTGGATTTTTGTCAGTTCTATTGGGCAGCCTCCCAGGGTGGAGAGCTGGGGGGCAGCGGATCTGCCAGGGGCAAAGGGAAGACACCCAGCACTCCAGGTGAAGAATATTATGACTCTAACATGAAACGGCAATTACTTTCATTGGACAACTATTTATGCACAACTTACAAAGCAACAACCAAATATACTTTGTTACCAATGAAACAGAAACAAGAAAATGCCCTGCAGAGATATTAAAACTTGAAAAGCAGTTTAGTAAAAAGGGACTTGCCAGTTCTAGATGCTTGTATTCCCAGAACCATGTCTGTGTACCAGCTGCAGGGCAAATTAGCTCTTCCCATTTTATGAGGCACTGTGGTGTAATGGGAAGAGGCATGTGGGACTGAACCAAGTTTTCCTATTTATTAGGAGTATGATCTTGGACTAGTTACTTAATGACTCTAAGTCTTAGTTTCCTTGTCTGTAAACCAGGAATGAAAATAGCTTATCAAAAGTGTATAAAGGGTGTCTCATTTTTTCGTTCCTCTAGAAGCTAATATTTGGTGACTATAGTTAATAATACTGTACTGTATATTTGAACGTTGCTATGAAAGTAGATCTTAAAAGTTCTCATTACCAGGAAGAAGTTTTTATAACTAGGTAGGGTGACAAATTTTAACTAGACTTATCATGGTGATCGTTTTGCATGGTGTGCAAATATTGAATCACTATATTGGACACCTGAAACTAATATAATGTTATATGTCAATTATACCTCAACAAATTTTTTGAAATGAGCCATAAAAACGGAAGCTAATCCTGAGACAAGGATTATCTGGATGAGGACCCCCAGAAACTTAGGGATGTGGGAAGTGAGATGGGGAAGGAAGCCAATCCGAAGAGCTTTAGAGAGCAGGATACAGTGAGGGCACCTGGGGCCTAAATCCTGCTGGGACTTCCAGGACACAAAGTAGAACATGCTTCCAACTGGTCCCACCTGAAGAAAACTAGGATATTTGTTTACCAAATTTAAAAAATCAAGACTCAAAGAATTGCATAACTTGGGGGTCCATCCATTCCCAGATGTCCCTGTGACATGACACTCCAGCTCTTTAGAAACAACCTTTCTACAAATATTGACAAATACACTTTGGTCACCAACTCGGAATAATTCAAGAGATCCCAATAGCCCAGAGACACATCGAACCCAATCATGCCAAGACTAGTTGTGCAACTTTGATTGTCACACTGGCAGCTACCTTCTGGCCAAGTTCCTGTAACACATGCAGAGTGAAGGCTGCAGCTGAAGTGTGTCCAGGGACAGCAGCCGCTGTTACAGAGTTCTAACTGGGAGGGACTGGAGCTGGGAGATAAACAAGCAAAAAAAGCTAAAATTTTGGAAATTTTTATTGATGGTGTTCTTTTTGGATGTTGTGTTGATGAAGAGAAAAAGCTGCAAGAGGGTAGGAGAGAAATTTCTTTACCTGAAGAAGAAGCACACTTTTCTCAAACCCTTCAATTATCTGAATGGTTCGAATAATTATCTGGTTTTCAGGAAGCAGAAGGAAGTTCTGAGGAAACCAGTTCCAACTTCTTGATATATTTGAGCTCAACTGATTAAAACTGAATCTAGAAGGCTATACCTCTTGGCGAGCATAATAAGTTTTTTTTCCTACCAGAAATAAGGGTTCATGTTAATTATTTTGACACATCGGTTGCTGTTAGCAGGTACACTCCTAGGTTGCATCAGCCAAAACTCAACAGCTCATGAGATTGCAACCTCACTGCTTTATTATTATTATCACCATTATTATTATTTACTATTATAACACATGGACCTACCTTGAATCCGAGCATCAGTACACGAACCTCCTATCGAAGAATTAAACCTTGAACCGCCCACTCATCACCTCTTACTGAAAAGGCAGCGGAGAGAAGCCACATTTAGGGAAGAAGTTGTTAGGGACAAGTCCCAGCTTCCTCCATGTTGTCTGAATTCTGTCCCTGTATTAAGTTTGATCACTGTCAGGCCCCATTCTTGAACTACAGCTGAGTAATTCCCTGAAGAACCACCTTGACTCTGTTGGATTTTAATATTTAGGCCCCCAGTAGATCCAGGGTCTATATAAACAACAGTCACATGGAAAGTCTTCAGTATTTTTTTTTTTTGGAAACTGGCCTCAGAAAATCACATGTAAAATTTCACAAGAAAAACATCTTTTAGAATTTGATGTCAAGGTAAACTCAACTTGAGGATCATGTTTGGGGGCCTTCAAAGTAGAGTTCACACTTGGGGGATTTTTGTAAACATTTAGGTGTGTGAATATTTGAAACCTAAACAGCTGTATTGGGACAGTCACTGAATATGTGAATTTAGTTTACACCAATTCTGCTTTAAATTTACAAAGTACTCCTCATATAAATACCACAGCCAACCATCTGATATCCTAGCCTGAAGCATGCAGTAAACCCTGGTGAACGTTCTCCGCTTATGTGAACAAAATACTCAACTCCGTTAATACTTTAAGATTAATATAAAGTTTGAAAAAACTTCTTGGAGGTGAACATACGTACTATAAAGTGTGTACTTAAAACGTAAGCATATAATTCAACCTATTTTTGCAAAACAAACACACCCTTGTAATCACTCCCCAGCTCATGAAATAGAGCTGCTAACACCCCAGAAGTCTCCTTGTGGCTTCTTCCAATCAATGCCCCTTGCCCTTCCGACATCCATCACATGATAATGTTTTTCATGTTTCTGAGCTTTATATTAATAGAAGCAAGTATTATGCACTTCCAGTCTAACCTCTTTAATTTAACATTATCTTGATAAGCTTCCTTCCTGTTGTTTGTTCTTTTTCATCGCTGTAAAGTATTTTATAGTGTTTTATGTATTCATGCTACTATTGTGAATGTAATAGTATTCCAGTTTGGGGCTTGTATTGTTTTCTAGGGCTTCTGTAACAACTACCACAAACTTGGGCACTCAAAACAACAGATGCTTTGTCTCACAGTTCTAGAGGCCAAAAGTTTGAAATCAAGGTGTCTGCAGGGCTGCGTTCCCCGCGAAGGCTCCAGGGGGAGATCCCTTCTTTGTCTCTTCCAGCTTCTGGTGGCTCCAGATGTTCCTTGGATTGTGGCTGCATCACTCCAATCTCTGCCTCTGTCTTCACATGGCCTTCCCTTCTTCCTCATCTCAGTTCTCCTCCTCTGCCTCTCAAAAGGACACTTATCATTGGATTTAGAGCCCACCAGCTACTCCAGGGTGATCTCATCTCAAGATCCTTACCTTAGTTACATCTACAAAGACTCTTTTCCCAAATAAGGTCACATTCACAGGTTCTGGGGATTAAGACGTGAACCTATCTTATAGGGGCCAACATTCCACCCACTCCAGGACCATTATGAATAGTGCTGCTGTGAACATTCTCGCGTACGTCTTTTGGGGGGCACGTGTGTGCGTTTCTGTTGGGTTTACACCTGGGAGTAGAAGTGTAAGCCACAGCGTGTTGTTTGAGCTTTATTACATCTCATCAAACAGTCACTCAAAGTGGTGCAGTGCCCCTTAGAGATGACTAAAACTAATCACAGCATGTTACAAATGCAAAATTGATAAAAAGGGAAGCTCAGATATGTTAACTAATTACCCAGTTTCACAGATGAGTAGTGGTAGAGCAGGAATGAACATATTTTTTAAAACAGCACAGGACTGTGCTTAGCAACATTAACATCCCCCCGGGTTTTCCTTGAATTTCACTTTTCAAGTAAAACAGGATTAGCAGATCCGTTTATTAGCCCAGATGCCCATATGCTGACATTTCTTTCCCACGTGCACAGCGTTGGCTCCCGATGGGCTCTAGGAGAATCCCAAAGTGGGGAATCACAGCTCCACTCTGGCATCTTAAAAATGAGAAACTCAAGTACAAAGATGGGAAGTGCCTTTCTTAATGCCCAGTTGCCATCATGATTTCAGTTAGATACAGGGCTAGCTTTTTTATAGGATCTTTTGTTTGCTATTGTTAGACAACCGAAGAAATTATTAAAGTGCTCTTTGGGATAAAAAGGGGAAGGGCTTTCAATTATCGGTCTTTGGAGAAGAAGAGAAAGAAAAGAGAGAGGGGAGGAAGGGCTGCATAGAAGGTCAAACCCCATAGTTGAAGGTGGCGATGGAGGACCAGGAAGCTGGGGTTGGCAGGGTTACCAGAAAGATTTTACGGAGGAGGAGCGCCTGACCTGTGTTTCTACAAGGCTTGCTACACGATGCACGGTGTTCTTCTCCTCAGATGCTTGATGTGAATAGGTATGTTATGCAGACAAGGAGGGAGAGACCAGGTTTTATGTGTAGGTTGAAACGATTTAAAAGAGATAACACATATTGAAAGATGAACCAAGATCAGAGGTACCACGGCAACATTTACCTCACTCCAGAAATTTACAGAAAACCTGGGAAATTGTGGAATTCTACATCATTTAGAAAAAGGAGAGTGAGGCAATGGTGTAGAGGTCTCAGCAAGCCAGAATGCCTATTGGATATTAAGGTTCCATTATACGGGTCCTTTCTAATAGAGTTGGTCTAGTACCAGGATTTTCTGACACCTAGCCTAGTGGTCCTTTCCGTAAATTAAATGTGGGTGAAATGCCTAAATATGGCTCACAAAATGGATGAAACCTTTGTGGCTGTCCTACACTGGGACAGGTATAATACCAACATACTCTTTGAACAAGAGCTTGGCTGAATTCAAATAAGATACTGGCAATCAATGACTAGCATTGCGGCTAGTACTTTGGGGTTTATAGTTTTTTCTCTTTGTCCTAAATCATTCCTTGGCTTTGAACTTTTCCTCCGCTTTCCCCAGGGTGACCCTTCAACCCATATTACAGGTGCTTCTTCAGCTGCCACTGAAATCCTACATTCCATCAAATGTTTTCCTCCTGACCCCGGGACAAGCCGATCTGAGAGCGACCATGTTTGGTGGCCTGGCAATTGGAAATCTTGTATCCGCTTCCCACTTTGATTGTTTTCTCTGATTCCTGGGGATTCAAATCAAACTGTCATCTCTGGGAGCAAGTGTCTAGTTCCGAACAAGATGCACTTTCCCAACAGCCTGATGGTGGAGGAAATTATATATTGTCTGGCCCCTGAGATTGATGAGTAAAGGAAATTGAAGAGGCCTTTGCCTGATTTGGGTTGATAAGGGGCACTTGGGCATGCGGACATTGTTTACCACCAAACACTGCAGATGCGGGCTTTGGGACAGGCCATACAAGGAGAGGCTGGTCTGATCGCCTGGGTGTGGATAAAACACCATGGTGTTCCCTTGAGAGCTTCTAAGGAGACTCCCACAAGAGGAAACAAAAGCCAAGGAATAGTCTTGGGGCAAATGTCAGCATTTACTCATGTGAGAGTGGAGGAAGGAGGGAATTAGTGACTTTTTTCTTTTTCCTTCTCATGTATGTGTAGGGAGGAAGGTGAATGTCAGCTCAATCAATAAGAGAGTATCAATGGCCCTGGGAGGGGGCAGACCTCTTCCTTGTGATAGTTTAAGCCATAAAGCTGAATGCTATGAGTGGCTACCAAGGCATGTGAAACATCCAATCAGTCTAAAATCTAAGTAAGTCATGTTATGTGGGTCTGAAGGAGAGCTTAACTCTTCTGGCACTGGAGGAAGTGGTACAGGGGCAGCAGGACAGGTCACCTTAAATGTAGAGAAGACCCTTCTAATTTGTAGACGGAGGGAAGGATGCATCTCCCTTTTAAGGTTTTCCTCCAAGAGAATACTGTCCTTCAAGGCACCAGGATTAAGAAAATGTTTTAAATAAGGATGAAATAGACTTTTATTTACTTTTAAAAATGTATATTTCATGGGATTCCCTGGTGGCGCAGTGGTTGAGGGTCTGCCCGCCGATGCAGGGGACGCAGGTTCGTGCCCCGGTCCAGGAAGATCCCACATGCCGCGGAGCGGCTGGGCCCGTGAGCCATGGCCGCTGAGCCTGCACGTCTGGAGCCTGTGCTCTGCAACGGGAGAGGCCACAGCAGTGAGACGCCCGCGTACCGCAAAAAAAAAAAAATGTGTATTTCAGAAAAGAGCTATGTCTTTGTCTTGAGGCACTTTGAGCTCATACACTTCATTCCGTTGGCTCTCACTGAAGCTTGCAGCTTGTGGAAACGTGAGGGTTTTTATGGGCCATGGAAAGACTCTGAGGATGGAATATGATTTTCTGTTTCAGGGCTTGAAAGCAATCCAACTCTATGCTTTGACAATGTTCCAGTTACTACTGCTGTGTAAGAAACTACCCTAGAAATTAATGGCATAAAACAATCTTTTTATTACGCTCATGGATTCTGTGTGTCAGGAATTTGGATGAAGCACAGTGGGAACAGCTTCTCTCTTCTCTTTAATGTCTGGGGCCTAACTGGGGAGATTCAAAAAGAGCGACTGGGATCATTTGGAGGCATCAGCAGGCCAGTGTCTGGTGGGTTTTGCTGGCACTTCACTGGGATCTCAGCTGGGCCATTGGCTGGAACATTTACACATGGACGTTCTGTAGGAGCCAGTTTGGTTTTCTTGCAGGGAGCTGGATTCCAAGACCAGTTGCACCAAAAGACCAAGGCAGGAGTGCATAGCATTTTAATGATCTATCCTGGGAAGTCACAGAGTATTATTTCTGCCATACTTTGCTGGTCATGGCAATGACAAAGTTCCATCCATGTTCAAGGACAAGGGACACAGAGTCCAGCACTCAATGGAAGGAGCCCTGGAGTCACATTGTAAGAAGACCATGTGGGGCGGGAGATATTGTTGCAGCTGTCTTTGGAAATACAACCAGCCACAGCCAACAATGATTTTTAGAACAACGTGGGAGATAGATTGGTGATGGGTAGACGGATGAAGGGTGCAGCCCAACTGTGCATTCAGAAATAGCTATGGTTGAAGTAGACCAAGGTCGTGGAATCTATACCTGTAGGCTCAAGGCCTACGGCCATTCTCTACCATGAACACATTTACAAATGCCTGTGGCTGGTCACAATTGAGACGAGGGAGGAAAATTTGAGTAGCTTGGTGAAAACTGATCTCCACTGCTGACAGACAACTCAACAAAGTGCTCTTCTGCCTGTGAGCTGGCAATGTGCACAGTCTGTATGTAGAAAGGCAAAGGTGCTTCCGAAGGTCTCAGTGTCAGAAGGTCTCAAGTCCCCTTTGCCTGTTGGCCAGTCACCTGGAGTGGCTACTTGATTAACTCCTGAGACACTGAACAAAGAGCATGTAGCTTCCATGGGAAGCACAAGCCTGTACTGTATTCAGCTGCCTAGGTCATTTGTTGGAAGCTATCATATTTTTAGAAGAACTAATTTTGGGTCTGGTTCTCTAGGAAATTTTACTCACAGTTTGCACCCTCTGTGGGAATTACAAATGAGCATCATCACCTTTGTAAAATCAAAGAGCAATTAATGGTCCTTATTTTCATTAACATTATATATAATTTCATACCTATATACACTCTTTAGAGAGGTTTAAAAGTCAGATGATTTATTTCAGGCACTTAAAAGGTGCCTGTTCAGTTAGCTTAGTACTTAATAAAATCATGAGGAAGTGCAAAAGTTCTGCTTCTCAATAGTGATAGAGGTTTTCAAAGTGATAAAAAGCTCTTTCATGTCTTAGGGTCTTTCTTTTGTAAGAACTACACTTGTGGGACTGACAATGGTAGCTCTTTCACTTTCCAGTGTGTTTGGGAACCTGCAAAGCATGATCTCAAGGCTGGATCCGCTCTGCTTTACCAAGTACCACAGACCTGACTCTGGCCACGTGAGTCTAGATCGTATATCACCTCCATGCATGACAACATTGGCTCTGATTCTAATTTTCTATTAACTCTCAAACAGCTACACATGTATTGAAATGAATCAAGACTTACTGGCAGCCCACTTGGCAACTGCATTTGCATCTGAGAACAATTGGGATGAGTTACCAGCCAAGTGGCTCTTGAAGATCTAACACAATCTTAAGTGTTTTCAATATGCTTAAAAAACAGTGATGCTGGGAAAGGAGAAGATGGGAGAGAATGAGAGATGCACAAAACCCACATTCTCAATGCTCTTTCACAAGCCTCTAATTGGAGAACCTTAAGAACGAATCAGACGACAAAGCTGACCTTCCTCTTGCCAGGAAAGTGGCATGGAAGTGCCTGCCTGACTGGCCCGATGTGAAGCACATCTTTCCCCAGGTGCTTCTATAACAAGGGGACTGGAGGAGGGAAGGAGAGGAAGGAATTTTAGAGACCCGGAATTGAGCTGTTCAAATGACTGAAATATTTGGGTTCTTCTTAGAAAGTATCTATCTAATTTTTTTTCTATGAGTGTTCTTCAAGAGGGTGTTTCCAACCTGATTTATTACCTTTCTCTTGAGAAAAGTGGATTTATGGAGCAACACTAATTTTACACAGACACATTTACACATACAAACATGTTCACACATATTCCTTAAACATTTCTGGGACAATCAGCCTTTCAGTAGGAAGACAAAGGGCAACAGCAGAAATCATGACCTCCACCTGTGCTGTTCCAGAAGCCGTGGGCTCCTCCACCATCTGCTTTCAAGTCCAGGAGTCAGCAGACAGAATCATCCCTCCTGCATGGAGAATGCTTCATTAAGTCTCCCAGGTGACAGCAAACATGGCATTTTATAGCCAACACAACTCAACCGCTCCAGTAGCGTGAGCATGGAAAGAGACACTTTGCTTTCCACTGGGTGCACATCCAGTCTGCCGGCTAAAAAGATCCTAAGGACCTCATAGCCAGGAGCTTGTATCCCGGACATTTGAATACATGAGGTCAGCTCACCCATCCTTTTTACAAACTAAGTGCACTTCCAAAAATAACTTTGCTTCAAATAAGACTAGTTCTCCTGACAAATAAGCTAAAGAAAACAGCATTCCTTTCCTTCAAATAGTTCCTAGGACAGTGTACCATTACTTCTTTGTACGATTCTGGAAAGTTGCATAGTCTATTACTCTCCAAAACCGAGCGGACTTGACTCCCAAATCTATCTCTTCAGCTTAAGACCAACCTCCAAACTCATAGCAAAATAGAGATAGTAATATCTCATCATATAATTGAAAGAATTATACGAAGCTGCATATGTAAAGGACTTTTATAAATTGATCATCACTACTTAAACATAACGCATTTCAATCGGTATTATGACTTTGTAGTCCACACTACAAGCTCATGGTCTGTATTTGTGGAGAGTATAGAAGGAGAGTCCATATTTTTTTTGCTTCAAAAAGGTGGCAAGACAAAGCTCACAAATATCCCAGCATGATTTCACACACTTAGTTTGGAAGATGCTGCAAACGTGGCCTGGGTGTTTCCCAGCCATAGGCATTTGCTTATTGTACTGTCAATTCCGTCCTCTTCAAATGTACCTCTATAAACTAACTTCTAAGAAGCCCAGTTTATATATCACTAGTCAAAGACTTGGCCCATTTTGAAAATTACATTTTTAAACCTTGGGCATACAAGGAAGAGTACTTCATATTTTTCTGAAAAAGACATAATCTGGGAAAATTTTTAAAATAAACTGAATTTGTGTGGATGATTGCTTCTCTAAAGATCAAGCATTCATTACCTATGAACACTGCAAGTAGTGCCTTTTCTCCATGCTGCCAGAATGTCAGTGATGAATACAGGGACACTGATTAAACGGAACTAGGATACAAAACAATATTCAACCACCCAATGACAATCAATTGAATTTGATATTATCTGATGGCAGAATACCAGATACAGAAGCCAAGAACTATCCAGGCTCCATCAACTGTAAAGCAGCCCCACGACAACTCAACACTCATATAATTGACTCAACTCTATAGACACTTTCTTAATCTAACCATTAGTCAAAATGGAATGAGCTAGGCTTCCTGCTTCCTTCATGCAACCTCTGGGTGTGAAGAATGGGAGGAAGAGAAAGGGGACTGGAGTAGAAAGAAGAGCTCAGAGGAGGACCTGGAAAAGGTCAGTCTCACATAGCTCTGCATTTCAGGATGTTGATGTAGCCAGAACCAAGCCTCCACAGTACTCATGCCTACTTTTTCGACCAGCCAGTCTTCACAGACATCAGGGAAATAAGTGATGTGACATCTCCAGGCCACAGTGCGATATCCTTTATAATTATCCTCTACGTGAGCTGCACTTCATCACCATAACAACCTGCACCCCATACTAAGCAGGAGATAATCGTGGAAAATGGAGACAATGAATCCTATTTCTGATCTGCCTTTGTACCCAATTAATGGATATTTATCATGGGGAGACTGTTTTATCTGGTGACCTCATGAGCTCTTTATATATCAATACATGGACCAAAAAATACTTTAAAGTTACCATCTGAATCCAGGTAATCAGGACTTCTTGACACCAGTGTGGTTCCTGGCATGATAGGCAAAGCTAGAGTGTCTATATCATTTAATGTGCAACCCAGGACCCTTTGATAGGAAAAGGGGATGCTATTAATACTTGCTACAGGGCAACAGGCATAAACCAAGGCTACCTTGAGCCAATGAGACACAGGTAAAATTCCTTCATGTGAACCTGACGACGTGTTCACCAGCTCGAGGTTGACAGTTGGCCAGGACAGCGTTTCACTTTGAAGCCTTAGAATCAGGGGAATAAAAATAACAGAAAATGACGTCAGACACTTCACCTGCTGTGGTCAGCCATGCCACGTCCTTCCATTTTTAGGAGAGACAACGCTTGGGGGGAAGACAAAAGAGGTGTGTGCCAGTTAGAAAGGAACTGCAGGGACTGGGAGGGAGACTGGGAGATGGGCTGAGAGTCTTGAAAATGAAAGGTTTTCCCATTCAGGTTTACGCCCATGCTGTAGAGTTGACTATGGCAGGATTTGACATAACCCATTATATTTTTCTGGGAAAATACAGAAGTATACACTTATGTTGAGTTAGAAATACTAGTTGAGTTAGAAATACGAATGCCTTCCGGACCTGGTAAAGAGGTAAAGTGAAGATTTCCACAGAAGGCTACCGTAAAGGAAAAAACACTCATGTGCGCCTCCTTTACTGCCCTCACAGAACACTTCACTTTTGACACTTGTGGTTACCAAAGGTGTGGGGGTTTTCGCCCATATGCAATCCTCTGTGACACCAAATGGATGTCCTACAACTCAGTTCTATTCTGAGACTAGCCAGAGTTATCATGAACCCCACAGCTCAAGGGCTGGATCTCACGATTTCCCCCACTTTAGACGCCAATCACAGTAGTAGGTCTCCAGGTGACCCACAACTTCTGTCCTACTTGGTTACAAGTCAGAGTTTCTCATATCTCCCTCCTTGGATTCAATCATTTGCTACAACAGCTCACAGAACTCAGGGAAACATGTTTACCAGTTAATTATATAACAAAGGATTCAATTAAGGATACAGATGAACAGACAGATGAAGAAGTACACGGGGCAGGGTCTAGAAAGGTCCTGAGAGCAGGAACTTCTGTCTCCATGGAGTTGGGGTGCACCACCGTCTAGGTACATGGGAGTGTCCACCAACCTGGAAGCTCTCTGAACCCCGTACTTTTGAGATTTTTATGGAGGTTTCATCACATAGGCATGATTCAACATTAACTCAATTTCCAGCCCCTCTCCTCTCCCTGGAGGATAGAGGTGGGCTGAAAGTTCCAGGCTTCTAATCATGGTTTGGTTTTTCTGATGACTAGCCTTCATCCAAGAGCCCACCAAGAGTTGCCTCATTAGAACAAAAGACGATCTTATCACGCAGGAAATTCTAAGGGATTTAGGAGCTCTGTGTCCAGAACCAGGGTCAAAGACCACATATTTGAACAAAAGATGATCCTAGTATTCTTAACACTCAGGCAATCACAAGGGTTTAAACACACTGATTCAGAAGCTCAGCCAATGCCCTGCTACGGTGGTTATCTCTGCAGTCATCATGCTTGCCCAACCCTCTCTACCTGGGATTGTACAGGAGCAGTCCCACACCTTTACATTCTCCAGGTCCCCGCATTTTCCCTCCACTCCAAAAGCAGGGTTACTAATCCTACTGTAGAATGTGACCCTCCCCTATCTATATGCTGAAGGTTTCCAGATTTGCATAATGCAAAGGGAGAGAAACTCAAGACTCAATTCAGTCCTTCCATTTTATTGTTGAGTACCATAGAATTATGACATCACTGTTTATTAAAACTACAAAAGGACTTAGAGATCACTTTCTTCATTTACCCTCTCATTCCACAAATGGAAGAAGCCAAGCCACAGAGAGGTGACAACAAGCCAAAGGTCAAATGTGGAGGTTAGGGGTAAGTCAGGGATTAGGACCCAGGCTTCCCGACTGCCAACACAGAGTTCTTTCCACTACGACACCCGATTCTCTGGAGCATTATTTATATGCTTCCCAGGTGTTTTATTTAACAGGTAGGAAGATTGATTGAAACCTTGTTCAGTGTTTCTAGGCAGGTCCAAGAGGTAGCCATGTTGCTTTTTGCCACTTTCTTTTGACAATGCACAGTCCAAACCCTTAGGTGGCCACCAATCAACTTCTCTAAAACCCACAGATTGTTGTGTAAGACTTTGATCAGAAGACAATCATCTTTTTTTTTCTAATTTGAATCTTACAACGTCTTTCCCTACTAAAAAGCCTCCTGCTATCAGCAAACACAAAATGTAGACATCAGTGCCTTAAAGCTTGGTAAGGTTAAGATTCTATTCATCATTTAGAGCTTCCTGCTAGTAGGAAATGTATTCAGGAGAGAGCAAAAACAGATGAAAAAGAATCTCAAAGGGAAAAGAAATAAATAGTGCAATTAATGTGATCTGAAACCAAAATAAGAAAATCTACTTTGAAGAAGCAACATCACCAGATACGGGAAATATTTCTTTGGCTGAAGGGAGAATGTTTTGCATCCAATTTCTCTGACAACGATGTTTTCAAGTTGAAAAATGCTAAGGGGTAAGAGAGAAAGCTTGCTTCTCAGAACCTTATGTTAATGCATATTTGGGGGCATTTTTAGGAATCTGAAGGTAGACAAAGATTGGGATGAACAAATTTAGATGTTTTGTTTCACACAAAGAATAAAGTGATTAGAACTGAAATTAATTAGTATGGAGGTGGAGGAGGAGGTGTTTATCAATGTTTCCTGATAGATGTGACCATAGTCTTCCTATTCGCTTTAGGAAAGTGATGGTCATGCTGGCAGCACAGAGGTGAAAAGCGAGAGAAGATCAAAGCTGGAATGCACTGGGATAAGACTGATTCAAAGAAGCAGTTCTGCCCCAGGCCTGCAGAACAGAAACCAAAAGTGTCATCAGAATAGTCCCTGTGTTTTCATTGCACTTGAGAAAAAAAAAATCCTTCTACAAGGAATCACAGCTACTGCCTCTCTAAATGAGTACATTCTAAGGAAGCCCTATACGCATACAAGCAAAGAGGATGCAAAAAATGTTGAATAAATATGCAGTGGATTTAACCAAACTATTCTGTTTCTCCCCCACCCCTTGGCAGCTTTCTTGGATGGTACCATTCAGATAACTGCCTCTCTTTTCCCCTGCATGTGCCTGTGTAGAAAATATTCATGGTTCCAAGGAATCAGCTGGACTCAGGGCCGTAATATCTCACACAACACTCAGCAGCACACAGAGTCTAGAAAAGTGCGTTCTATTGCAAGTTTTTCCAAAGGAACACAAATCTGTGGATGGGTTCAAGTTGTTATACATGGCTCAGTTTTACAAGGAGGGACTTCTGCAACTTTGAATAGCCGCGCATCATCAGCAGGGATCAGGGAAGACCTGTTTTATGCTGTTTCATGTTGGAGCAGGTTGTTTTATCAAATGACCGTAGTATCATTGAGTGATCAAAGGATGGTTAAGTCACAAAGCCATGGAATATTCTAGTTACAGGATCCTCTACGGCTATAAGGTTTACAAAATATTTAAGGTAGAAAAACATTGCATAGCAGGTGCCTCTGAAGCTCGAGCTGGTTCCCCAGCATTGGTAAAATACTGGCTTTTGATTTCCTTTATCTGATGATACCCATGCAGGGTTTTACTTTTCATCTGCCCTTGAGAATGAATTTGAAATAGAAAAGTTTTGCAAGAAACTCATAATCAACACAAATACTATGTCATCCTTGGATGCCTCTTGAAATAATCTCAGTGCTCATTTCTGCCACTCATATTTTTTCCCTTCAAGGGTCAATTCATTTCTTCTCAAGAACACACCAGCCCCCGTGAACTCTCAACGCCTCCACCTTTACCCTTCAGGAACTGATTGTTCAAAGAGCTGCCTTGTGACATTTTCTGTGTTTTTGTCTTGCAGAGCTATTCGACCTTCCCTATCTCCCTCTCATCTTCCGGGCTACATACTAAATCAAATTCTCTGTCCAAGAGCAGTAGCATTTTCCCCCACCTTTCAGCCACTTTTTGGATACATGCTTAGTGAACTTACATATTTTAAAAACATACCAACAGAAAGTTAAACATACAGGAAACTTGCAATACTTTCATAAGCTCTGTCCTACCCACAGCTAACAAATCCACAAGGAGAAAAACACACTAAATCACCATGATTCACTGGGTTCGCACAGCAGGAAAACCCATTCACCCTCTATGATTGCTTCAAAGAACTTGCTGAAGATAGGTGTTATATTAATCTAAGAGATTCCTGGTATTGCAATGTGCCCTAATGTAATTCTTAGCTGTTAAGTACCTTTATTGATTCCAAAGAGTTCATCGGAGAGACATGGAATAATAAGGTACATTAACACTTTCCACGATGCATAATCCTTCTCAGGAAGCTTTGATGCCCTAAAGGACCGGAGCTGAGAAAAATAATTTTCTCTCCAGTCTCCTGTGACTCTTCTCCAGGAAGGAAGGCAATTTCTCTCATCAAGGTTTGCATTTCGCTGACTGTTTTCCATACCCAATACAATAATATTATCGTAGTAATCTTCTGCTTGCAAAGGAATGTGCAATATTTACAAGTGTTTATTTTTGTTGTTGCTCTTTAAATAACACATGTTGTTTCTTCACAAATCCTGGGATTAAAAGAAACTGCTTAGTTCTAACTACATTCGACAAAATAGGAAAATTGATAAGCCCTAAATAATACAATCGACACCAGTTTTCCTGGCACTGGATTTAACTTGTGCTTTACCTAGAAATGTGGGCCATAGAAATCAGCATGTAGAGAAGAGGTTGAGAAGCTTGGAACTCTCTGGGGCACGATAGGGTTCCTGAACTGAGGACTGAAGAGGGAGCCCATCCGTTTAGTTACTCAGTCACGCAAGTTGTGTTTATTGGTTGTCTACCATCTGCCAGGCACACTGCCGTAGCCATAGAAGCCAACAACACAGGCCTGGTCCTTGCCTTCATGGAGTTTATACTCCAGTGGTGAACAAATCATCAGTCATAACTTTATGCCCACATATTTACTCATAGTGCCCCAGGGGAGGCTGAGGCACAGGCTGAGAGGGTGTGCCCTTAGTTCCACCTCCTCTCCCTAGGCCTTCCAACGTGAACCTTGGGCACTTTGGTCTTTTAAGACATCATGGTGAAAATCACAGTGGAAGTCAGGCAGGAATAAGCTTAGAAAGAGCGCTTTGGCTCTAACGTCTATGGGGCTTAGAGAAACACTGAGTCCTCAATACTAGATTTTTTGCCCTGGCTCTGACATCTTGGATAATTCAGTCCTGCCTTGGGAACTTGGATTTTGTCTTCTGTATAATCAGGATGTCAGGATGGGTGGTGAGTGAAGTTCCTTCCGGAGCCTTAAGATTCTCTGTCTCAAAGCACAATTTTTATATCTTCTATTTTCTGCTCGCATCCACCCTCCAAGCAAGGATCTTTCAGATCCTTCCATGTCTTTCTTGCCTTCTTACCTTTTCACGGGTCGTTCTTTCTGCCTGGAATGATGTCCTCTGCCTGAATAACTCTAATCCATTCTCCAAGTCTCCCCTTAAGGGTCACTCTTCTGATCGCTTCACTCTAATTGGTGTCATCCTATTGCACGCCACCACGGCTGCCCTCACAACCACTGCCTTCTCTAATACCATTGTTTTATACTCATCTATGCGTACATTTGTCTAATGACTATCTCTGCAACAGGGCTGCAAGTTCCATGAATGCAAAGACCATGACCGTAGAGCTTATCGCCGCTTTTCCAAAACTTAGTACACAGCCAGTGCTCAATACATACTTGGCAACGGAATGGATGCTTGAATTTAAAGGACTAATCTTTTCATGTCAGCTCATTTTTAGATTATGTTCTAAACCTAACATTCCATTTTCCCATAGATTTCCATTCTAAGCTGAAATGCTTTGTTTCCAAAAACTCCAGAAAATCCATTCCCCTTTTTTTTTTTTTTTTTCCATTTGGTTGACAGTGTTCAGCTGTTGTTTGGAGCAGTATTTTTCACAGTGTCTGTCTCCCGACCTTGACAAATTAGCAGTCACTTAGGAAGCGCTTCTCTATGCTTTTGCCCAAGGACTTTATAAAAGGTTAAAATAAACCTTTTTAAAAGATGAGCTTTTATTGGCAATTTATTTCTCTAATTGACGGAATTAAAATAAAGTGGCAAATTAGCCAAGTTTGATCTCAGGTACAGGGATTGGACGTGAGTAATCCTTGTAATGCAGTCCTAATTGCCATCTGCATGACTCTGGGAGAGGAATATCCCATTATTGATTTAGCCTTTGATGCTAATCTTAGAACCAGAACCAACCAATAGTTCTTCAAATTGCTACTCTCAGGTGCCATCTGCTGCTTCTGTAAATTTAGACCATGAGGCCCAGGAAGCTGCCCGTGGTGTACCCAAAGCCTGATGAGGGGACACCTTAGCTGCCTGAGGAGACCGGGAATGGGGAGGAACTCTGGGTTCTGAAACACTGGGGAAACTACAGATCGTCAGAACAGCAAGAGCAACAGGCAGTGTCTTAGAAGACGAACCACAAGCAAATCTGTGAGGTCAGCAAGCTTGACAGTAGGAACAGCAGTAGATCAAATTGGGGGTAGGCTTGTATTGCCCTCGGTGTACCCGTCAGGCTGCCCTCCTGGGGTCTGTTTCTCACTCCTTATCAAAATTGCTCTCCTCGGTGCTAATTCCTGTTCTTAATTACCCTGATAAGGGAGGCAGCTTGCTGTGGTGCAGGGGCAGGGAATTTGCTATCACAGGGACCGGGATTTAAATCCCAGCTGACAAGCATAGGATCTTTAGCAATATCTAATTATCTTTCAGCTGAACTACCGTTTCCTCTTATAAAACCTGGGGATAACAAGAGCTCCTTCATCAAGTTTTATGTGGTGCAGACAAGGATCAATAAAGTATTACTTTCCTGTCCTTTGTAACTATTAAAGTCTGCATTTGTTAACTCTCAAGTAACAAGAGCTTTATCAGAAATAATGTCTCAGTCTGAAGAAGTTACTGTGTGTTGGCAAAATGTCAGATACTAGAATGTGTGTGTGTGTTGAGGACTGGGTACCTTCGGCCCAACGTGGATTGAACCATTAGCTTCTGCTCTTCATTCCTCTGAAGCTGACTTTTTTTTTTTTTAACATCTTTATTGGAGTATAATTGCTTTACAATGGTGTGTTAGTTTCTGCTTTATAACAAAGTGAATCAGTTATACATATACATATGTCCCCATATCTCTTCCCTCTTGCATCTCCCTCCCTCCCACCCTCCCTATCCCACCCCTCTAATGAAGTTGACTTTTTTATCTTGTCATGCCTCATGGACCCAGTAACTAGGCTCTTGGCTTTTTTCTTAAAACTGAGCACCCTCAACCTCCATACCTACAACGCCATCTGATTATCCCTATTCTTGGCTCCCCCTGGCCAGGGACTATGTCTAGATTCCTGGTGCCCATGCTCACCTGCTTGGTCAGCCTTGATTATTTGCATACAGAGCCCCCTCTACTGAGATATGCCCAATTCTTGAATTCCTGTCATTGATCATCTGTTCTCCTTCAACACTGACTTGAGGACAGGTTGTGACATATGGCCAGTTGTCCTTTTTTGCAAACCTCTGATGGTGTGAGACCATGTGGTCAGCACAAACTTTTAGTAGGTAAACCACTATGGGCACTGCATTTGTAACCAACTGTGTTTCCAGTAGTCTTATCTGCACAGAGGACCTATTGCTGTTTTTCTGCTATAAAGACGGCTGAAAGCATTGTAATTAATTCTTAAACCACTGAGAAGAGAACTAGAATGGGAAAAAGTACCCAGGATTTCTTATAAAGTGGATTAATCCAAAACTGACCTCTTTGTCAAGGAGATCACTTAGCACCAATTGCAAAATTTCCCAACACCCAAGCGATCGTTTGATGGAGTTCACCACACTCCAGTCAGCACTGCTCAAGCTGCTAATTATTTATTTTGGATTAAAACCTTGGTAATGAGAAGAAACTTTGAGAGGTCTCATGCACAGCCATGCTAGGATTACAGTCAGAAAGCAACTAACAATTTCTAGGAGGTTCCTTCTTCTTTGGGAGAAGAAAAAGTATAGGATATAGTCCCTGCCATGAAGATGAAGCTTCTACGATGAAACCAGCAGGGATGAGATAAGTTGAGAAAAATACTGTCATGAAATAATGATACAACTAACACATCACTCAGCTTTAACCAATATCAGGTTAATTTCAGATTCTCCTCTTTTTAAAGAAATAAAATACTACAGATACAGGTGAACCCCTCACCCATTAAATTTCCCTCTCACCCAGAGGTAAACATGAGTCTGATTTTGGTGAGCATTATTCAGTCATAATTTTATACTTTTACTATGTGCACAGGCATCCATTAGAAAACATTTAGTCTTATTTTCTTTGTTTTAAAAATTTACATTCCATCACACTCTGTGTATTTCTTCCCAACCTGCTCTTTTGACTCAACATTGTTTTTAGATTCACACGTATTGATAACTATAGACCTAGCTCCTTCATTTTAAATGCTGTATATTATCCCATTTAAATACTGTAATATACAGGTTTTTGTATCCATTTCTTCTACTGATTGACAGTTAAGCTACTTGATTTTTATTTTTCCTTTATAACTAGTTCTGCAATGATATTCTAGAACTTATCTCAGTATTATGCTTGAGAGTTTTTCTAAGTTATACGCCTAGAAGTAACTGCAATTTCAACGTTCTATCTATGATATGGTATATTTTCCTCTTATTTAGCTTATTTTATATGTATTTCACTAAAGACTTACATTTTTCTCCACAATGGTTTTGTACTTATTTTCATAGATAAATATTTCTTGCCTCTTAGAATTCATGTTGCTTTTGATGATGGATTTCTTATTATTATTATTATATTTCTAATTTGTTTCTGATTATTGATCTTGTATCCAGAAATCTTGTTGAATTTGTAGTAATAAATAGCATACATATATTGGGCTTTTTTTCAATGCAGATAATCATATCATCAGAAAATACTGACTGTTTTGTTTCTTCCTGCTGTATATGATTTCCTTTACTTGCAGAATTGGCTATCGGTAATACAGATAGAAACAACTACAGTGATTATCTTTGTTTTATTCCTGAACTAAAGGGAATGGTTCTAATACTTCACCAGTCGGAATAGTTTTTGGTGGCATGTTTTTAGGTAAAGTAACTTCCCTTTTATTTCTGTTTTTGTTTTGTTTTGTTCTATTAATTTCTATCATGAGGATTTTATCAAAAGCTTTTTGCATCTATTAAGGTGACCATATGGCTTTTTTCCTTTAATTAATACAATAAAATCATTGAAATGTTTTCAGATTTTATGCTATCTTTTTATTACTTGGGCCAATATTATTATTTTTTATATCTTACTGGCTAAAAGTATGAACATATTTTCTGCTAGAGTCAAAGGCAAGAGCCCTCTGTGAAACTGAGACCAATTTATACAGTAATATCATATATTCATCCATCTGACCCCTGGGTTCCTGTTCTTTTCATTCAAAATAAAGCAGGGATCCTCCATCTACACGGTAACCATCCACATGGATGCAGTAAACCTCCTCCCACTGTTTTCATATTTACCCTTGGAGCTGTGGTCAGCCATTGTCTACACAACTAGGGAATGAGGGAATGTGTGACCCTGTTCTGTTGGCTGCCTGGATCTTTTCCTTAGGGAGTCATGGCCATGCGTGACCTGTAATGTGTTGGGAATTGTGTCGATGATGTTCGATCTCAGTGACATCATTCCCACAAGAATGAACCCCACCTGAGAGGACTGAGGAGACAGCATCTCTGCAGACACCCTGGAAGGCTCTCAGTTCACCCTAGAACTTAGGAGTTTTTTATATCTATAATGCCTGCTCTTGGAACCCCTGTGCCCAGGGTCACTACTAACTCTAGTCTCTCGAGATTCTCTTTCAAAGATCCCCTCATGTTTAACCCTCTCTCTCCTGCATACAGAACACTAGGTATTTCACACTTATTCCATCCCTGTGTTGACTTACCGGTAGGTTTAGTCCAGGGTTACTCAAACAGGTGGGTCCAGTGTCTGTGGTGTATGAAAGGTTCTCTGGCAGCTGTGATGCTGACAGAGGGTTGAGAACCACTCAGAAATACTCTAATGTTAAGAGTGGTTACATATGAATTATATGGTCTTTGCCTCTTTCTTTTATACATACATTTCTGAATTATTTCCAAGTAACATTTCTTTTAAAGAGAAAAATAGAGCGAATTTCATAATCTAAAGGAAGATTTGAATTTGTACAACTTGTCCAGTTTTCCTAGAATAGGCCAGAGGTGCCTGACACACAAAATCCACACCATCCCTGTACTGGTCCCAGTCACTGCATCACCCGGAAGCTTGTTAGAAATGCAGCCTCTCGGGCTCCACCCCAGACCTGCAGATCAGAGTCTACATTCTAACAAGGTCCCCAAGGGATTTGTGTGCACATGAAAGTTTGAGAAGTGCTGATCTATCGAACCAAGAATATCCTGGGCTTTAAGTATCTCCTAAGATAAGAAAGTTCCCAAGATGAATATCAGTAGGCCGTCTCTCACAAGCTCCAAGAAGACTAACTTATTAACATTAAATCAAAATTTCAAGTTAAGTGTTCCTAAGTGTTCCTCTTTGAAGCCACAGCAGTAAACTGTGTTTTAGTCACATTTGTCCAGAATGCCATATATGCCATAAATACAAGGAACCTTCTCCAATATGAACATAATTCCTTTAGCAATCATTCCAAAGGTAAATGAGGCTCTGCTTACGCTTCTCCTGCTGCATGAAGTATTTCTGTAACTCATTTTGAACATGTATCAGGATGACCTAATCCAACTTTTAATTTTGTTTCTACTCAAATATTTGGACTCAAATATGCTCCTTGTTGAAACATGCATTAATTTCTCCTTGCTCTGCTTTCCAGGGGAATGGAGAAGAGCTTATCAGGGCCCTAGAATAACAAATTATCTTTCTAAAAATCAGAACCCATAATAAACACAAGATTGTTCAGATTCAGAGGCTATTTATCAAAGCCCCTGAATGATTTTGAAACACATAATTTCCAAGCTTCTGGGGGAAGAATTTTAAATGTTCCTGCAATGTTCTCAATGTGTCAGTTTTTGACACGAAATAACTTCACTAGGGTCCTCTGGTGGGTGTCTTCATAAACACCATTTCCCATCTATTCAGAAGATGAAATACATGAAAAGGGCTTTCTTGGGCGTGCTTTTCTTTATCCTCTGACAGTCAGACAATCACAGAAGGCAAAGAAGTCGAAAGAAAGCAAAAAACCTATACACTCAAAAACCAGCAGACAAATGAGGTTCCCATCCCAACAGCACCTGCTTTCCGAGCTCCTGAAGCGTGTACCTCGGACGGAGGTGATGGTTACATGCAGTGCCTGATGGCGGCCACTTGGCATGACATTTCCTACGGGCTGAGAATCAGTGCTGTTGAGCGGATTTAACTCATCTGCTGAAACGGTGGTAGCGAGGTAACTCATCTCTTAACACACGGCACACAGCTACCTGTGGCCACGTAAGAGAGCTTGGTACTTACCCCAGTTTTGAGGTCCCACTCCAGTTGGGTGAGTGTCCCCAGGAGGAGAAAAAGAATATTTGAAATGGCAACAAACCAACACTTGCCCACCGTTTGTGGTACCGAGTTAACAAAAGAGCAAGGTCAGGTCATCAGAGACATTTGCCTTTGATGTGGACAATAATCTTCCTGGAGATTTCCTATGTTGCGCACTTTAGATGATTCCTGAAAATGGGGAAAAAATCTTCAGTACATGAATCGCAGTATGTGAATGAACTGGTTTATGAGCATGACTATTACTTTTCCATAATATAAAGGGCCATATTTGAAAAGAAAATGTTGTTTTAAGCTTTCCCTTGGTGTTCAGAGTCCATTCAATATTCCCGATTTATGTCTTCAAACCAGCCGACAGCTTCTAGAAAATCCCAGGCCAGTCAACGTGCATTTCTAGAGTATGCTTTTAAGTAGGAGAGCTGCTAAGGTTTAAAAAGAAAAGAACGTGACAGACATCTACAAGTTGTTTCTTCTGGAACCTGATCTTAGGATCAAGGCTGTCTGTGTGGGAGCTCTGAACCGACCTTGAGCCTTTCTTTCTAGCAGAGCCAGCGCTGCTGCCCAAGGGTGGGCAGAGAAACTTCCCCGTGGGATTTTTAGTGGGGTCACAAGCTACTGGGCCAGGATGTCAAAGCCCTGAATACTCTTTGTATAACTTTGCACAAAGGTGCTGTTCAGAAAGCCTGCAATCAAGTGGATACTTTTTGCCCTATTAGCACAAATTAGTTCTATTGATCGGTTTATCGGATAGCACCAAGCACAGAGCTGGTTTCCAAAAGGATAACACCTACATGGTGGCTGGGTGATTTAATTACAGAGATCGCATGAGGGATACACAAAGGTACCATATGCAAGGCAGTGGAACTGGACAGGACAGAGCAGGTGCCACGCAGAGGGTGATAGAGCACATGGATCCTAATATCTACTGGCTCTTCAGTTACGTCCTTAGTTGGCAACTTATTAGCTCTGTAGCCTTACGCTCACTTCTTAACCTCTCTGAGCCTCTATTTCCTCATTCACTAAATGAGTGATAATGTTAGTCCCCATCTCCAGAAGCTGAGTGAGCACTAAAGAGTTAACCGCTCCCATCTATGTAAATGGCACAAGCCAGCACCTCGGAGTCTTTCTGGACATTCCCCTTCCCCTCTCCTCACATCCACCAACTCATCAAGTCCTGCGCATTTTCCTTTTTTGAGATCTCCCCATTCCACTCATACCTCCCCATTTCTTCTCCTGCCACACCTCACAGGCTACTTGTACCTTGCTGGTAAGTCGCCGGGGTCGTCTCTTCATTGGTCTCCCAAATTGTGGCTGATCTACTCCAACCATTCAGAACTCTGGAACTAGAGCAATCTGCTCAAATGCAGTCAGACTCCTCCCCCTCTCTACCCCTTGGCTGTAGCTTGAACGTGGCAGTGGCTTCCACTGCATTTACCCTTCATGTGTCCTTCACAGTCTCCAAGCTTCCTCTCTACCACTCACCACACACCCACCTTGTTCATTATTTTCCAGCCACACCTGGTCTGCTCTCAGTTTCTCCAATTTTCCATGTTCTATCTTCCCTCAGGGGCTGTGCATGTGCTATTGTCTCTACTTGAAGTGTTCTGATCCTACTTCTCTCCTCGTTTTCTCCTGCTCATCCTCCAAGCCTCAGCTTACCTGTCCTTTTCCTGTGCACCTTCCTCTAAACCCCCAGGCTAATTCATCGGATCTCCAGGAAGTGCAGTTCATCCATCAGAACCCTCACCCGAGCGCAGACATTTATTTATATCACTGTTCAGCTCATGCCTGTTCCCACACTAGTCCACCCTCCCGTAAGGGTAGAGGCAGTGCTTGTTTTGCACACGACGTTATTCACAGACTCCATCACAGCTCCTGGCCGTGGGGAGTATTTGATGAATTTGGCTGAATAGTTGAATAACTAAATAACCGATCAATGGATAGAGCTGAGTACAGCGCCTGGCACATTGGAAGAAACCTTCTCTGCCTGTGATGGATTATTATTATGGTTGTTGGTTGGGGTGGAAAAAAAAAGATGGTGAACAGAGACAGAAGATGGGAACTTCAGTTCAGCCCGCACATTGCAGCAGAGCTGCCAGAGCCCCGCCCTTATCCTCAGGGTCCTCACCTCTACACGCAAGACTCTCTGCCTGAGCAGTTTCTTGTTTGTATGTTTTGTTTCTGGCTGAAGGAACCTTTTCTATAATCACCGAGGAAAAGCCAGAGGTGCCGGAGAGCTAACACCCCTGGAAGCAGCCTTCAGCAACCGATGACCAGAGGTTTGCAGGGCGGTGCTGCAGCGTCCTCTGCCCTAGGTTGGTAACACTCATGTTCCACACTGCTTCTCGGCATTCCCCAGTGGGGCTAAGCTCTCCTTGCCCACCTCGTTGAACACTCCATCCTTTTTGCTTCCTCCCCTTCCCTACAGCACTTCCTTACTTCCCTACTGGTGCTTCCTGGGATCATCCCACAAGTGAACCACCTGCACTTGACTTTGTCTGGACTCATACTCTGAGGAGGCCGTACGATGCCCACAGTTTCACGGTGAGGAAGACAAACTTTAAATCCATCGTGACTGGGTTAACAATGTCTACACTTACTCTTAGCACGTTTCACCTTGTAGGGCACGGCTGAGGTCCTGGAAGAGGCCCTGTAATCCTTGTTTGGGCTTCAGACCCAGATCTGAGGGGCAACGTGTGCCTTCTGAAGATGCTCTTGCAAGAGGAGCTACAGAGTCTGGCTCCAATTCCCCAGACGCCAGGTGCAGCCCCCCGACAAAGCTGAAACCCTGGTTTTGAGGGGTGTAGAGTCAGTGACAACGGACTATAAAATCTAGGAAGATAGAAGGGAGTTTGCAGAACTGTCCAGCTCAGTTCCAATCTATCTCAAAGTTCCTTACCTTCATTCCACTCCCAACACATCATGTGAAAAACAGGCATTTACCGTGATTTGGTGATTCTCAGGTGAATGACTTGTCGGCATGCACACAGACCCTGGTGGAAAGAAAGGGCGGAGCCTGTTGGATATTGGGGAGAGGATGGGACATGGACACTTGACAAACTCTGTACCCCCTTCTGTTGCCTTTCTGCTGACAACACATTTTCATTACCATCCTGTCCCACAGGGCCGCCTGGGTTTATGATCTTTGCTGTGGCTTAGCTCAAAGAGAAACCCTCAGCGAAAGCTTCCCTGACCACTGAGGCTGAATAAATCACTGCCTCCTCTTGGTCCCCATAGCAATACATAAGCTACTGTGCAAGATTCCGCTAGCATCCGTCCCCACTGCATTAGAATGAAGTGGGCACACCTCTCTCGCCCCTTCAGGTCTTTCATATTCACCCCTATCTTCTTTTTTCCTTTTTGAGGTGAAATTCACCTAACATCAAACTAACCGTGTTAAAGCGAGCATTTCAGTCGCATGTGGTACATTCACAATGCTGTGTAATCAGCTAGTTCCAAAGCATTTTCATCACCCCCAAAGAAAGCCCCATACCCACTAGGCAGTTACTCCCAACTTGCTTTCTGTCTCTCTGTATTCTTAGCACTAAGCATGTAGTTAGCATTTGATACATTCTTTTTGGGGGAATGAATGATAATTTACTGTGATAAGAGGCAAGGGGTGGAGCTGCAGCATCTTCAAATCCAAGCACAGGTGGTTGAAAGGATCACTCTGGATCCAGACTGCCTGAATTTGGATGCCAGGTTTACATCTGCATAACTCAGCAAGATAGCTAAACTTTTGTGCCTCCGTTTCCTTGTCTATAAGATGAGAACAAAAACAGAATCTACCTTGAGGAGATGTTATGTCAATTACATGAATCAGTATGTATAAAACACTCAGAACAGTAGCTGGCATGTAGAAAACCAGATTAGTGTGTGTTAAATAACAAGTGACACCCTACACTATTGCTGTTGGAGTAATAGCCTCTGAGTTCATCTTCCAAGAAAGAGTTAGAACAGAAACCTACACCTAGAAAACTGCCATGCTGACATGCGACAGCTCTCCATGAAAAGGATGTTCATGCTGCGTTTGCTCTTAAGTAACTGTCCATCCTCTTATCCCACTCCTGCCACCCTGACCACTCCACCCCACCGCCCTCCCCCACCCCAACACCCAGACTACTGCCCTAGTCTCAGTTGCGTGTATTAATGCGACCAGCATGCAAGTTCCAGGAGGGTAGGGACCATGTCTGTTTTGTGCATCTCTGTTTTACCTACACCTAGCACATAATCAACACTCAGTGATTGACTGTTGAATAAATAAATTAATTAATGTATACAATGACCTATCCTTCTAACCATAAAATTTCAGAATATATTACCATCTCTGCCTCCTCAGCTGCTCCCTATGCTTCAAAAAGGAACTTGTCAGAGCATAAAAGCTCGTGCAAGGTGTACTCCTCCCTCAGCTTCCTGTCTGTACCTGTTCACACCTCCTCTTTCCACCTCTGTCCTTGGTGGGGGAGGGAGAAGAGTGACAGGGGATAAGGGTTACTGATCCCTCGTGTCCCTTTGCCTCTGAGCTGGTCCCCACACAACTTTATGTTCTAGCTGGGCCTCAGCCTTGATGTAAAACTCTCCAGTTCCATATAAATAATGGTTGTAATTAATAATAAATGAACAGCCTGGGGGATTGCAGAGCGGAATTTAGTGGTTGGAGATTTACACATCTGTATTCGGTGCCAATAGGAGTCATGGATATGGAAAAGAAACGGTGGAGCTACCATCTCAGATCCAGGACACTGCTAAGAGGCACCAGGCAACTGGCAGCTCTCAGCCTTGTAGAAAATCGCAGTTGTAACCACAGTTTCCTGGGTGTAAAGGAAAGGAAGGTATTTTTATCTTTTTGGTCTTTCTCCCTCCAAATCAGGGTTATATCCCCCCAAAGTCCAAGCAATTTATTTGGGGAAAGGCAGAAATCTGAACGTGAAAGCAAGGCAGGGGAAAGGATTTGGGTACATGGAAGGAAAATGAAATAAGAGCGCTGTGTACTTTTACAAGAACCAATGGGACCAATGAGTCTTGAAGAGATGATGAAGACTGACTTCTACAGAAAGCAAACAAAAATGGACCATAGGACGCACGGTTGGGGTAAAAACCTCTTAGCTCAGACGTTCTCACTGAGTGCAGTGGGTGAGCTTCTTCATTACATCCAGTCCTTCCAGGCAACACACGTCTACATTTCCCAGTCCAATTCCTCCACCTTCTCCCAAATCTTGATTTCCTGAGATGGAAGTCAACAGCTGCAAACATTTTCAAGGTCACTGGCTGATCAACTGCCCATAGCCACAAAGAGGCAGGAGGTAGAACAATGCCAGGCTGCTGACGGGATTCCAAGACAACACATGTGAAGGGCTGAGCCTAGTAGCTGACACACAGCAAGCACCTGAGTGAAAGCCGTCACTGTGATGTTCCAGGCTCAGGGCTGCCTGATACCTGTATATTGCCCCATTTTCTCTACGTGAAACACACTTGAGATTCAGAACTCTACTCAAAAGCAGCTCATAGCACTGTAGAAAACTGCATTTGTAACCACACATATTTTCTGAGTGCAAAGGAGAATATTGTTCTTCAAGTACCATTGTACTCAATTTATAGAAGCTGAACTGAGGCTTTAAGATGTTAGGTAACTTGGCCAAAACTACAGCTTATAAATGACAGAACTGTGATTTGAACACAGATCTGTCATTTCTAAAGTCCCTGAACAACAGCCTCCCCTGTCCTGGACCTCCAGGTTAACGTCTCTGTGTGAAAAGAAAAGGGAGAGTGGTCACTAGGAACCTTAGGGGCTCACCAAGTCAAAACTCACCAGACTAGGGACTTCCCTGGTGGTCCAGTGACAAAGAATCCACCTTCCAATGCAGGGGACGTGGGTTCAATCCCTGGTCAGGGAGAACTAAGATCCGTGGGGCAACTAAGCCCGCGCACCACAACTACTGAGCCTGCGCACCACAACAAAAGATCCCTCATGCTGCAATGAAGATCCCGCGTGCTGCAACTAAGACCCGACATAGGCATAAATAAATAAATAAAATATTAAAAAAAAAAACTTACCCAACTAAACACAATTCCTTCTGGACGCGATGGATGAGGGAGACACCCTGGACATATAAGACACAGATCATATAAGACGTTGGATAAGGAACCGTAGTGACCGTGTGGCCAAGATGAAGAGATCTGAAGTAGATATTGGTACAGATGACTAGAAATATTGGGTGCAGGCTTTGAGGAGGCTTCACACATCCATCCCAAGCAAGGAAAATGTCTAAGCTTTTATTCATCCCATGCATAGTTACAGTTGGTGAAATGGCAGGGTGCTGCGGAGGTACTAAAAGAGATGCCAAAAAACAGGCATTGTCTTAGGTCAGATCCCCTAGAAGCAGAGCCTGAGAAAAAGACTTGGGGGCATTTAATTTTTTGAGGACCTTCTCTTAGGAGAAAACTGCAAAGAAGTAAGAGAAGCAGGATAGGAAAAGAAATAAGATAGGATGTAGTATCAAAGAACATTTAGCCTAGGCCTGATCCACAGGAACATTCTGGAACCTAAATTATATTGCCAAGCTGTCCTCACCTTGAGGCATAGGGCTGGATTTTGCACTCTGCATAAGTCCATCATGTCTCTGGGTTTCCCCTCCCAGGGTGGGGCATCCCATCAACAGAGGGCAGTTCTCCGGACAAGGGAGCAGCTCTGGGCCGTTAGCAGCCAACACTCACAGCAGCTGGGGAATGGTTGCATGGCGGGCACCAGAACAGTCTACTATAGACGTTTTCCCTATAGGAAATGCCATGACAGTGAGAGGAAATCTCAGTAGAGAGACCCAGCCAGGCACTGCGTGGGGTTCAGAAGAGGCCAAAAGAGCAGGTATGATTAAGAGGCTGATGAGAAGTGACTCTGAACATGAGAATGGTACGGTGGGTAGGATTATTGCTTTCAATTCTTCACTCCCTCCTGGTTATAAAATTAAATGTCCCTGCCATTGCCATGGCTTCATGGTGGACGGAGGGCACTTTTCACCCCTTGTTTTGAGCCTGATTTGCTTTGGTCAATGAAATATTAAGGAACACCATTTGCACAGAAGCCCTGAACATGCCTCCCACACTGCTGTGAACCTCCATGGAAAGGGCATAACCTCAGCGGCTACTGGTCAAGGAGAAACGTAGGGAGTAGACATCAACCCAACTGCCACCTTGAGCCACATCCGGCTGAGACACAGCTGACCCACAGACCACAAGCAAGAGGATAAATGTTGCTGTAGACCCACTGGTTGGTAGGCAGCAGGATCTAATTGACTAGAGGGAAAGATTTTAATGGTTCACTTTTACAATTGTAGGCGGAAATAGAATTTTATTAGGGCACCTGTACTAAAAACACAATTTTAAACGGTAAACAGAGCTCACCACCTTCTGATATGCCATCTCCTCTCATTGGATTTTGTCTAGTCCACCTTTTCCTGGCCTAGAAAAATATCCCAATGACTTCATTTATCAGATGGGGAGACTGAGGCAACAGAGTGAATGACTTTGGGGACAGTCCTCACCCAGCGGACAGTGAGGACAGGTGGATGGATGCCCAGCCTTCCTCCCCACCGCGGTGTTGACTCTGAGGTTGATTGCTCACCAAGTGCCCCAGGGGCAACACTCAGTAACACTCTCTCTCTTGCCTTCTTTCTTCCTTGCTTCACTCTCCTCACCTCCTCACAGAGCTTTGTGGGACTGTCTCCCAAATAAACTCTCTACTCCCAAGCCCTTGTCTCAGTATCTGCTTCTGGGGAAAACCCCAACTAAGGCTCTGTGCCACTTCTTCCCAATGCTGTTTGAAATGGCAAAGGGGAAAAATGAATGTTAGTAATGGTTTGACTACAGAAACAGAACTACAACGAGTGATATACAATGAGGGCTTATTATGGGGATTAGACCTCAAGGCAGTCTCTTAAACTATTATACTATTTTGGCCTTCTGCTTCAAAAGTTCTAAAATTTGATAAACTCCTCCAAATAAAAGGTCTGAATAATTTTCTTGATGTGCCACACATTTCTCTACAGGGGGCCATTCAGTGGAGTGAGCAAAATGTATGTTGAGTAACCACTGGTCAAAATAGTTGAAGTACTTTGTTGACCTGAAATGTTAGTTGACATGCTTGGACCTTCTCTGGTAGGAGTGAACTTCACCCATGAAGGTAAAGGTCACCATCCCTGGCTGCTGAATCGGAAGTTCAATGGACCATGGTTGTTTGCCACCATTACAGCATCACTGCCTCAAAGTTGTTTTCCAGAGTCTGCTTCAAAGGAGGCACAGAACTTATACCTAAGGAATGAATGCCCTGTCCAACCAGCTTTGGTATTGTTGCTTTTCCCAGCACAGAACATTGAGAAAATTAGCACATGTGGAATTCATGTATGTACTCAGTTTGTTCCCATTCTAACTTGACTCATGTTTGAAGAATGTGACATTGGATTATAGGACATTAAAACTGGGCAAAGGAGAAATATTTCCCTATTTACCGTACACATGCATATATTCACGTACACACACACACACACACACACACACACACACACACAGCCCTAGAGTGCAGGATCCAACTTCAGAGTGATAAATATATTCCATCCAGTCAATGAAAGGATCAAAGGAGAAATGGGAGAGAGAGAGAAGGTGAGAAAATGTAGTATAAAAAAGGCCAATTAGGGCTTCCCTGGTGGCGCAGTGGTTAAGAATCCGCCTGCCAATGCAGGGGACATGGGTTCGAGCCCTGGTCCGGGAAGATCCCACATGCCACGGAGCAACTAAGCCCGTGCGCCACAACTACTGAGCCTGCACTCTAGAGCCCGTGAGCCACAACTACTGAGCCTGTGTGCCGCAGCTACTGAAGCCCACACTCCTAGAGCCTGTGCTCCGCAACAAGAGAAGCCACCGCAGTGAGAAGCCGGCACACTGCAATGAAGAGTAGCCCCCGCTCACCGCAACTAGAGAAAGCCCGTGCACAGCAACAAAGACCCAACACAGCCATAAATTAATTAATTAATTAATTACTTTTTTTAAAAAAAGGCCAATTAAAAAAAAATAGAACATGACTACAGAGGTAATATGATTTCAAGTAAATCATCTCTACTAATTTTTTAAGAGCTAGATTTTTAAAAGAAAATATACAATTTAACTGGGCAGATATGTATATGTCTACTGAGACTTTGAATATACCTTATGTAATCAGCAAAACTTCTCCTTCCTGTATCCATGTTGTTGCTCTCCTTTGACCCTGGCTCTGACCTTGGCCGTGTGACTTGCTCTGGTCAATGGGACAAAAGCAAAGGTGACAAGAGAAGTGTTTGCACACCGAGCCTTTCCTCTCTCGCTGTTCCTAGAAATCTGCTGTCACTATGTGAAGGAGCTGGGCTCATGTGCTGGCTGCTGAGAACCGTGCAGCCAATCAATCCCTCCATCTCAGCCAACAACCAGCCAACTCCAGAAGCAGCGCCGCGGACATGACGCGACACTGAGCACAGATGTGTGAGTAAGCCCAGACAAGGCCAGCACCACAGTGCCGCCAAGCCTAGCTCACGTCGTCAATTCACAGAAGCACAAGCTAAGTCAACGGCTGTTATTTTAAGCTCCTAAGGTGGAGCTTAAGTTTTAAGGTGGTTTGCTACGCAAACCTAACTGGTACGTTTGACATTATGACATGAAGTACAGCAGAAGGAAGTACAAGACAAGGTCCCTGCCAATAGGGACCCACAATCCAGTTGGGAACCAAAGAATGTAGAATAAAATAGCCAGGTAGCGAGGCAGCATGCTATCAGCGTTATGTTCTGGCTTAATAAATTATAGAAAAGGTGCTAATTAGGAGGTACAAGCAGGAAGTGAGAAAGAAGTAAAAGGTGGGAGCTAATAATGTGTCTTTAGAGAAGGCAAGGTAGGACAGCCTGAACTCGTACAATCCAGGGAGGTACTTGGCGGGGGGGACATGGGAAAGGAACACATGCAGGGAGTAGGGTAGCAGGAGGGCTTGGGATCTTCTTGGCAGAAACTAACATCAAAACAGAAGGCAATAGGCAACTGCTCAAAAGTCAGAAATAACTTAATTCTCAGTTAAGTCCAATAATGTGCTTACCTTAGAGGCTGTACTGGGACGTTAATGAGGACGATGAACTGTCTTGGACATCTAGGGCTCCATCTGCCCAACCCTTCTCTTCAGAGCCCCGTGATCCCCATGGCAACTCTGGGCCATCATGTTATTACTCTGGGTCTTTGCTTGGCCCAACGAATCCTCCCAGAGGGAGAAAAGGGGGGGACTGTAAGTCCCTCTGTGAAGTTGTTAAATACAAAGCTTGGGAGATGCCATCAGCCATGCTTTCCTTCTCATGGGAGAGAAATGAAACTATCACAGAGAAACAGACATGAAAGTCAAGCACAGACCGAGCACCATTCAGGGCTCCCGAGCAGTGGGTTCACCCTGTGGAGGGAAGCAAAGGTTTTCCCGGACCCTTGTAGGGTGCCTGACTGGGTCTGAAAAGTAGACTGCCAGAGACAGATGAACAGGAGAAAAGGATACACATTTCGTTAAGTTTTACCTGACATGGGCGCCTTCATAAGGAAAGGAAGACCCAAAGAAACAGAACTGGGTATTTTTATGCTGGGTTTGAGGAAGAGCAGACGGTCATGGAGGAACATGACAGGCTAAGGGGTAGGAGGAAGGCTAGTAAACAGGGGAGACTTAGCATGTCCTGTTTGCTTAGATTCTTCTTGGTGTCTCTTTGTCTTGGGAGACAAAGATTCTCTTTCCTATGGGTATAAGGAGGGCATCCATCACATGAGGATTTTATGACCTTTTTCAGGGGAGAAGATAGTTCTGCTGTTTTCTCAGACTCCTTTAGCTTAAAATTTTCAACACGCCAAGGTGCCGTATTTGGGGGTAGAGTATCCTGAACCCCATCACTGGTCACTGTCCTTCCCAGGGTTTGGTTGTACAACCCACTTGGATCTGGCTTAGGCTGGGTCTGCAACCAAAGTAACACACTGTGAAAATTGAGGTGTGTAATTAACACGTAGATCAAGATTTCCCCAAATAGAATCTGGGCTCTTTGCCCTCTTTCATGGACCTATCTGAGGGAGACTCAAACAAAAAAAATGCTACTGGGATGGGGATTTTTTTAATCGAAATAAAGAAAGAGCATCGATTATGGTTCTGGGGAGACCAGAGAGAAGGAGAAAGATGCTCTTATGCGTGGAAAAGATGAAGACACACCCTCAGGAAAAGGGGAAAAGTGACTGGAGAACTGCAGAGAGAAAACCCTCGCACCTGTCTTCCCACAATTCCTGTGTGTATACAAATGGAGCCAATCCCCGGTCCCCTAGCATTGTCACTTTGAGCAAATCCAGGATCTGTTAGGAGAGAGGAGAGGGGAAGGGACAGTGGGAGACAGCAGTGGCATCCTGAAAAGACAGGAATTCCGTTTCCCACACAGCTCAGGGAGCCCAGCAAGGAGAGCATTTCTGTCCACCTTGGTGGACTTCAGATGTGGTTAGGGTCAGCGTCCTCATCTGTAAAATGGATACGATAATCACCCGTAGCTCAAGGGCAGCCATCGGTGTTATACGAAATAACCCACGAGAACGCTGGAATGATGCCTGGCACTCAGCACACACTCAGGATGCGTGAGTTATTCTGAAGAACTATTCAACAGTGAAAACCCTGTGGCCTCAAAAGGTCACATGACTGATCTATAAGGCAGAATATCAGGAAGAAAACAATTATAGTAGAGGTGAGTCTACTATACATATATAGTAGAGGTGAGTCTTCTGAATAAGAGGTAGCCCACTACCACCTCGAAGGCATGGCCTCCGAGACCCGTGAGCAGAGATGGGAGTCTGCACAGTTCTCACTGATCCTTGCTATCTTCCAGATCCTCCAAAGGACAAAGAACGCAGACTCCAGGGAAGCTGTCCCACAGTCTGAGTGTGGTTGTCTGGAGGGGGCATCGTACGTAATAAGCAATTCTCTAGTTTCATAGAGTCCCTTTGGATGTGCCCCAAAGCCCGCCTGTCCCACCAGGCCACTGGCTCATTAATGGGGCATCTTTGTCATGCAAATGAGATCTCCCGCCAAGCACATTTTGGAAATGTTTGTAGAGAGAGACAATTGCTCATCTTTCTTTAGTGGCTGCACAAAGCAGTAAACACAGGAAAGATCAGCTTCCTCGGAATTCAGGCATAAAGGCAGCAGAGATAAAAGGCAAAGAGATTCTGTCAACTCTAGCTTTCTTCTGCTGTAGACTGTGGGGAGGAAGGACTGGACAGGGAGTTTCCATAAAGCACAGTGAAGCTAACAGAGCAAATAATGGAGACGGGGGTACTGCCTGCTCCCCATAAAGCACAGCAAAGCTAACAGAGCAAATAATGGAGACGGGGTACTGCCTGCTCCCCATAAAGCACAGCAAAGCTAACAGCAAATAATGGAGACGGGGTACTGCCTGCTCCCCATAAAGCACAGCGAAGCTAACAGAGCGAATAATGGAGACGGGGGTACTGCCTGCTCCCCATAAAGCACAGCAAAGCTAACAGCAAATAATGGAGACGGGGGTACTGCCTGCTCCCCATAAAGCACAGCAAAGCTAACAGCAAATAATGGAGACGGGGTACTGCCTGCTCCCCATAAAGCACAGCGAAGCTAACAGAGCGAATAATGGAGACGGGGGTACTGCCTGCTCCCCATAAAGCACAGTGAAGCTAACAGAGCGAATAATGGAGACGGGGGTACTGCCTGCTCCCCATAAAGCACAGTGAAGCTAACAGAGCGAATAATGGAGACGGGGGTACTGCCTGCTCCCCTTCTGGGATGGGTACCCAGAGAGCCGGTTAAACGTTAGTCCTGGGTGTGTCTATGAGGGTGTTTCTGGAAGAGATTACCATTTGAATTGGTAGTTTGAGTAAAGGAGATGCACCCCCTCACCCCCAAGTCGGGGTGGGGAGGGCATCATGGATCTGTTGAGGGCCTGAATAGAACAGAAAGGGGGAGGAAGGTTGAATTCTCCTGCTTCCCGCCCTCTTGCTTCCCAGGTCTTTAGGCTCAGACTCAAACCTACACCATCAGGTCTGCAGTTCTCAAGCCTTAGAACTACCACCCTTCCTGGGTCTCCACCTTGCGTAGGGCAGACCTTGGGACTTCTCAGCCTCCAGGATTGTGTGCACCAGTACCTTATAATGATTCTCTTCTATCATATTAATTCTATTTCTCCAGTATGCTTTCCTTCCCTCCCAGCACGTATTTCCAGGTGCAGAGACTAGAATGATGAGGGAGAATCACGTGCTCCCTGTCCCGTGGAGCAAGCAGCAGCTGCTTGGCCAGTTGGCTGGTGGCAGTGAGTCTCGAGGGCAGAAGATTTGTGGTCAGGTGACATCTGTGATGTACGCAGCAAGAAGGACCTGTTCCTCTGAGGGTGCGTCTGTGTCAAAAGTACCAAGAATAGGATGGCTTCTTCTTCACAAGACAAAGTCACGCCAGGGTCTTATCTCCGTAGGTAGTGTTGAGTAGCATTCCCGACCTGTGAAAGGGCTCACACAGCTCTGGGAATGAACTTCGGGTCCCTGTTTAGCTCTCGGGCCCCACCTGACCTCTGTTCTAGTGCTCTAGCCGCTCTGGCCTTCTGGGATGCCATAACCCTACCCCCTCCTTGGAGCCTTCGCCTCACTGCTGTTTCTGCTCCGTTGCCCCAACGCCCCTCTGCTGGCACCCCCAGCTGATCAGGCCACGACTGGTTCATGCTCCTCCCCGAGTTCAGTGCAAACATGCCTCGCAGAGAAATCACCACTAACCTCTCCTATTAACGTCCAGTTTAATTTCTTCATAATGGTTATCACTTCATGGCACTATCAGTCTCTGAAACTCTCTTTTTTATGTTTACTTGTTTACCAGTTGCTTTTCTTCTTTAAAGGGGTGGCATAGCCCGATGGTTGAGTCTGGACTCTACAACTAGACCCCCGGTTCTAATTCCAGCCCTGCCACTTTCTAGCTGCAGGATCCTGGGCACATTGCTCTACCTCTCTGTGCCCCTCTGTAAGAAGGGTGTGTAGTAGCACCAATCTCGGGGGGGTGGGGGTGTCCCATGGGGGACGGGGGGAGGTCGGATGACATTACACACCTGGTGGCTGCTTGCTGTTAGCCCTGCTCCACATCGCCCACTGGTATGTGTGTCTCATGACAGGAGGGTTGCCCTGTCTCACCTCTTTACTCTGTGCATCTGCAAAGTGCCTGGAACATAGTAGGTGCACAATAAATGTCTGTTGAATAATGAATGGGTATCACTGATTCAAACCAATGGGATCACAACCAATCAGCCAGTCTTTCAGGTATGCATGAAAGTTTTGTCAGGCTAGCCTTTCCTGGGAAATGTATTGTTCAGTAATAATAAATAAAGAAATGTTTTATTCCATAAAAATGCATTAAAATTGCTAAATGAACCTAAAGAAAAAAGAATCATTCTAGAGAATAAAAATGTAAAGGTAAACCTAATGTCATACAAGTATTTTGAAGAAAGCATCTTCTGTCCTAGCTAGTATACGTTTAGCCCTAGGTTGTAATTTCCTTGAAGGTAGTGGATGTTATATTTCTCTTCAGCCTCAAGCGTTCTGTTTTCCTAAATGTATGTTGAGGAACTTTAGACTTTATGGGAGAAGTCTATTTGTGAACTTGTGCAAGTTCTTTCACTTGATATTTTTTCCATTCACTATAGTCAAGTAGAGCATGAAATACTTAATGAGAAAATATACTAATGATATTTTACACATTTTTGTGTTAACCCGACTCCCATGGAATTGACACACTGACATTTTGTCCATTTGTGTATCCGTCTAACTCTTATGAATTTGTTCTGTTCCTTTAGCTCCGGCACCAGGAAATCTGCCAAGTTCCTTACATAACTTAACTAATTAAACTTCATGGGACTCTATAGGAGGTAGTATAAAATTCCTGTTTTATAATGAAGAAATTAAGAATCAGAGAGGTGAAGTGACATGCCAAACATCACACAGCTATGAGAGGCACAGCAGAGATCTGAACACAGTCCTTTAAACTGTAAATCCCATGCTGTTAACCACTACCTTAAAGGGTTACCCTGAGCAGAGGAGGGCAGGAGAGCTAAGCTTTGTGGTCATCCTACCAGGCTCTTGATGCCTCCAGACCTGAAAGCCCACCTGACCTTCGGTTTGAAGGTCCCCCTTTTCAGCCCTCTATCTGTTACCCTGAGCTGGCCCCCAAGGGAAGCTTCCTAAAACAGTGCCAGCATCTGCCGCCCTTAATGGGACTTCCCAACCAACCACTACTGTCTATTGATTCCAGAGTTGGCGGGAATTCTCAGGTAGGTGCTTCATCTCCCATCCCATTACAATGACACCTGTCCAGCACCAGCATTTCAAAACGGCACCATTTTTAAAGTTCATGGCCCCTTGTTAATTAATTCAGGTATGTACTCTTTTTCAATTAAAATCTTCCTGTCTGGCCTGGAATTACTTTCACACTCACTGTCATAAACTGGCAGGTTCTTTAACTCTTATCTGTAACGTATTCATCTAAAAGATTTTTTACCACAAATTTGTACAACTAAAACAAATAAATCCTACACTTTTAAACATAATGTGTGGGGGGGTTTTGTGGGTTTTTTTTTAAACATAATGTGTTTTAATGCCCCTCCTCTCTCAAGACAGTTATGTGACTATTTTCTTAAGGGAAAGTAACATGGATTGCTTTTAAAGGAAACTCACGATTTCCAACCAGATCATGACTTAGAATGCCACGCTGAAGACAGGGGCTAGGAAGCTGTGGCTTGGCACTAAATACAAACCCTATTCCACAAAGAACTCGTGCATTTCTGTAAAATGGGACCGATGATACCCAACTCCTAAGAATACAGCAAGAATTAAAGGAGATAATACCTGGAAAGCATTTCACTCACTGTCTGGCACATCGTAAGTGATCCACCTAAACTTCTATTCAGTAGTTCAAGAGTTCCTTGGAGGGAATGCAAGATACACTTGCCTTGTTTTTAATTCTATTCAACAGAGAAAGCACAAAGACAGATCCTAAAGCCCCATGGCATGTAAGTTTCCAAACCCTCATTGGACGTTTAAATTCAGTTCTGCTTTTAAGACTTCCCTTAGGCCATTCTCAGTTCTGAATCTGTACCAACCTCACTAGTTCTCCAGATAGGAATGGTCCCTACAGCTGCAGCATCAAAGCATTTATCTGGCCAAACACGGCACAGTTCTGCAGGTATCCCCACTCTGGAAGCCTGAATGGAGGTGTTTACTAAATGGGGAGGGGTTGTGGATGGACCCACATCACTTGACAGCAGTGTTTTAATATTGCTCTGCTTCTGTACACGTTGGCCAAACCATCGTTCAATACTGTAAAGCCAACAGCCTGTACTTTTCCATTTAATTTTATTAGATTATTTCTAAAGAGAGTTTCCACACTCTTTGAAACCCATGTTTCCATTTTAAGCCACTGAAGTTCATTCCAGTAAGGGCTCAGTGGCCTCTTTAGTTCAGAAGAGGGAAGGAAAGGGTGTAGGTTTGGTACCCATATTTATTCAAGATGCCCATCCCTTACTGGGGGGCAGACTTAATGCAGCCACATTCCTCATCCCACCCTTTTTCCTTGGCACTGCTCTTTTCTCCTCTCTGCCTCTTGCGTTATGCAGCCTTTTGAATAAATACCTATTCCAAAAAGCATCTTGACATGTTGTTTCCAATTAGTTTCCTCTGTAGATTTGGCTCCAACACCAGCACCTGCAGAGGTGGCCGGTAACATCTACAAGGTTGTTTTTACATAACTGCACGGCAGAAGGATAAAGCCTGGGCGTACAAGTTAAAGTGGTGTGGAAACCGATTTGAGAAACAAATATCCCAGGAAGTGATTAATAATTTAAACCCTGACCCAAGCTCAAAACAAATGTGGGATGACAGAGAAAAATGAGCCTTCTGCAGTGCCGTGTTGGGACAAGGATGTGAGTCTCCAGTGAATGGGTGTGCGGCTCACGGCCAGAAGTTCTCAGTGTGTTGGTCTTGCCTGTCATTCAAAGTCAGCTTCCCTCCATGACACATCTGTAGAAGGGAACTGAAGGACACTAAAGAAAATACCTTGGGGCTTCCCTGGTGGCGCAGTGGTTAAGAATCCACCTGCTTGGGCTTCCCTGGTCGCGCAGTGGTTGGGAGTCCGCCTGCCGATGCAGGGGACACGGGTTTGTGCCCCGGTCCGGGAGGATCCCACATGCTGTGGAGCGGCTGGACCCATGGGCCATGGCCGCTGAGCCTGCGCTCCACAACGGGAGAGGCCACGGCAGTGAGAGGCCCGCGTACAGCAAAAAAAAAAAAAGAATCCACCTGCCAATGCAGGGGACACAAGATAGATCCTTGGCCCGAGAAGATCCCACGTGCCACGGACCAACTAAGCCTATGCACCACAACTACTGAGCCCGCGTGCCACAGCTACTGAATCCCGCACGCCTAGAGCCCATGCTCTGCAACAAGAGAAGCCACAACAATGAGAAAACCGTGCACCACAACGAAGAGTAGCCCCTGCTCGCCGCAACTAGAGAAAGCCCGCACACAGCAACAAAGACCCAACACAGCCAATAAATTAATTAATTAATTTAAAAAAAAGAAAAAGAAAATACCTTGGATTCAGGCCAACTCATTCAAAACCAAAACCAAAGTGAAGAGGTTCCTCTGGCTACCTGTTTCCCATAGATTTTTTTTTTTTTTGGCTGTGTTGGGTCTTAGTTGCAGCATGCAGGATCTTTCATTGCGGCATGTGGGCTTCTCTCTAGTTGTGGCGCGCAGGCTCCAGAGCACATGGGTTCTGTAGTTGTGGCGTGCGGGCTCTCTAGTTGTGGCATGCAAGCTCAGTAGTTGCGGCACGTGGGCTTAGTTGTGCTGCAGCATGTGGGATCTTAGTTCCCCAACCAGGGATCGAACCGGCGTCCTCTGCATTGCAAGATGGATTCTTAACCACTGGAACACCAGGGAAGTCCCGCCCATAGATTTTAATCCAATCACTTTGGCATTTGGCATCTGCAGCTTTCAATTGCCTTAAATCAGTGATTCTTCATCTTTTTGCACCATGATCCCTCTGGCTGTCTGAGCGAGTCAGTGGGCTGCTTCTCAGGATAATATTTTAAATCATAAAATACAGTACACAGGATTTCAAAGGAAAAGAATTATTTTAAATACTTTTGTCAAAATATTATAAAAACAAATTTGATAGAGTAATATATGTGGTTCTCTATTTGTTCTTCAGTTCCCAAATGTAATTCTTTCTAAACTTTTCTTTTGAAATAACTTTAGACTTACAGAATGTTGCAAAAATAGTAAAGTACGTTCAATACACACTTCACTCAGATTCCCCCAATGTTCACATCTTAGATAACTGTGGTACATCTATCAAAACTAAGAAATTAACATTCTCTGAACTTAACTGTGCACTGTATTTGGATTTCACTGGTTTTTCCATCAATGTCCTTTTACTGTTCCAGGATCCAATCCAGGGTCCCACATTGTATGTAGCTGTTGTGTCTCCCTAGTCTTTTGTGACCTTGATACTTTTGAAGAATACTTGCTAGTTATTTTTAGAATGTCCCTTAATTTGGGTTTATCTGGTGTTTCTTATGATTAGATTGTGATTACGCATTTCTCACAAGAATGTGTTTTCTTATGAATACATTTAATAACCAGCTACCTTAATAAATGCAGCAAATAACTATCTATTTAATGCACTGAATAGCTAACTACCTTAATACATAACTATCCTAATATTGAAGTGGCGAAGGGCATAAATCATATTTTGTGAGCTGCAACAACTAAAATGTGGTATGAAAATATCTGTGACTTCTGTTAGTGACAAAATCACAAATACTGCTAATAGTGCTGTGGCTTGTTTCCAAGCTTTAAATTGGAGGGAAATGATAAATATCAGTCAGGAAAACAAAGACTTTCTTCAATCCAAGTTCAAACCTCCCTGATTTCTATTTATGGACCTGGGGACCCCTGGTGAAGAGCCCCTGTCCAGAATTACCAATATTCACAGATAAGAGAGATGAATAAACCATATGCTAAAAGTTATTGCCACAATTGATCTCCCCATTTTTGCCTGGAGACTTCGGAAAAATGACCACAGCTGGATAGATGATCTTTCTTGGAATGCCTCCAAATCATTCAGGCATAAATCCACAACAGAGCAAGGTGACTACAAGGTGACCCAATGGCTCTAAGGTACAAAGACTTCAGTTCTTGGGGGAAGTCTGAGGAACAGACAGCTCTTTGTAAAAATACAAGGGACTCATGTGGCAATGGAACCAGTGACTGACCTGATTTTTTACTACTTTCATGGAATGTCCTCGTTTATGTGTGTATGTGTATTTTTTTTCTTCATGCTACAACTCACATTTACAAACATATCTTCTATATGTTTCCACCCTCATGACTTTGTTTCTATTTGGATAGGAAGTTTCGAAGCAATGGTTTCCTGACCCCAGTTTTGAGACAGCCAATGTCCAGTGTCAGACAGGTCTGGGTACCAAGTCCTTCAGTTACTAAGGCCTAGAAGGGTGAGGTTGGGGTGATGAGGCCTCCAACCCAAGACTGGGCTGAAGTGGAACCTGCAACAGTTAGTAACAATGTCCTGAATGACTCCATCATCTCTGAGTCAGAGCATCACATGCATTATTCCCCTTAATCCCCCCCGCCACCAACCAGCTGAGGTAGACACCTCATTTTATAGACTAGGAATCAGCAGCACAGAGAACAGTGTCACAGAAAGCGTCTTAGCCCAAATTCAACTTCACGTCTGACTCCAGAGCCCTCGTTTCTAACCGCTGCACTGTTCTGTGGCGGGTGGACCTATTCTGGCCCTACCTGGGGCTTCCCTTGTCACAAATCTACAAAGATAGCCTTGTTAGGCAAGGTTTTATTTCTCAAAGGCCCGGCTTTTATGGAATATAGTCCAAGGGCAGGGCCCTGGATCGGTGGCAGTTCTAACAACCAAATCTTCGAGTTATCAGGCATTGACAAGAGGGTCAGACAGTTGTGTGAGGTCTAAACAGGGATAAACACCTGGGAGTCATGAGAGCAGCCTGGATCATGAGGAGGGACACACAGAAGACTAAATTCCAGTGCACAATTCAATTCCTTATCACCCCCTTTCGTGTTTCCTGCTGAGTGTGGATCTCATTAACTTACATTGGCTCCCAGGTGTGTGTGTATCTGGAATTCTACTTGTAATTCCCATAGAGGACCAGGAGAACCCTGAAAATAATTAGCAAGACAATGGGCTGATGCTTCTGGTGAGATGAAAAGAAGAGCTAACAACTATGATACAGATGAAACATAACAAGCGTGCCTGCCTGGGTATGGTATCAAGCTCTTCTCTCGTCACTGTTGATGATGGAACTCCCAAAGTCTTTTTTTTTTAAATACAATTGACTTTCTTTTTTAAAGGCTTTATTGAATTTCTTACAACATTGCTTCTGTTTTTTTTTTATTTTTTGGCCACGAGGTACGTGGGATCTTAGCTCCCTGACCAGGGATTGAACCCACACCCCCCTGCATTGGAAGGGGAAGTCTTAACCACTGGACCGCCAGGGAAGTCCCTAGAACTCCCAAATTCTTATCTCATAACTGGCTATAACAGCTTATAGATCTGACCCTCATATGTTTTATTCAGGCTACTCACTTTATTAGGACCCCATGTTTTCCTATTTATTGTATTTTCTTAATCTCTAGGAAACAAATTGCCCTAGTTTACAAAATAATTAGTAAGTTACTTTCAAAAGGAGTTTTTTTCACGTGCTTTGCAAAATCATAGGAAAGTTGTGGGCCTTATTATCTGGCCTTCATCAACAGACCACTTCCAAGTGGAATGAAAATGGAAGGAACTTAGAATATATTTAAGAGACACTTTATTTCTTTAACTGGATGGATTCATAAAAATTCATAAATTTTGCAACTGTCAGTGAAAGAGACCTCATGGAGGGTCTTATAAAACTTTTAGTTAGGAATTTTACCCTTTAGACCTCCATGGAAAGAGGATTCCAGGATGAACTTGGGATATTGCCACTCAGTTGTAAAAATGCTTTACTTGGATTATAGCAAATAGCCCCCAGCCAGAGCATACTATTATTAAATTACTTCTCCAGCATGAAGGTCATCCATGACTAATCATTTTCTAATTGGCAACTCAGTGCCAAGTTCTACTGTGTTCAGAGTTCCTGGTTCTGAGGGTTTTGCTAGAGCCAAGGAGATGTGTTTTCAGGGAAAACAAAACCAGCCTGTTATAGCGAGTCTTTTTAATTTATAGTCATAATAACAATCACAGGCTGATTAAAGGCCATTTATGAGTAGAAGAGAGTCTGGAAAAGGCCATTTTGGTCCTGATCACTCTACCTATTCTGCTCACACATTCAACAGATGCTTAGAAAGCACCTTCTCTGCCATAATACAGTGGTGAATGGTCCCATGTGGATGGGTCGGAACTCTGGGGCCTGGGTTTTGTGAGTGGGTCAGGAAGGTCGGCCTTTTGTCAGATGCCAGGCCTCAAAGGCTCTCTGTCCTGACCTTGACATCTGTGTGCACTGCATGTTTCTCTAGGGGTCCTCATTTGGGGCACAGTCAGCTTCCACAGGGTACAGGCCTCTCCACTCAGCAGCCCTCCTTGAGGCCACACTTACTCCTCACAAGATGCTTCCTTGTTACCTCTGGGTCAGATGTTGGTCTCCAGAGTGACAGTATATACACAGTGATACTATATACAGAAAAGTTTGGTTTTCTGACTTATTAATAACTCTTTATCCTTAACATCATCTATTTCTGCAATCCCAGGGAAATTTAGACTCAACACCTAAGAAAATCTGCTAACATGTTAACAGAAATTATCTCTGAGTAATGAGTTAGTGATGCTTTCTTCTTGTGCTTATCTGTATTTTTTCAAATTTTACATACTGAGGATTTATAACTTTTGTCATTAGAAAAAAAATAAAATCTTCAACAGTGACATTAAAAGCATCAAATGTAATGTGTTGATTCTCCAGAGTTTCTTCAGGATATGTATTTTCAACCCAAGATGGTGGCATGGGCAAAGCAAATATGATTCCTTAGTGACTCTATTTTCTGTACCATGTACCCTTCAAAACAGGGTAAATCACACTATATTTTTTTCTTCAAGTTTTACTGAGTCATAATTCACACTGTATAAGTTTAAGGTTATAGGACCCAATTTGATTTACATACATCGCAAAATGATTATCAAAGTAAGTTTAGTGACCATTCATCACCTCATATTAAAGAAACAGAAAAAATATTTTTCCTTGTGATGAGAATGCTTAGGATTTAGTCCCTCAACAACTTTCATATACAACATACAGCAGTGTTACCTGTATTTGTCACATTGCACATTACACCCCAGTATTTATTTGTCCTGTAACTGGAGGTTTGTACCATTTGACCACCTTCATCCAGTTCCCCCATACCCCCCAAAATCTGATCTCTTTTTCTATGACTTTGTTTGTTTCTGAAGTATAATCGACCTACAACACTATGTTAGTTCCTGTTATACAACATAGTGACTTGATCTCTCTATACATTTCAAAATGTTCACCGGGTAAGTCTAGTTACAATATGTCACCATACAAAAGTGTCACATAGTTACTGACTGTATTTCCCACACTGTACATTTCATACCCATGACTCATTCATTTTGTAACTGAAAGTTTGTACCCTTAATCTCCCTCACCTATTTCTTTCCTTCCTCCACCCCTCTCCCCTCTGGCATCTACCTGTTTGTTTTCTGTATCTATGACTCTGTTTCTGTTTGACTGTGTTTGTTCATTTGTTTTGCTTTCTAGATTCCACATCCAAGTGAAATCATACAGTATTTGTCTCTCTCTGACTTGTTTGACTTAGCATAATACCCTCTAGGTCCATCTATGTTGTCACCAAGGACAGGATTTCATCCTTTTGATGGCTGAGTAATATTCCTCTGTGTGTGTGTGGTATATTTATGTATGTATGCCATTTAAGTGTTTCCTAATGGATTTTGTCTGGATTTTCAGCACTGGTGCAGACAGGCTGGTGGGCGGGCAGTGCCTGCACTAATAAGCTAGAGGCAGGATTCCAAAATAGTGCTTGTCAGTACCAGCGTCCTTGTGGTAGAAAGAGCTCCCCCATGTGGCTGCCCCCAGCGTCTATGGCCCCAAGGGGAGCTCCAGTCCCCTCCAGCCCCTCCAGGAGGCTCTCTAAGATCAGTAGGTGAGTCTGACCCAGGCTCCTTTCATTGTTGCTTCTGCCCTGGGTCCCGGAACTTGCAATATTTTGTGTGCCCTTTAAGGGTAGAGTCTATTACCCCCAGCCCTCTGGCTCTCCCAAAAGCAAGTCCCACTGGCCTTCATCGCCAAACGTTCTGGGGGCTCATCGTCCCTACACAGGATGCCTGGACTGGGGAGATCAATGTGGGGCTCAGACCCCTCACTCCTGGAGAGAAACTCTGCATTCCTCCCGTTTGTGGGCCGCCCACCTGGGGGTGTGAGTCTACCCCTCCTACCTATTTTGTTGTGATTCCTTCTTTATATATTTAGTTGTAGAAGATCTTTTCCACTAGTCTGCTGGTCTTTCTTCCCAATAGTTGCTCCGTAAATATTTGTAATTTTGGTGTGCCCGTGGGAGGAGGTGAGCTCAGGGTCTTCCTACTCTGCCCTCTTATAAGTCACACTGTTACCGAGTCCCAGCTCGCTCTGCTCGCCGCACAACAGGCCAATGAATCAGAGACGAGGTGCTGAGGCAAAGGAATACGACTTTATTCGGAAAGCCGGCAGACGGAGAAGATGGCAGACTAAAGTCTCAAAATAACCATCTTATCGGGGTTTGGATGCCAGTTTCTTTTATAGCACAGAGAGGGGGAGGAGATGAGGAAGTAAAGTAAAAAGACCGTAAGATTTGCAAATGTCCCCTGGAATGGCCAGCCTCGGGGAGGGGATGTGTTAGTTTCTGCTTTCTTGCAGCCATCCACAGGTGGAACAGGGTCCGGATGTTTGCCTTCAACATTCAGGCAGAGGGGCAGGGTTCCCCGAGGCAGGCCATTATGTGCAGACGTATCCTCTTAGTGAACAAAAGCAGCGGAAAGCAAAGGGTAAAGTAAAAGAAACAGATCCAACTGTGTAGTCAGATTTGGCTCTTCCCTGTTACAACACTCTTTAACGTAAACATCCATGATTTATGTATAGCTGTTATTTTATTCAAAAACGTGTTTGAGATTTTTGTATTCAGTTAACATTCTAGGACTTTGGGGAAAATGTTGTTTCAGAAGGTCTTGCCCTCTTTTTGTTGATTTTAAAATAAATCAATCTTCACAGGAGAACAATCTCCCTTTCTTCATAAAGTGTTGGGGCTATTTGTTCATTATTGTTTAATTTCTTCCAACAAACACAATACAAGCCAGAGAAGTGACTGCAAACCCTTAGAAATTATTAGGTCCAAAGTATCTTTCATAACCACTGGTATGCTATGCTAAGGCATGCTAGTATACTGAAAGCCATCACAGGTATTGCCAAATTTTAAAATCGTAATTATTAGCAATGCCATTGGTGGAATGTTGAGCTGGATAAATTAACATTATTAACATTATAAAAATGTCTGGAACTGGAGAATGCTTATTATAATATTAATTTAAAAATCGAGACAAATCACGTGTCTTAATATTAAGTAAAGAATCAAATCACGTGTATGTTAAAATATACAAATATGGTCTCTCATCTCACTATCCTAACCCTTGAGTCAGAAAGAACAGCAAAAAAAAAAAAAAAAATTTTCTTGAAGCAGAAAAAAGTCATCAAGACTATTAGTAAGCCAAACCATTCCATAAAACCCACCAGGACAATCCATTTGATCATGCTTAATCCTCAAGTGTCTTCCATGAAGCAAAAGCCAAAGGAAGCAACGTAGCTCCAACACCTTCTGTTTGTCTACAGTGATTATGACTGAATCATTGGGGGACGATAATAGCTAATATTTACTGTTACTTTTCCTTGGATCAAGTGCTGTTTTTAGCATTGTACATCCTTTAATTCTCAGTCATCACCCCAACTATTACCGTTCCCATTTTACTCTCAAGGAAACTAAAAGGCCAGGCTTCTTACCAGTCTGAACTTGGACTCTACACCTTTAAACACTGCACTAATTTGCCTCCTCAAATCTGTGGGGTCTGTGAACTCTTGGATTTTACTTAGAACCCAAGTCCATTCCCCTCGTGATCTCCTCTTCCTACTGAGAAAACTGCTCTCTCTTCTTCCTTGGCCTTCCCCCAGGTGGAACTTTCTAGACCACACATGCCTTTGCCCCAATTACTGCTTACTGCAAATGCATGTGGCATTTCTCATTGTATTATTATTGTCCTAGAGGAGCCCATAAATGGGGCAAAAGGAGTTGCCCCTGCTGGGTTTCATCTTACCTAGACCTCTGCTTCATTTAGTTGAACTCCAAAATGAGTTACTGGCTCAATCCTTTCTAGTCTCAAAAATGTAAACATTGTGCAGTCTCTTCCTCCTTATGTTTCTCCTCATGTGTCACTTTCTTAACACACGCCATTTTCCTGTACCACCACACACAGAACATTTCCCCACATTCCTAAACCTGATTCAACCTACCACTTACGTTTTATACATGTGTTTTAACCAAATACAATACCCTCCTCTAATACAAGACATTTTACTTCCAATCATACTATCAAACTCTATGAAAAACAAAAATGTTAGCAGTTTCCTCTCTTTAGGGTGGGTGAATTTATAAGTAATTTTTCCCCTTTTTTCCTAAAAACTTATAAGTATTTTAAATAAAATAAATAAATCATTTAGTTTAAAAAGGGAGATTCCCTTTTATTTCAAAACTAGGGAGCTCATAAGTGGTACTTAAAGGAGCCAATGAGTAGTGTCATATTTTAAAGCCTGAATCAGTTTTATCTCTTTCTTTATGAAGCTCTCTAACTGCCCATTTTACACAAGCTGACATGTGCCAGTGGGCGAGCCCCTGCTTATGGGTTATAAAACTATCCAGTCATATACAGTTCACATGATCCAATGGTAATACAACTGACAAATGTACAAGGTGAATATTATTTATGACAAATAATTCACAAATTTTATTTGGACCACAACTTCTGTAGCAATACCAAAGCTGAAACTTTGTAAATACAATGGCTTTCTTGGAGAATAAACATTCATACTCACTGCAAAGAATCTATGATGTCTGAAATAGACAAATTATCTTCTTGCATACAAAGCAGTCTTATGTTTTTCTTTAGAAAATAATTGGCATATTACAATTACAGCTCTGAGTCGATTTGATCATGCATGAGCCAAGTGCAAGAGGATGCATCTGGCTTTATTAAGGGAATGCATATTGCAGGAGCTCTAGAGAGCATGGAAGCAGAAGTCTTTACTCTCCTTCCTATAACCAGCTGCCTTGAACAAATGCTTACCTTTAATATAAGAAAACGATTCACAAGGCATTGTAAATATCTCCTCGGTTAAATTCCACACTTGATAGTCAACGACGGGGCCAAGAAAATGGACCATCAGGTCCCAATGTGCTGGAGACTTTACCAGGTCGAATGACAAAGTGTGTAAATACATGAGCTGGCCATGGGGTAATGAGCCATTGAGTCACCAAGCAGGGTTGCCCAAGAGTGGTTTCCATCTGGCACCTTAAAGAAAGCCAGGAACATCAGCCCCGCACAGCAGAAGAACAAGGGTGGGACTGGCTCTGCTTTGCTTGCCATCTGCAGATTTAATCCCAGTTGTGTTGGAAGAGTCTCTCCTTTTCTTGGCTTTCGCATATCCCAAGAGTCACCTTTAATTAAGAATAACAACAGGGCTTCCCTGGTGGCGCAGTGGTTGAGAGTCCGCCTGCTGATGCAGGGGACACAGGTTCGTGCCTCGGTCCGGGAAGATCCCACATGCCGCGGAGCGGCTGGGCCCGTGAGCCATGGCCGCTGAGCCTGCGCATCTGGAGCCTGTGCTGCGCAATGGGAGAGGCCGCGACGGTGAGAGGCCCGCATACCGCCAAAAAAAAAAAGAAAGAAAAAGAATAACAACAAAAAAAGTTAAACACTCTCGACTATGCACACCCATGTGAGTATTGCCCTTTCTTCTTCCATTCACAGCCAAGTTTCCAAGAGGAGGGTTCCTATTCGACCATGGGGTTAGTTTAGAGCAGTCTTTTTTTTATTATTTATTTATTTTATTTATTTTTTATTTTTGGCTGCGTTGGCTCTTCATTGCTGCATGCGGGCTCTCTCTAGTTGCGGCAAGTGGGGGCTGCTCTTCATTGCAGTGTGCAGGCTTCTCATTGCAGTGGCTTCTCTTGTTGCAGAGCACAGGCTCTAGGCGCAAGGGCTTCAGTAGCTGTGGCTCGTGGGCTCAAGAGTGCAGGCTCAGTAATTGTGGCGCACGGGGTTAGTTGCTCCACGGCATGTGGGATCTTCCTGGACCAGGGCTCGAACCCGTGTCCCCTGCACTGGCAGGCGGATTCTTAACCACTGCGCCACGAGGGAAGCCCTAGGGCAGTCATTTTTGTGCCACATTAAGTCAGCTGAGTCAAAATGGGAAATTACTGCTCCTTATTACCAGGCAATGGATATGACTGATATCACCTCAATATTACTCCATTCCAGTCTCTTATCCAATCTTAATTCCAAACACAAGTATAAGGACGTTTATCATATTCATGTCTGTATTGCTTAAATGATTTATAGGTTTGAGAAATTTTATGACTAAAAAATAAAGGTCTACCCTGGGGCTGAGAATAAGAGCTCGCACTGTGAGCTAACACCTCAACACCCCCACAGGCCAAAGATAAGAGATCAAGTAAGGTCAGCATAACTAAGAACCTCTAAACAGAATGTGATGTACACTCTGAAAATTTCAAGTGGAAAATGGGGTAAGTTCCACTAATAATAGGCATCCATAAGTGACATCATTAACATGGCGGCACAGGTGGTCCCCAACACAGTACCCCTCACAAGGAGACCAACTAGCAACTATCCAGCTATAGACGAGACACCACTGTGAAAATCCCAGAACCAGAAGGTGAGGCTGAAGCGTTCCCTGGACCATAAAGACTGAGAAGGATGCACTCTGACTGCATCACCCCTCCTCCAGGCCAGCACAGCACTTCCCCTGGCGGGGGGGGGAGCCCGGGCTTGTGGCTTTTCCAGTGGGAAAAGGGAATCAAAGATGTGGAAGCACTTCCCAGAGGCTCACTCAGGTCTGACCTCATGGGGGTCACTAGGGCAATCTACTGAACTAGACCATGGAGAAGGGGGGAGGGGCTTACCGAAATTGGTGCTCAGATCTTATTAGACCCCGTTCCTGAGCAGAGATCCCAGCCAATGGCTCTGCCCATCTACAGAGCTGAGCTGGCAGCCTCATTTAGCCAATGTTGAAAGAAGCCAGAGGGGGAAAAAACACCTTAGCTGTAGAGTAACAAATACAAGAATTACATCCAACTTCTCCTTAAATACTATGCAAGTAAGAAGAAAGTGGGATGAAATATCTAAAGCGATGAGAGAAGACTTTGAAAGGCAAAAGGAGAAGAAAGCTTTATAAGAAGAACGTGGACAGAGTGAACTCTACACCTTGATGTCGGGGTCTGAGAGTCAAGGGAACGACTCTTCTGTCTCCTGCCTGGACCTCTTGGGGATGAAAACACTGCACTTTCTGTCTATCTCACCTGAATGATAGAGAGCATTACAGAGTTGCAATCACGGCAACTCTTGGTGTTCAAGACACCTCACCTCCCTTGAATCCAAGTGGAGTGTAAGAGAATCCTGAACTTCATCATGACTCCAACCCTGATATAAGGTTTGCAGAGAGAGAGAGAGCAAGTACAAGGGTGAGACTGACAACGAGAGAGAGAGAGAGACAGAGAGACCGCTTCTGGGGTCACATGGTTAAACATGACATGCATTATTGCAACAAAATGTGCCATGATAAGAGCCGGGGGAAACGCAGTTACAGCTCCAAAGCTCCAAGATTGAGTGCATATGGATGCTGGAGTGAGAGTGGAACTCTGCCTGGTCCACATGTGCATCACTGATTTCAAGATCACTTTAGACAGCAAGTAGTGGACATAGTTCACCTCTACAGGTACCTCTACAGGTACCTCTACCTCTACAGGTACCTCTATATCCCCCGGGGTAATGGAGCTGTCTAGGTGGCTTAGGGCTTCTAAGCTCTAGTCTGTAACTGGGACACAAATGTAAATGAGCCTCAGCTGACCTGAGAAATCACTGTATTTCACAGGGACAAGAGCACGAGTAAACTAGTTTGGATTATACTAGAGAGACAGTGTGCGGAGTCATCCAACATTTTCAGTTACAAAATCAAAGATTACATGTATAGCACACCTGGGTTTGAGACTAAATTTCATACGCATTGCATTTCTTTTTTAAAGCTAACAGTTTGTTTGTTCTTTTAGACTTATCACGACATCCTCATGTAAAAAACAACACAAGAAACATTTTTTTTTTTCTGGCCGTGCCACGCAGCATGCCAGGGGAGTCCCCAAAAAACATGTTGACGTGACTGCATGTCAAAACTAGCTATGTCAAAAAGTCATATACCAAACTTTCAGTTATAAAACAAATAAGTCCTAGGGATGTAATGCACAGCATGGTAACTATGTTTAATAATACCGAATTATGTATTTGAAACTTGCTAAGAAAGTAGATCTTAAAAGTTCTCAACATAAGAAAAAAAATTTTGTAACTATGTGTGGTGACGGATGTTGACTAGACTTACTCTGGTGATCATTTCACAATATATACAAATATTGAATCATTATGTTGTACACCTGAAACTAACATAATGTTAAATGTCAAGTATATCTCAATTAAAATGTATAAATAAAAGTAATCTACCCAGGACTTGAGGATTACAGGGGCAGTTTGAGAACAGATTGCCCAAAATATTTTCTTTTTGCCATACAAAATAATAAAGACACCGCCAAGAAAAAAGTAGTAAACATCAAGAAAAAAGACGCCATCATAAATTAAAGGGAAGAAACATATGGCATACTTTGTGAAAAGAAAAATTCAGTGAATAAAAGAGCCAAAAATGTCTAAGAAACAGAATAACTTATTATAGCTAAAGCTTAGTTCATAACAAACTTTAAACTCTTAAATACCATATAATTATTAGGAAACATAATTAAATAAACAGCTAAATCGAAAAGACAAAGAAGAATAAAATTAGCTAAAGGAAAACAGAAGGGAAAAGTAAAAAAGAGAAAGTCAAATAAGGAGTTAGAAACAAAATAAGAGATCAAAATAAGAAATAAGAGAGTCAAATAAGGAGTTAGAAACAAAATAACCCCCAAACACGTTTAAAACAAAATGACAATAAACTATAAATGACAATACACTATAAAAATAACTCAATTAGGTAAAAGAGGCAAGAATATAGAACTATAAAAGACGTAAAATGTTAAAAGGGAAACACTAATTGATATAGAGAGATTTAAAAATAATCACAAAACAGAACATTTCTAAAAGCTCTGGGAATAAAATGGAAAGTCTAGCTCAATTAATTCTAGAATAAATACCAATCTTTCTCGACCTGTGCACCCAGCATGGTAGGCACATGGAGCAATTTAAATTGAAATGCACTTAAATTAAATTAAAAGTTCAATTCCTTAGGTTCACTGGCTGCACTTCAAGTGTGCAGTAGCCACATGTGGCTAGTGGTTACTGAATTGGGCAATGCAGATAAAGAGAATTTCCATCATTGCAGAAAGTTCTATCAGCCAGCACTGGTCTAGAGAGAAGACCATCATTTTCATTAGTGTTTGCACAACGTTCCGGCCCTGGAGTTGCCCATGTGGAACTGTTTCCTGATGTGATGACTATGAACACCACCACAAATAAACACACCTGCTGAGGTCTCTTTGTCTTAGAAACCTAAATAAGCTCAGCCCGAACTCTGCCTCAACACTCCTGTGGAGGTTTTAAGTCCTGCCCCAGATTTCTGGATGTATTCATGATCCCTTTGTTCCTATGGCGACCTCTGTCTCCCCCATTCCTGCCGTCTTACCACATCAACCCAGACATCTAGCCAGCCCCTTGACATTGTTTTCCACGCACAAAATATCCCACCCACAGAAAATGCTTATGAGTAGGGTAAGGGAAGAGGAGACTTGCCGGTGCAGTAAAACGAAACTTGTCAGTTTAATATCAGGCATCTTGGAATTTCCTCCAGGTGCCTAAGCATAGAGCATCCTCCACCAGCTCCTAAACTCCAGCATCACCACATGCTGGTATCTCCTCTCTCCCCACCAGTTTCTCACTCTTCTCTCCTGCTCTCAGGCACACTACGCATACCTCCTCTGGTGCCACACGGAGCTCTTTAGGCGTATTTTATAGTCCTGCCTCTTTTCACACCCTTTCCCCCCTCAGGATCTCAGCTACTAAAAGAAAAACTACTTTTGGTCATTTCCAAATAAGAAACACTCTAGTACTAGTAGCTATTAAGAGAATGGACATTTCACCTCCATATGTGAGCACAATTCCTGTTTTCTTTGAACCCCTTAAAGCCTGCATCATTATATAGATTCTTTACGCTGTTGCAGTATGCTAATGAAACAGAAGGAATATGTTATATGCCAGGGAGAGGCTATCCTCTGAGTCACAGAAAGGCTTGCAGTGGACAGGAACTCACAGCTCTACTAAGCACAAGACTCAGAATCTCAGAGTATGGCAGTGTTAGATTAGGAGGATTTTAAGATCCCACGGAGCTAAAAAGGATTAATGCAAACTTTTCAGGTTATGACTATTTTTTCCTTAAAGTCACCTAAATGAGAATGATTCTTATTTCTACATGCAAATAAACATCTGAGCCTTCATTCCTCAACACACGACTGTTACCTATAACCCCAACATTGCTTTAATTTCCTGGGTAAGTAGCTGAAGCAGAAGCAGAAAACCATTTTGGGGACTGGCTCCTCTCATTCAGAGTTTCTTTTTCTTTTTTTTTTAATGGTGAGCTGTTTTTCGGTTTTTTGGTTTTTTTAATTTTATTTATTTTTGGCTACATTGGGTCTTTGTTGCTGCGTGCAGGCTTTCTCTAGTTGTGGTGAGTGGGAGCTACTCTAGGTTGTGGTGCACAGGTTTCTCATTGCAGTGGCTTCTCTTGTTGCGGAGCAGGGGCTCTAGGCACGCGGGCTTCAGTAGTCGCGCCAAGCGGGCTCAGTAGTTGTGCCTCGCAGGCTCTAGACAGCAGGCTCGGTAGTGTGGCTCACGAGCTTAGTTGCTCCGCAGCATGTGGGATCTTCCCAGGCCAGGGATCAAACCCATGTCCCCTGCACTGGCAGGCGGATTCTTAACCACTGCGCCACTAGGGAAGTCCCCAGAGTTTCTTTAACATAGTGGTTCCCCAACCTTAGGGTCCCCCAGGATGCCCTAGAATGCTCATTAATTGGCCTCACCCTGGAGTTTTTGATTTTGGCTTGGCCTCACCCTGGACTTTTTGATTTAGTAGGTCTGCAGTGAAAATGTCTGTTTCTAAATGCAAATTTGGAGAATTTAAAATTTAAAGATTAGACCTTTTGTGTTTGTGTGTACACATGTGAGCATGGACTGACGCTACATGTCTCCCGTAAATGTGGGCTTATTTTTCAGTTTTCATCTTTTTAGCCTAGACTCCTTCCAGTTCCCCAGGCAGACTGGGGAAGATTTTGGGAACACAGAGATGATAGCACACCTGATTGATTATCCCACCTATACTCGGCAGATGGCATTTAATCCAAACCAGAAATTTAGAACCCCTAACTGGCTTCTGATTACCTCAGAAGACAGGACACTTCTGGCAGACAAGGTTTTCTGAGCTTTCCAGGCAAGGGAAAATAGATAAGTTATAATGGTAAGGCCAGCCACACTGGGACTGCACCTCAATTTTCGAGGATTCTTTGTTGCAGGAATAAAGTAAAGGTAGCTATGGGGTAGGGAGAATAAAAGGGCCTATGATTCTGTTGGCCCGTTTGCATGTTTACCTTCATCAGGACAACTGTTCTCCCAGAACCCTCCTAAGACCCTGGGATTTCCTTGTCCTGAGCTCTCTTTAAAACTTGGGGACCATCTATTCACCCTGACAATTGGCAGCTACCTGTCTTGGCCAATCTTACCATAACAATTGGCTGTGACGTGTCTCATCCAATGTTGCTTCCTGCTAAAACTGAAAACTGTATGTACTGGGACTTCCCTAGTGGTCCAGTGGTTAAGACTTCGCCTTCCAATACAGGGGGTGCGGGTTCAATCCCTGGTTGGGGAGCTAAGATCCCACATCCCTTGCGGCCAAAGAACCAAAACATAAAACAGAAGCAACAGTGTAACAAATTCAATAAAGACTTTAAAAATGGTCCATGTCAGAAAAAATCTTTAAGAACAAAAAAAGAAAACTTTATGTACTGCACGGCTCCATTTTAACTGATTATTTTATACAGGGTAACATTAATAACCAGAGATTTTTCACGTGTAATTACACAGGACCCCCAGACATCATGACTCTCAGATGGAGAGTCCCGGTAACCCAATGCCATTCAGAATAATTAAAGCTTTCTTCTTGTCATCTGTTTTATTCTTCTGAAATTGGAATGCAAAAAAAATCACAATTCATTGAGTCAGCTTGAGGTTTAGCTCAGTTAGTTAGGTTTTACAGTGAAGAATTACTTTGTTATTAAGTCTTTTATAACAAAAAGGGTATTGTGTTTAAAACAAAGTCCATCTTAAATCATGAGAAGCTGGATTATCTTGCAGCTGAGAGGCAATGCTTACCTGAACATACATTACTAGAGTGCACGAACCAGAAGTGTCCTGAAAATGTTTTACTACTTCTCCACTAATTGAAGAGGAGGATGCTAAGAAAGGAAGCCCTTGGTAAAGCTGTGAATTCGTGAAAGTCTGTCTTTGTTCACAGCATCCTCCTTCAGCTTTTACCTTTACCTGATTGGATATATGGGTGCGTTCTTGCAACTTTTCTATAATACTTAAATCATTACAAAATAAATAGCATTAAGTATACAGTGACTTTGGTTATTATTGAGTGAAAGATAGGTCCTGACAGTAAACACACTCTTCACTTTTCTGATATTCCGCATTTCGCCTCTATTCCTTCAAAAATATTGCTATTCTTAGTCATGCTGTTTCTGGGGAGAAAAGTAAAGGTTTTCTAGAATACAGTTTCTGTTAATTTCATTAAAAGAAAAATTTATCGTCTATGAATTCAAAGTTCTCCACTGGGGTTCCCCTGGTGGCCCTGTGGTTAAGAATCTGCCTGCCCCGGGCTTCCCTGGTGGCACAGTGGTTGAGAATCTTCCTGCTAACACAGGGGACACGGGTTCGAACCCTGGTCTGGGAGGATCCCACATGCCACGGAGCAACTAGGCCCGTGAGCCACAACTACTGAGCCTGCGCGTCTGGAGCCTGTGCTCCGCAACAAGAGAGGCCGCGATAGTGAGAGACCCGCACACCACGATGAAGAGTGGCCCCCACTTGCCACAACTAGAGAAAGCCCTCGCACAGAAACAAAGACCCAACACAGCCAAAAATAAATAAATAAATAAATAAATAAACAAACAAATGTGGGGTTTAAAAAAAAAAAAAGAATCTGCCTGCCAATGCAGGGGACACAGGTTCGATCCTTGGCCAGGGAAGATCCCACATGCCTCAGAGCAACTAAGCCTGTGTGCCACAACTACTGAGCCTGCGCTCTAGAGCCCACGAGTCACAACTACTGAGCCCAAGTGCCACAACTACTGAAGCCCGTGTGCCTAGAGCCCACGCTCCGCAACAAGAGAAGCCACCGCAATGAGAAGCCCACGCACTGCAATGAAGAGTAGCCCCTGCTCACTGCAACTAGAGAAAGCCTGCGCACAGCAACGAAGACCCAACACAGCCAAAAATAAAGACAAATAAATAAATTTATTTTAAAAAATAACCCATCCACTGCTACACTCACCAACCCTAACAGCTAATATTGAGTACTATAATATGCCAATCACTTTGCAAGTTGCATTATTCCATGGAATCCTCATAAAATCTTTAGAGGTAATTTCAGATGAGGAAACTGAGGCAGGGAGGTGAACTGAACGGCCCAATGTCAGTGTGACAACAAAACTCATGCTGTCTTCCAAAGGTGGGAACTCATTTTTTGCTTCCCAGTAGAGGGGGAAATCCAACACCCCACAGGGAGAAGGACAGCTCCCATAATAGACTTTGCTGGCTGTAAAACAGACTATTTTATAGGGTGATATAAAAAGCAGGCAGAAAGGTGATGTTAATGACACTTGAGACTCCTTCTTGGTATCTTCGCAATTCTAGATGCTGAGCGGGAAAATTTCTCTGTCCCTAATTACTTTTGACAGTCTTGAAAATGAAGTCAGGTCAAAGTTACAGTCAGAATATTTAGTCAGAATATTCAGGCTGCAGCCGAATTTATGATGAGAGGACAGAGAAGAATTTGATTTTAGTATATACAACTCAGTCATTGCTTAAAAAAAAAAAAGAGTTAGCAGAGGCAAAGGTGAAAACATATATAATTGAAGGAACAATAATAATAATTATGAAGATGCAAGGTACATTCCTATAGAACCCAGTAAATACCCAAGTCAGCGCTTAAATCATAGCTTGTAAACTTATCTGTCCTCTGTGATGCTAAAGCAATGTTCTAAACCTGCAAAGAAATGATGGAACTGAATAATGAAAAGAACGAAACAGAACACTGTCCTTGCAACTTCAATGGCCCTGTTCTTCAAAAGAACTCATCATCTCTCATGGAGAGACCCAGAAACTCTTTAGAAACACGTTCCTTCCTCGTCCTGTGAATCTGCCCCGTTTGCGTGGGCCCCCCGTTTCCTCCTGCCGTTTCCCCTGACTGCCTCGCCCCTGACGCTCTTCTTGACCTGTTTGGGTCCTGCCACGCTCCATGGTCGGCCCAGTTTCGCTCTTCCAACATCCCACGCAACACAAATGTCCTCTCCAAGACAGTTACCACACATGGTCTCGTGATCATCCTCAAACTGTTGTCTTCAATGGCAGTTTAAATCTTGAATCCTATTTTAACGTTTAGTATATCGCAGCTTTGTGTTTTTATCCAGTTTGGAAGTTTTTTAAGGCCAGGTTTGTGTCCAGCGTGATTTGATGGAGAGTGGGACCCTTGGCTCTGGCAGAAATGGCAACGGGGCTGTTGGACCAAAGTGGAGGCGGAGGGGAGGGGAGACAGCCCGAAGATGCTGGGGCAGAGGTGAGACATACAGTAAGCAATTTATAAGGTACAGAGCTCGAGAGAGAGAGAGGTCAGGTAGATCCAGATAAAGAAATGGGGAGAAAAAAAAAAAAAAAGGATTGGGGAGAGTAGTACTAGAAGTTTGGAAGCCAGGGTCAGATAAAATTAGCTGCTGACTCTCAACGTTGAAGATGTTTTAAACAACGTGCAGAGAAACTGCAAACTGCGAAAATGAGGCAGAATGATGTAAAAGAAAGAACATAAGCTTAGGAATCAGATGGCTGTATTTGGATTCTGATTCTACCACTTCCTAACTGAGTCAGATCAGGCTGGTTCCTTCAGCTCTCTGAGGTTTCCTCAGCTGTAAAAAGGAGATAAAACGACTTATCTCTAAGTACTGCTGGGAGGATACAATGAGATAACGTATGTGAAGAGCCCATCATGATGTCTACGCCCTGCAGCTGTGAATGCATGCCCCTTTCTTTCTACTACAGGGGAAATGTGAGAAGAATTACAGGATTGGAATTGGGCTCAGTGGGAAAACATGGGAGATATTTTGAGATCCAAGGGCCAACCTAACATACATGTAGTAGACATCTGAGTTCCAACTCCATGATGATGAAAGAAAGAGGACAAGGGAAAACAAGTGCTGATCATGTACCTCTTATGTCTCAAGCAGTCTGTTGGGTTCTAGGGAGTCACGGATAGTGAATAAGACACAGTCTTTGCAGCCTGAATCCCAAATAACCGGAAGTCTCTTGTAGCAGATTAAATACCCAAAGTCTGGAAAATTTAAATAACATTATTTAAAGACAGAATATAAGCTTGAGTAGGGGCTTCCCTGGTGGCGCAGTGGATAAGACTCCGTGTGTCCAATGTAGGGGGCCCGAGTTTGATCCCTGGTCAGGGAACTAGATCCCACATGCCACAACTAAGAGTTTGCCTGCCGCAACTAAGGAGCCCACATGCTGTAACTAAGGAGCTGGCCTGCCGCAACTAAGAGCCAGCGTAAATAAATAAATAAAAATTTTAAAAAAAGAATATAAGCTGGAGTAAATAATTACATGCTAGTCAGCTTAACACCATTTGTGGAAAAATACTAGAAACAGTTTTGTGAAAGGAACAACTTGACAATCATAAGGTAATTTGATTAGGAAGAGACAATATGCTTCTAACGGGAGCGATGTTCTGACAGCTCACTTGTTGGCTTTCTCTGACAAGTCATTTACTGCCATTGTGTCTGACTTCAGATCAACACCCCCCCTAATAACTACAGAGAATTTGGACCAGTAATCATATGATAGCTAATAGCTTAATATTTTTTAAGTGTGGAAATAGAACAAAGAATAAAAACAAAGGCATCCAATTTTAAGATATCTAAATGTTGAAGGTGAAAGAGACAGTAGGTAAAGAATATATAGTTCAAATCTGAGAAAATCGCAGATAAAATGTGAAGTTTTAAATTTCCACAGAGTTTGCATTTGGAACATGGGTAAGTATTCTCATCCTTTCAAAAATACTGTATGGAAACCAAAAGACTCGTTGGAAAATTTTAGCTAGTGAGTGCATTAATCAATGAATGCATTAATAAACTAAGGACCATTTAATGAAGATGGTTAGTGGAGGTACATGGGATGAACCTACCCCAATGCCTCAGATAACACATGGCACAATCACCCCCCTTGATTTTCTCTTCGCCCTGATCAAGAGCTCCGCCTAAAAGTCAGATTCTAGAAAGTGGCCAATCAATGACTTCTGTCCAGCCATGAGGACGCCCGGCTCTCTGTCCAGGCACTCTATGAAGGCTCCAGGTAGAATGTGGTGAGGGCACAACCATCTATTCTGGGTCAGCTTCATGTCAGATTCACTCCATGCTGGGGGTGGGATTGTCCCGCCTCCTGTCTCAAGCGCTCTGGGGTCTCACACACTGTCCTTTGGATGTGCAGATCCCACTCCCCCCCAGAGCAGCAAATTCATATTAATATTTCGCTTCACTTCCAACGGTGAATTCTTGCCTTTCTCTGGCACTAACCTGCTGTGTGATCCTGAGCAGACCGTATCATTTATCTTGTCTTGTGGAGACAATCACAGCCATCTCGCCGCCCATCAAGCTGTAAGGTGCCATCTTTCAACCAGAATAGAAAAGCATCATCCCCTTTATCCCTTCGGAGGCCTTCCTAAAATACCTTCTGGATTGGAACGATAACATCTGCGCTACCTATCTTACCAGGTTATCTGGGTGTTGAAATAAGCTAAATCATGTCAAAGGTTGTTGAAAAAATTGAAATGAATACAGGACAGCAAAATAAGACTTTTTTTTTTTAACACTACCATTTTCTATGAGATCAGTTTTTGCAAACTTCCTAGAGGAGATATTTAAGTAATATTACTGCAAATAATCTCTAAACATTTGACTCTGTCACAAAAGACAACTTGATAAGTGAAACATTTTCATTTTTCACTACAAAGATAAAAACTAAATGCTGAGATGAAAATTAATGATATGGAGACATCTGACTCTTTAACTCCTTCGTGACTGCTACATGTTTTATTCGTCTCTGTATCCCTAGGATCGAGCGAGGTGCTGATCCCACAGTAGAAGCTTCATAGATAGTTCTTGAACTAAGAAACATTCTCCAGGCCACATGGCTCATCTAAATAGTACAGAAACTCAAGTTCCCTTGTTTCTCTATGAATAAAGACAGTGCATGATTAATTCTCTTCACATGAATGTTTGTGAAATGCCAAACATCTTTTTGAAGAATTCAGTGAATTAATTATCTCCTATTGCCTTACTATTTCTTATGGTGATAAATGTTTCCTAGTTCCCTCAAATACACATGAAAGCCTTTTCTTTCTCTCCTGATGGTCAGAGCATTGCTGGACTTCCTGTCATGGTGACGGGCAGAATGAGGGCTCCAGTGCAAAGTCTGGGCTGCACACCATTTTGTGTTAGTGAAAATGAAAGGAAAAAGAGAAAAAGGGATTGGAAATTAAATTGATAGAAAAAGTTCCTCATATGGCTGGTAAAGTGACGCATAGACCATGTGGCGCTTCACCATTGCCAAGAATAATCTGCAACTTGGTCAGAAGTCATATAACTCACCTTAAAACTGGAGAGACAAGGGGTTGCCTGGAGATGGGGTGTCGGGAGAGATGGATTGCAATGGGGCACAGGAAACAACCGTGATGTTTGGTATTTTGGTCTTACTGGTCGTTTCATGGGTGTATACATCTGTCAAAACTCATCCAACTGTATACTTTAAATATGTCCAGTTTATTATAGATCAATTGTACTTGAGTAGAGTTGTCAAAAAAAAAAAAAAGGTGAGGGGGCAAGACAAAGAACACAGGAAGAATTAGCAGGTGAGGGAAAGAAAGAACCTTGGCTTTAATCCTAGTAGGACTCTAAAAATCATCAAATGCCATAGTCCTAAAGTGGGTTTTATTCAACAATAGTCTTGAAAGATGGGATGAAAGTGTGCTCCAAGGTCAAATAAATGTGGGGAAAGGATGCATGTTTTCCATCAGAATATGTTAGCATAATAAATGGACTTTAAGAAGTCCTGTAAAAAATTCTCATTTATTTCAACTGGTATTCCCCTAACGTATTTCAAGTGACATCTATTCCAAATACTCTTGTCTAATTCAACTCTTTCATGTAGACATAAGAAAAGCCATGTGGGTAATTAGGAGACAGTGCTCGTTAAGAGAACAGGCTTTGACAGACAGATGTCTGGGCCTGTTCCACTACTTACGTCACAGTGGGATCATGGACAAGTCATAGAAAGCCTCCAAACCTCAGTTTTCCTCTCTGTAAAATGGGATAAATAATAGACCCTAAATCATGGGATTGCTCTGAGGACTAAATAAGTAATTCGTGAAAATGCTTAGGGCAGCACACAGCAGGCTCCAATAAATACTAGATTTTATGGGTTAGTAGGAAAGTTGTGACTACAGTTCACATTTCAGATGTCCCCCAGCCCATCACCTCAGATTGCTGAGCCATCAGCAAGCAAACTACCTCTGAATTGGTCAGGCTCTCCGTGGACATTCATTGCCCACACTTAGTATTCCACAGCTGACCTCCTCCCTCTTTGTCATTCACACCATCTTACAAGTAGCACAGGGAAAAAAGCAAAGGATATAGAAAGACTGACTCCGTGAAAGAGAAGTTCGTCCTCCTGAGGTTAAATTTGCTGCTCTACTCAAATCAATCAAAAAATTTTGTGACATTTTTGTCATTCCTCCAAATAAAGATACAATTAACCTCCAGGAGGTGGGGGCTTGGAGTGGGAAGAAGTATGAAAGTAGCAAACTCAGAGAATCTCTAAAAAAACAAAACCCAGAAACCAGATCTCCACTTGTTTTACCTGTGATGGACCTGAACCAAACACCCAGACACTTAATTCAGATTACCGAGAAGTGCCGCTGATGGTTAATATTCAGATGCGCTTTTATTTAATTATCCTGCTCTATCCACAAGTCCTCATCTCCAAATTGACGACATGAACGATCTGCACTCCATCAGAGGTGGAGCCCACCGCACAGCACAGGCAGCCTTTCAGAACACACGCTGGGAAAGGATGGGGTTGCCATAGCAACATCATCCAGCACTCCCCTTAGCACCCTCCTTGCCAGGCTCTCATCTTCCCTGGCAGATTTCTTTATTTTTTCACTTCATGATTTACACGGACAAAGAGTGCAGAGGGGCAGTTAATGCCACACCATGCTAAGCACTAGACCTCTGTCTTGCTACAGCACCCAGGATCAACAAAGTAATTATGTCCAGTTATTCCCAAAATGGGATGTACATAAGAATCATCTGTAACTTAAAGCCTGGGTGCCTGGGCCTGACTCCAGACCTATGAACTCATTCTTCCTAGGAATTCAGCCTAGGAATCCAGACATTTAATAAGCTTCATGAATCTAGGGAGACATTAATTCACTCCAAATCTTTTATTTTGTACATTTAAAAAAATGAGATCCGAAGGCCCTGGGAAATAAATGAGCCAAATCTCCTGACCCTTGGCAACTTATTTGTATTTGACACTCAAATTGAGCCCAATTTGATGTCCCCAAGTTCCAGGAGAATTATCTGCATGTACCTGCTCTGTGCCTAGTCTTATGGTAACATATCCTTTCCCCAAATTCTCTGCCTCTAATTTGCTTGATTGATTAGCTGCTTGGCTTGTCTCTAAGTGTGGCTGATAATAGAGATTCTCTGGAAAACCTAGAAGAAGCTTCCAGCTCCCATGTGTTTGTATTGGCTTCTGTACAGATTTTCCATCAAATAAATAAATCTACAAACTTTATTTCTGGGCTAGATAATGGCTAAAAGTCCCCTCCTCTACCTTGTGAATATTTTATAATCCTTTGAAATTGGATTCAGAAATAACACACCGTCAATGAATTCTGATTATTTTAAAATTAAGATAAATTTATTTTCCAATCTTTAGAATAAATGGTAACTTTTCTTTGATCCCTTAGAGTTTATGAAAGACACACTAAACGTGGGACATGCCTATAGGAACAAATTAAAGATATACTATTTATTTCCAGGCTATCAGCTCTTGGAAATTGATCAAACGTCAGTGAATTTCCCCCAAGCCACAACCTGGGTGGTCAGCAACCCTAAGAATCAGACTGAAGACTGTTAGACTGTGAAATTCTCAGTATAATGATGCCTTTGGGTAATAATTTCCTACCTCTACTTAATCCAGACTCGTCTGGTAGGGTGGGGAATACAAAGAACAACCCTGTGAAGTAGGTACTACTATTTGTCTGACTCCTTTCAGCTAAAGCAGAATTTCTAAGCCTCAGCACTACTGACATTCTGAGCTGGATAATTCTTTGGTGCAGGGGCTGTCCTGCGCATTGCAGGATGTTTAGCAGCATCCTTGACCTCTACTCACTAGGTACCAGTAGACTTCTTCTCTTGTTATGACAACTTAAAATGTCTGCAGACATTGCCAAATGTCCCCTGGGGGACACAATCGCCTTTAATTGGTAACCACAGCTCTAGAGTTTACTGGTCTGGGATACCCCATCTCTTATTCTTCCCCACAGCTACTTTTAGAATGCTTTCCCCCAATGCTTCAGCCAAATTACCTACTTAGTTCTTTCCTTTTTAACATCTTTATTGAGATATTATTTACATACCACGAAATTCACCCTTTTGAAGTGTACATTTCAGTGGTTTTAGTATATCCACAGAGTTGGGCAGGCTTCACCACAATCTAAGTTTAGAACATTTTCATCACCTCAAAAAGAAACTGCCCATAAGGAGTCACTCCCACCCCCTCTGTCCAGCCCTAGACGTTCACGAATCCACTTCCTCTCTGTATAGATTTGCCTATTCTGGATTTTTCACACATACAGACTCATACAATATGTGGTCTTCTGTGACTGCCTTCATAGTGCTTGCAAGACTCATCCATGTTGTAGCATGTGTCAGTGATTCATTTTTTTTATTACTGAAAAATATTCCATGGCTTGGACATACCATATTTTGTTTATCCAGTCTTCAGTTCATGGACATTTGGGTCATTTTCACTGTTTGTCTAATATGAATAATGCTGTGCTGAACATTCATGTACAATGGTTTTTTTTTTTTTTTGCATGGTTATATATTTTTATTTCTCCTGGCAATATGCCTTCAAGTGGAGCTGCTGGTCATATGGTAAGCCTATGTTTAACTTTTTGGGGGACTGCCAAACTGTTTTCCAATGGCTGCACCGTTTACATTCTCACCAGCAGTGTGTGAGAATTCCAACGGCTCTGCAAGTCTACTTCATTCTTGTGATCCGTCTACATCACTAGGGGCCGTCTCCTAGGTGCTTATTCAATTTAGTGGCATTACAAGGCTTCCCTGGTGGTGCAGTGGCTGACAGTCCACCTGCCGATGCAGGAGACACGAGTTCGTGCCCCAGTCCGGGAAGATCCCACATGCCGCGGAGCGGCTGGGCCCGTGAGCCATGGCCGCTGAGCCTGCGCGTCCGGAGCCTGTGCTCCGCAACGGGAGAGGCCACAAGAGTGAGAGGTCCGCGTACCGCAAAAAAAAAAAAAAAAAAAAAAAATTTAGTGGCATTACATATAACGCTATGCCCTTTGGTGATAAAATAAATATAAAAAAAATAAGAAGCAGTTTCTTGTCTGCAGTTGGTGAGGTTTTATCATCACCACCTATGCAAGTTATTGTCAGGAAAAAGGGTTAGAAAGCAGTCATTTAAAACCAAAACCTTTGGTTTAGAACACTAACTCCACCTCTACCTGCTTTCACTTAAGCTCTGCATATTTGACATCCCTCTGAAACAACTCACCTCATTCAAATGTGCAGTCTGCAGTTAGCTAATTTTGGAGGAAGTTGACCTTCCAAAGTTGGACTTGCTCATTTTCTGAGTTTTATTTTACTTTTTAGTATGTCTAAAGTGACTGTTGGTTATGCCAGCTTTAGAATTTTCCTACAACCATGCTTAGAAAGTATACTTTGCCCAATTGTCCAATGTGGTTAAACCAACCAAAGATTGCCTTCCAGGGAGAATCGTGGACCCACTGACAAATGCTTCCTCTGATTACCTTTAAGGGGAGATGAAGAAGACATTCATTCAGGAATATGTCCTTTCCCTCAGCTTTTATACCATGTGAGTCCTGACCCTAAGCTCTTGAGTCACTTAAGCAATGGTTCTACATTTAACTGAACCTGCAGGGTGGTTAACCCACAGGTAACAGCACACGGACAACTGGGCACTAAGCACTTGCTATTCATCAGGAGCCAGGCTTACTTTGAAATGTTTTTGTCATTTATCTATCACAACAATCCTGTAAGGTAGATATTATTTCAGTCATTTTATAGGTGAGGAAACGTAGGGAGCTTAAGTAACTTTCCCCAGATCTCACACTTAGGAAACAGCAGAGTTCGAATTTTCACCAGGATGACCTGAGCTCGTACTCAGTCTGGTACTTGTTAGGGTATGTAATTTGGAACTCTTTGTGGCTTGGTATCTTCAAATCCTTGGCAGAAAGAAACAAGATTTAATTAGAAACACATGATGCAAAAGCAATCTTTTCATTCCCCTAGATACTTTGAGATATCCCTGGATTAACTTGGATTCGTAGACAGCCACACACTTGGGCCAAATCATTTTGTTCCCCCTGAAGACTGCTTATTCTGAACTGTGCTGTCACAATCGCTTCAGCCTGTGCTGAGGGATGTTGTCAGAAATAGCCTGATGGCACTGATTTTGGTTATTACTATGGAAAGGCAGTGGTTAAGATCATGGACCAACTGTTGTATTGTGTCTGTCACTTGTTCCTCATCTGTAAAATGGGCATGTTGGTTGTTTCTACTTTATGTGATCATTGTGAAGATTAAAACAGTTCACACATGTCAAGTACCCATGACACTGCCTGGCACACAGGCAGGGCAAAATGTGTGCCCCATAAGGACATTTGGATCAATACGGTCTTTGATTCCAAGCAAGAGAAATATATTTGCCTAAATTGAACAAACAAGGAAATTCAACAGAAGGAAGCTCACAGAACCTAAGAATCAGGGGAGGGCCAGGAACCCCAGGGAGCAGTAAGAATTCAGACAGCGGAAGGAAATGATGAACCTGTTGTGTGGTCTGTTTTGAGGATTTATGGAATAAAATGTTGTTTATTTTAAAAAATTGTAAATAGTTGTACCTCTTCCGAACAGTTGGTTGGTTTTGACCGTCTGAGTATTGTGAAACTTTTAACTGTTCATGTTTCTTTCATTGTGATCAAGTCTAAACCATCTAAGTGGCTCATAACCGGCAAACAGATAAACTGTATAGCTAGAGGTTTGTATTTGTATTCAGTCTTCTATTTATTTAGTGCTTCTTATGCTCCAGGCAGTATGCTGAGCAGCTTAAGTGCATTATTTTCTTTAATCCACATGCTCACCCGCCAAAAAAAGCCTGACATGATGCTACTGTTATTATCACATTTCACAGCTGAAGGCACTAATTTTCAGAGACTAGGTGACCTTCACAAGGTCACACGGCTATAAGGGGCAGAGTTGAGTTTCAAGCATTTAAAAGTGACAAGAAATTTTTAGAGTTATACATAACTTCTCAGCTCACTTTAAACACACCTTCAATTATACTTTTAAATAATAGTAGTGATGGTGTCACAGCCATTGCTAACATTCATCGACTGCGTACTGTGCACCAGCACTGTGCTAAATGAGCTACATTCAATTCAATTTTGCAGCAGTGTTACAGACTGAAATGTGTCACCCAAAAGTTATAGCTTTAAGCCTTAACCCCCAATGTGACTGTATTTGGAGAGAGGACCCGTAGGAGGGACTGAAGGTTAGATGATTCATAAGGGTAGGACCCTAATCTGATAGGACTAATGTCCTCTTGAAGAGGAAGAGACACCAGGAGTGCATGTACATGCAGAGAAAGGCCACGTGAGCACGGAGAGAGAAGGTGAGCACCTGCCATCCAAGAAGAGAAGCCTCAGGAGAGATCAACTCTGCTGACATCTTGATCTTGGACTTCCAACCTCCAAAACTATGAGAAAATTAATTTCTTCTAAGTTACCTCATCAGCCCTAGCAAACTAATATAGGCAGGTATTGTTATTGTCTCCTGTTTAAGGAGAGAAAAGATTCCTGACGTTGGATTTGGCAGTAATTTGTTGGCTATGACACCAAAAGCAAAGGCAACAACAACAAAAATAAAAAAGATAAATTGGATGTCATCAATATTTAAAACTTCTGTGCATCAAAGAACACAAACAACAGAGTGAAAAGGCAGCCCACAGAACGGGAGAAAATATTTACAAATCATGTGTCTGATATCAGGTTAATATCCAGAATATATGAGGAACTCCTACAATTCAACAACAACACCAACAAAATATCTCAATTTTAAAATGGCCAGAGGACTTAAATAGACATTTCTCCAAAGAAGACACACAAATGGCTACTAAGCACATGAAAAATGCTCAAGATTACTAATCATCAGGGAAATGCAAACCAAAACAATAATAAGATAACACCTCTTACCCATTAGGATGTCTCCTATCAAACAAAACAGAAACAGGTAAAGAAGATAGCAAGTGTTGTCAAGGATGTGAAGAAATTGGAACCCTCGTGCACTGCTCATTGGAACATGAAATGGTGCAGCCACTATGGAAAACAGTATGATGATTCCTCAAAAAATTAAAAATAGCATTGCCATGTAATCCAGCAATTTCATTTCTGGGTATCTGTCCAAAAGAATTGAAAGCAAGGACTTGAAAAGATATTTGTATACCCATGTTCATAGCGGCATTATTCACAATAGCCAAAAGGTAGAAACAACCCGAGTGTCCACTAACAGATGAACAGACAAACAAAAGGTTGTATATACATAAAATGGAACATTATTCAGCCTTAAAAAGGAAGGAATTCTGACATATGCTACAACATAGATGAGCCTTGAGGACATTATGCTAAATTAAATAAGCCAGACACAAAAAGATAAATATTGTATGAGTACTTATATGACATATGTAGAGCAGTCAAAATCATAGAGACAGAGAGTAGAGCGTCGGTTGCCTTCATTTTGGGGGCCCAGGAGAGGAGGAAATGGGGGAGTTATTGTTTACGTATAACTTCAGTTGTGCAAGACAAAAATAATTCTGAAGCTGGATGGTGGTGATGGCTGTACAACACAGTAAATGTACTTAATGCCACTGAATTATACATATAAAAATTATTAAGATGATAAAAATTTATGTGTGCGTTTTACCACAATAAATATTAAGCCACGTATGCAATGGTTGACAGTCCGCCTGCCGATAGAGGGGACACGGGTTCGTGCCGCGGTCCGGGAGGATCCCACATGCCACGGAGCGGCTGGGCCCGTGAGACATGGCCGCTGGGCCTGCGCGTCCGGAGCCTGTGCTCCGCAGCGGGAGAGGCCACAACAGTGAGAGGGCCGCGTTCCAAAAAAAAAAAAAAAAATTAAGCCACATAAAAACCCCATATATTTGTAAACTTTTAAAAATTCCAAATTACTCAGAAGTAAAAGAAGAAATTATAACAAATTCTTTAAAATCTTAGAACTGGATAGTAATTTTAAAAACTCTTCTTTCCAAACAGATGAGATATAGATAAAATGGTATTTTAAATCCTTAAAATTTTAGGAGAAAAAAATAAGAGCATAGTCTTTTCAATTTCACGATGAGAAACAATTTCTTAGGACAAAGAAAACTTTTTTTAAAACTCTTTAAAAGTGTAGATATGCCAGAATCTACAATTTCTGTTCACCAATAACCCCATTAAAAAGTGAAAAAGTTAGCCACAGCCAGGAAGAATATGTCTGCAGTTCATGTAACAAAGAAAGGACTGCTATCCAGAATACATAAATAGATTCTACAAATCAATAAGACAAATCGCTCAATAGAAAAATGGACAAAACACATGGAAGGAAAAGTGACGGAAGAGAGAACAAAGAATACATATATGAAAATACATTCACTCTCACTACTAATCAGGGAAATGGAAATTCAAATAACAGTATGATAGCATTTCAGAAACTTCCGTTGGCTACTGTGAGTCTGAGGCTACTAAGTGTGGAAAAGATGCAGAACAAAGGAACTCTCATTCACTGCTGCAGGGAGGGTCAACTGACACAACATTTGGGGGGAAAATTGACAGCATTTGTTAAAGTTGAAGATACATACATCTGGTGACCTAGCAATTTTATTCCTAGGCACATAGTTAGAGAAACTCTTGCACATGCGGTCAAGAAGATACATATACAAAATGTTTGGAAGAGAATGTTGTAATAGCAAACATTTGGCAACAGCATAATTCCAACAGCAGGAGCCTGGGTAACTCAACTGTAGCATATTTATACAGTGGAATACAATCCAGCAATGAAAATACATCAACCAAAGCTACAGAAAACAATATGGATAAATCTTACAAGCATAATGTTGAGGGAAAAAAATCAAGTTCCAGAAGAAAGTATATTATTATTTTATTTATAGACATTTGAAAAACATGTAAAATTGTATGGGCCCAAGACAAAAATTACTGAGTCCTAGGATATGTTAACCTTTAGTTTTATGAAATAATACCAAATGTTTCTTAGGGATTGTTTTGTATTCTTTCATCAGTCAGTCAGGCGCAGCCACAAGGCTGGGGCACAAGAGAGACACAAGGAAACAAAGTTTATTATACTCTCAGGTCCTAGAGACACAGTCACCCATGCCATGAAGGGAGCCTGTGGGAGAAGCGCCAGGGGAGTGGGCTCAACCAAGCAGGTGGAGAGCAGAGAGAGAGAGAGAGAGAGAGCATGCGCCCTGGGAACAAGATTTGGGTGGAGTGCACCAGCAAAAGGCAGAAAGGGATTTCATTGGTGCATCTGAATGTCACTCAGTTAGGACAAATTAATTCTTTGGGCATTCTAAATCCCTCTTCTCCCCAACCCTTCATTTCAGTAAAGCCTGCCCTACACAGAAATAGTAAGAGAATGTAAGCGCCTCCAGAATTTAGGGAAATCTTTGGGATTTCCCAATGCCCAAAACCAGGGAAAGAGAGACCAAATCAACTTCATCCACATAGCAAAATACTGTAAGGCTCTTGACTTCAGCAGACATTTGGGGAAGCCTGGGTATTTACAAGGGCTGTGAAACTGCATCTGAGAGAAGCTGCATGTAGCTCTCACTGTGCTCCTCCTAGGGAGATGGCAGATCTGTGGACCGTTTAGTTTTCCATGTGAACCTCATGTGACTCTTAGGGTCCATTTTCATGCTCACAGCACAACACTGAGTAAGGAAATGGCACTAAGATTGTCATTTACTTAACCATGCTGGCCCTGGGATGTCTCTTGAAGATTGCAAAATGCTGGGTATCAGCCACATGTTCTTGTCTTTGAAAGAACCACACACGCTTGCTCACACAGTCCATCTAATCTTGAGTTATGATCAGTGAGCATCTCTAGCTCCAACCTGCTTTCTCACCACCAGCCCTCTCCCTCCTTCCAAACAAGGGGCAACAATAACTTCCCACATTCAGCGATGTTCAGAACAGCAAGCTCTTCAAAAAAGCCTGCCTTGACTAAATGCAGTGCAGTGAAAATCCCCAGCACCACCAAATTTTAGGAATCATGGCTCATTTTCCCAAGGACAAGTGGTACCCATTCACTGAGGAAATATCAAGTACATAAGCCTCAGTTATTTTTTTATTTTTAAGCCTCAGTTTGCTGTTCAGTTATAGGAATACAAGATGTGATTTAATTATCTGTAGGCTAATGTTTTATGTTTTGTTTTGTTTTTAAGGTTTGCATCATCTAGACTGTATTTGGAATAAGGACAAGTAGAGATTCATATTTGCATTTTGGCAAAGAGCTGGCCATCTGATCCAGAGAAATCTATTACATAGCCTTCCTGTTCCCACTCACATTTAATGCCACCTTTAAATACAAGCAATTCCCACATGCATTTGGGTCAATTTCTGAACTCCCTACTTTATTTTGTTAAATTGGCTATTTTCACCTATACTAAGCTGTTTTTAAATTGTTTAGATTTATATAATGGTTGAATAGCTCATAAGGTCAGTCTCTACTTATTACCCTTCATTTTCAGAATTTCCCTGGATATTCCCACATGTTTATTTCTCCAGCTTACCCTTAGTATGATGCAGACTTCCAAAAATAGTGCTGGTAATATTCCCATTGGGATGACTTTGAAAGTATAGATAATGCCGGTAGACTTGATACCGTCACATCATTGGTTCCTCCTACGTGTTTCTCCATTAACCTTTGTGATCTCTTAAGGACCTCAGTACCTCTCCAAACCTTTCTGTGAAAATTTTTGAAGATACAAAAAAGCTGAAGCAATAGTAAAATGATAATCCCTGTACTCACCACTTAGATCCAAAAATTGTTGATACTTGCCATATTTTATTTCTATCTATGGATTTTTTTAATTTTATTAATATTTTTTGCTGAGCCATTTGCAAACAAAATACGGCCATCATGATACTTTATTCCTAAATATATCAATATCTATCTCCTAAAAAAGACATTCTACTGCTAATCACAATATCATTATCAAATTATAGGCATCATGATATCTTATTTCTAAATATATCAATATGTATGTCCTAAAAAAAGAAGTTCTCTTGCTCACCACAATATCATTATCACACCTATGTAATTTCTTTAATATTTAATATCCAATCTAAATTCAAATTTCCACAAAAGTTCCAAAAATGCTCTTTATGGCTTTGGGGTTTTTGTTGCCTTTTGCAGCTTTGCCCTATCACCCATCTATCCATCTATCTATCTATCTATCTATCTATCTATGTATTTATCTATCTTCCTATCTATCTATCTTGAAATATAATTCACATACCATAAATATCACCCTTTTAAAATACATAATTTCATGGGTTTAAGTATATTTACAAAGTTATGCAACCATCATTACTAATTCCAGACTATTTTCATTAACCCAAAAAGAAACCCTGTACCCACTTAGCAATCACTCTACTTGTATTATTCTCCATTTCCCCTCCTACAGCCCATGACAACCACTAATCTAATTTCTGTCTCTAAGGATTTGCCCTATTCTGAACATTTCATATAAATCAAATCATACAGTATGTAGCCTTCTGAGTTTGGCTTTTTTCACTTATGCTATTTTCAAGGTTCATCCATGTTATAGTATGAATCAGTCCTTCATTTCTTTTTATTACTCAAAAATATTCCATTCTATAGATATATCCCATATTTTATTTATCCATTCATCAACTGATAAATATTTGGGTTTGTTTTAAAACCAGAATCCAATTAACATCCACCTGTTTTATTCTGTTGTTATGTCTCTTTAATATACAACAGTCCTCTACCTTTTTTTGTCTATGATATTAACTTTTTGAAGAGGCCATTTGCTCTGTAGAATATCCCACGCTCTGGACTTGTATGTTTATTTTCTTAAGGGGTTGTTTCATTTTGTCAAAAATCCCAACATAGCAAAATTAAAACCACCAAATCTATCAAATAATATTTAGTAAGAGTTTGTTGTGCATATCAGAACAGTTTGTGAACTGGGAGCTCTCAAACCAACAGTAGAAAGGGAGTCAGAGGTATATGGTGATAAGACAATTTATACAGTGAAAATGCAGAGGGTGTTTATTCTTTAAAATGATTAGCTGTAGGGACTTCCCTGGTGGCACAGTGGTTAAGAATCTGCCTGCCAATGCAGGGAACATGGGTTCGATCCCTGGTCCAGGAAGATCCCACATGCCACGGAGCAAATAAGCCTGTGCGCCACAACTACTGAGCCTGTGCTCTAGAGCCCAAGAGCCCCAACTACTGAAGCTCACATGCCTAGAGCCCATGCTGTGCAACAGGGGAAGCCACTACAGTGAGAAGCCCGAGCACCACAACGCAGAGTAGCCCTTGCTCACTGCCACTAGAGAAAGCCCGCATGCAGCAACGAAGACCCAACACAGCCAAAAATAAATAAATAAAAATAAAATAAATAAAATTTTTCAAAAAATGATTAGTTGTATCACTAGAGTTTTCCAAGTTACAGGGGAGTGTTCATTGCAGCTCTATTTACAATAGCCAGGACATGGAAGCAACCTAAATGTCCATCAACAGATGAATGGATAAAGAAGATGTGGCACATAATATACAATGGACTATTACTCAGCCATAAAAAGAAACGAAATTGAGTCATTTGTAGTGAGGTGGATGGACATAGAGTCTGTCATACAGAGTGAAGTAAGTCAGAAAGAGAAAAACAAATATCGTATGCTAACACGTATGTATGGAATCTAAAAAAAAAAAAAAAAAAGGCTCTGATGAACCTAGGGGCAGGACAGGAATAAAGACACAGATGTAGAGAATGGACTTGAGGACACGGGGAGGGGGAAGGGTAAGCTGGGATGAAGTGAGAGAGTAGCATTGACATATATACACTACCAAATGTAAAATAGATAGCTAGTGGGAAGCAGCCGCATAGCACAGGGAGATCAGCTCCGTGCTTTGTGATCACCTAGAGGGGTGGGATAGGGAGGGTGGGAGGGAGATGCAAGAGGGAGGGGATATGGGGATATATGTATATGTATAGCTGATTCACTTTGTTATACAGCAGAAACTAACACAACATTGTAAAGCGATTATACTCCAACAAAGATGTTTAAAAAAATAAAAGTGGCTACAGCATGCCAGTTTTGGAGAACAGCTTAAGCTTCATTTATGATTTTCAGAGGCATTTACAAGAGGTAGGCCAAGTAAAGTTCCACTCGCTCTGCAGAATATGCTGTTTCACTTACATGTAAGTTTATGTAAGCTTCACTTAAATGGTTTTGCCTGCTTAAGGAATTTTCAAGTTTGGTCTCCATTTTGTATTTTACTTTAACAATTTGCTGTTTGATATTTCTATATTTCCTGTAAATCTAAAGTGAAGTCAAAAGGCTTGACTAGGCTAGTGTGCACGCATCACAAGAGATGCTCTCTTCTTCAGACTGGATCATGCAGGGAAGCCCGCAGTATCAGGTTGTTGCAACGCTAATGATACTGTTCCATCACTTGGTCCAGGTGATCTTGCCACTGTGAAGGTTGGCGATTCCCTTGGGTGTTAGTAAGTGCTCTATGGAGTGATACTTGAGCACCACGAAGATATCTTGCTCTCTAACAACTTTTCACTATCTTCTCCACATTTTTACATAAAGAATTTTATCCATTCTATTCTGTAAGAGTTCCACATGGGATAGAAAATTTTATGCATCTTATTAAGTTTATATCTGGTTTTTAAAAATTATTTGGCCTCCTTTTTAAAATGAAGTCTTTACTTCAATTATATTTTCAAGTTGTTGGTAGAAAACTGTTCCCCGATATATAATCTCACTTTTTCTCTACTGATAGAAGCTTCCCTGATAGGAATGAGCATAATAGTCCCAAGGTTACCTACCTCTGGACTTGGTGAGATAAAAATATATATCCCTATATTCTAGCCACTGTTGTATTTATTTGTTTTGTTGTCCTGAAGACTCTATTATTGGTAGCTAGGAAAGCTATTAATTTTTGCATTTTAATTTTGTAACCAGCAATCTCTTTGAATTATTCTATTGTTCATTTTTTTTGTTTGTTCCTTTCTTTCTATTTCCTAGATTTTCTTGGTAGACAATAAAAAGGTCTACAAATAATGATACATTTTCTGCTTTCTTTCTAACATGTAAACCAAATGTCTTTTTCTTGTCTAGTTACATCAGTTATTACTTTGAGAACAATGTTAAAAATGATAATGATGGTGTACAGCCTTGTATTTTTCCCAAATTGAATGATAATGTTTCTGTTCTTACCACCATTAAGCAGTGTGTCTTAGTTCCAGCCAAGAATCCAGGTGCAAGCAACAAAAACTAAGTCTGATTACCTTAAGCAGGAAGGAGTTTCTGGAAGATTATCAAGTAGTTCCAACAGTCGACAGATGCTAGAAAACCAGACTAAGAGCATGAAAAACTAACATCTGTCTGATTTGTAACTTATTTCTGAGGCTCTCCACCACTGGATACTGCTGCCTTTGTCACTAGTTACCATCTAAGATATTTCTTTCATAACAAATAATTGCTCTTTTTCTCTCTCTCGTTCATGGTTTAAATTCCCAAATAAAAGCATGAGCATGCTAAGCCCTCTCTACCTGGTGGCAAGAGGAATGAACATTCAACCCTTAGATTTCTGATGTGGAAGAAAGGACTGTACTTTTCACTAATTAATTCAACAGGAAATTCCTCCCAAACAGAGTAAGATTGGACACTGGGAAGCCCTCCTCCCCCAAATTAACAAATACTGGCTTACAAGATCCTGGCTTTAGTTTTATACATTTTAAAATCGTTTTGAGTAATAGGGACTTCCCTGGCGGTCCAGCGGTTAAGACTCCGCACTTCCACTGCAGGGGGCACGGGTTCCATCCCTGGCTGGGAACTAAGATCCCACATACCTTGCAGTGTGGCAAAAAAAAAAAAAAAAGAGTTGAGTAATAGACAAGTGTGTTCTAAGGCAATTTGGTTTGGTTTTGTTTTCATAGAAATGGAAAATGGATGTTAAATGTTCTTAAATTTCCCCCTTAATTGATGTTATTTTAATCTATTGTTTAACACTGATATAATTATTTATAGAATATTATGGTTATAATACATAATATTGATATATTTCACTATTGTTAGATTTTACATCATATTAATATTTATTAATTCTTCAACATTCTTGTATTTTAGGGATTAACTCTCCTTGATTTTAAGGTGCTAATAGCCTCCATTTGCTTATATTTTTATTTATGATTTTTAAAATTATTTTGTGTGAGATTGAATTCAAACTGTATCAAAAGGTTCAGTTTTTACTCTTAAATGATGTGGGTGAATTTTCCTTGAACTCTTGAGGCTATTTTTCTTGCTCTCAGAACTTTAGTTTAAAAGCTGTGAAAATTGAGGACTTTTCTACGGCCTAGTGGATTGAGAGTTGGAAATACTTCTATTTTCTCCTTTGAAATTTTAATTGCCTTGAGGGCTTCCCTGGTGGTGCAGTGTTGAGAATCCACCTGCCAATGTAGGGGACACAGGTTCAAGCCCTGGTCCTGGAAGATCCCACATGCCGGGAAGAAACTAAGCCCATGCGCCACAACTACTGAGCCTGAGCTCTAGAGCCCGTGAGCCACAACTACTGAGCCCAAGTGCCACAACTACTGAAGCCCACACACCTAGAGCCCGTGCTCCACAACAAGAGAAGCCACCATAATGAGAAGCCCACTCAACACAACGAAGAGTAGCCCCCACTCACCACAACTAGAGAAAGCCCGCGTGCAGCAACAAAGACTCAACGCAGCCAAAAAAAATAAAATAAATGAATAAATAAAAATTTTTTTTAAAAAATTTTAATTGCCTTGAACTAAGGTTTACTCTATTTGGTCTAGGAGACACTTATGGACATCTGCACATTTCAGATCATTCTCCCAATTCAAAACTGGGCCTTAGCGCCTTCACTCTCACCAAACACTCCCAGTTCTTCCCTTCCCCAATATCACCTGCTTCTCTCTAAGTCAATTTCACATCCTCCAACAAGTGGAGGGAAAATATAGCTGAGACTGATGAGTTTTTAAGAGTGAGGAAGAAACTGCACCTGCAAGCCTCACTACTCTTCCCCCCACCCCCACATTGCTCCTTCAAAGAATCTTGGCATATTTATTTCCTCTTTTGTTTTCTCTTCTGCTAGATTCCTATTCATCTTTGGAGATAATTAGTTCAGAGTCATTATGATTATTTTGTCTTCTAGTTCACCTTTTCTTCCAGCAGGAGGAACAAAATGGCAAAGCCTGATAGAATTTTTGTCTCTGTTGGGACCTCAAGGTGGTTGGAGCATTTATTTTCACAGATGTTTCATTTATTTCTGGACTGCCTACACATCTTTTTAATTCACTCTTCTCAAAATTTGGGCAGATCTCTAAAGATTTTTTCCACCTATCTTCTTTCCTCTACACTGCTTTGGGGTGGGGTAGGGGCTCTGAGTCATGGCAAGATCTTCTGTCTTTCACTTCTATCACTGCCATTTTTCAAATATTAGAACATAGAGTGTTGTGCTCTTATCTTATTTAACTTCTTCTGATCACCTTTCTTGATTTTTAATTTCTGTCCCACTTGCAGGTTTAAAAAACAGTGAGTTTGCACACAGCATCATTCTTACCCCTGACATGCAAGAGTAATCATTTTAAACTAATAATATATCAACACATAGCCAGTTACAGCTTGCTGTGATATATACCAAGCACAATTTATACCCACGGCTTATATTAGTTCAGCTGTGATAATTAAGTAATGCAATATTATGTCACCAAAATTATACTTTATGCAATGCACCAAAAACAACCTAGCAATATTATTTTTTGAACAACCCTTAAAAATGTTATTTGATAATAACAAGCTGTAGGAATACTGATTTGGTATAAACGCTGAGGCTCAATTTCAGAAGACATAGGCAGTGAAGACTCATCAAAAGCACCTGGAAATTAGGTGCTGGAAATAAATCTAGAAATTAGATCATGTATAAGCTAATAAAATTCTTGGTGTCTTTGTTTTTCCATCTATAGAAGAATAATTATACTCCCCAATCCCTTCCATTGGTAATTTGTCTTCCAGCGCGGCTCGAATTTGCAAGGATGGTCTGTGAAAGAAGGACAAAAGCTGGGGCACAGAACTCAGGATTCTGAGTGGTAAGGATCTCCTACCGCCACAACTCACGCAGGCGTCATTGTACAGAACACGAGGAGAAAGACTCAAGAGCAACTACCAATGACCTGAGGGTGGTTGGATATGCAGAAGGCATCCCCCCTTGACAACCTCTCCCCTCACGTCATATGCCTCTTCCTGGTTTGCTCCTGGACTCTAGGTTGGGACCTTCGTTGCTCATTTGGACTTACTCTTAATAGTTACCTGGGACTATGCTGTATTGGGCATTTAAACATGAGCAGACCTGCCCTGTATGTGGACTTTCTCCCTGGTCATAGTGGAAGCCTCTTCAATTGGTTGGATCAGCCCAAACAAAGCCACACCTTTCACTTGTTCTACATTTTGGAAATATCTCCAGGTGTTTCTAAGGCACATTCAGATTTGGCAGTCACTGAGGACCTTAAGTTAGACAGCCTCGAATTTTAATCCGATAGACCTCTCTGAGCCTCCATGTCTTAGGCTGTGAGGGGGCACCAGTGCAGAACCTCTGCCCTCAGCTGTTAGAACCATCAGAAGAGAAGGTGCAGGATCAGTGCTCCCTCCAGGTCTGGCCACATGAGACAAGGCATCACTGTCATCGCTGTCCTCATGCCTCTCCTTTTCTTCCTCGGAAGAGTCCATATGAAACCCAGCATGTTGTTCACTATTCCTTCCTCTTTCTGTTGAGTTTGTTTTTGCTGTTCTTTCAACTCCTCTGCTTGTTTTATGTTTCCTCTGCCACAGCCAACAGCATCCCTTGTCATCCTGCAGCTCTTCTACCCTCTGGTCCAGCCCGGTAAATTGGCAGCTAGATGGGGACCTCCCCCTTCTTTCCCCTTTGGTAACCATAAGTTTGTTTTCTGTGTCTGTGAGTCTGTTTCTGTTTTGTAAATAAGTTCATTTGTTTTATTTTCTTAGATTCCACATGTAAATCATATCATATAATATTTGTCTTTCTCTGTCTGACTTCACTTAGTATGATAATCTCTCGTTCCCACCTACATTCCAAGAGTCAGTCAGTCACATTGTCAAACCCAAATCAAAAGGGTTGAAAAGCAAACTCCTCCCACAGGGAGCAAAACAAAGGGTCTTGAGCAAAACAAAGGGTCTTCTTGTGAGTGAGCTACATGGAAAACAATTCTTCCTTCTAATTTTATGCATAACTGGGCTTCTCTATGCTTCTCTTTCCATCACCTGAAAGTTCCCCAGAGCAACCTGGGTTTACGACCAGCACTCACTGAGCCTGGAGCCAGCTAACAGAAGGTTGAAGTGATCCAGGTGGCAGTGATAGGGATGTGCCCTGGGATAGAGGGTAGGCCACTCGAGGTGAAAGAAGAGGCATGTTGAAGGAAGAAGTAATAAGATTTGATGGTAGGCTGCGTAGAGTAATAAAAGCAGGCAGGGTTCAAGGAGGACTCCAAGATTTCTAATTTGGAAAAGTGGAAGAGTAGTGTATCAGTAAAAAAAGGAAAAAAAAAAAAGGAATTATCACAAAAGGCAATTCTAGTGTTGGAACCATCTGGGACATAAGAGTTAAGTTGTTATGTTACTCTGTCACTAGGACATTGAGAATCATAGCAATTTTTGCATTCTAGAAGTAGTTGATTTTATAGTCAGTTCTAGTAAAGAGGTTCCTATTTTTTCTCCCACTGGCTTTCATTGAAAAGTAAGAAATAAGTTCCTATAGGAAAAAAGGATCAGAATCTCCCAATTGATTTGATTTTCTGTTTTCTTTTTTTGGGGGGTTGGGGGAGTGTGTGGAATAACAGTGTAAATAGCAGTGTTGGAATATCTTGAAATCTCTTCCCAATAATGGCACCTCCCCTCCACTGCCACCACTCTAGTCCCAGTCCTCACATTAAAACTTAACTCCTCTCGGGACTCCCCGTGTGGCACAGTGGTTAAGAATCTGCCTGCCAATGCAGGAGACATGGGTTCGATCCTTGGCCACGTGCCTTGGAGCAACTAAGCCCGTGCGCCACAACTACTTAGCCTGCAAGCCACAACTACTGAGCCCACGTGCCACAACTACAGAAGCCTGCATGCCTAGAGCCCGTGCTCTGCAACAAGAGAAGCCACCACAATGAGAAGCCCATGCATTGCAAGGAAGAGTGACCCCTGCTCGACGCAACTAGAGAAAGCCTGCACGCAGCAATGAAGACCCAATACAGCCAAAAATAAATAAATTAATTTTTTTTTAAAAAAACTTAACTCCTCTCCTCTTTTTAGCCTGGTTGCTTCTGTGTTTAATAGATGTAGCATCAATTAAACTCCCTTATAATATATATGTTTCAAATGAGCTGGCCAAAACAAGAGATGTCCACTGTAGCTTTCAATTCACAATTAATGCCTTAACTATTCTTCCAGTAGAATTATTCTAAAGCACTGAAGTTACAGATGACCACTTATACCACTGTTTAATGGGACATCAATGTATTTTAGATATGAGCATAAAGCAGCAGTCTCATCCTAGCAAAAAGCACAAAAGTGCCATGACCGTGTATATAAGCATTCTTCCCTCCCTCCCTCCCTCCCTCCCTTCCTTCCTCCCTTCTCTCCACAGTTACATATTGAGCATCTGCCCTGTGCCTGGTACTGGGGATGCAGCAGCAAGAAACCGAAGTCTTGGATCCAATGGAGCCTATAGTCTAGAGTGAAGAGATAAGACACACAAATCAGTGGTGATAAGAGCTCTCTGGGAGGGCTGTGTCAGCAAGAGTGAAGAGCAAATTCTCAACCTTTACATTTTAAGAGTATTTCCCAAAGCTATTGTAACTTTTCTTCCCAGTGGCAATACTTGATAAGTTTCAGAACTATGATATTAATTGTTATAATTGAATATGAATATCAGTGTTAAATTTCACTCAAAAACCTTTAACTTCTACTCTGTTATCCAGGGGCTTCTAATCTAGTTGGAGACAGAAATATACACCTGAAATAACAAAATATGATACCATTTGAGAATGTAATGGACACTATCCCTGCCCAGAAATACATTCTGAATTTTTATAGAAGGGATATCTGAGTTCAAATAGTAAGTGAATAAGAGAATAATAGACACATATACTTCTCATACGTATTTTCATACCAGATAGCTCTTATAAGAAATCAAAGAAAGGAGACAAATAAATCAAGTGGAGGAAGGTAAAGAAAACTTATCCATTCACAATCTTGTCTATAAAAGCAAAGATGACTCGGAAAAACAGGGTTTTATGACCATTAAATTTGGGAAATATTGTATTGAGAGATTTACAACACACATTAGCAAGATACAGATTCTGGGAAGTCCTGCAGATTAAAATGAACAACAGTTTCCTCATGCAAAGTCTATTTATATTCTCACAGAACATAAATTTGACTGGGATCCATCCTCCTAAAACAAATTTCCACTAAGAAATGTAGCGGGAAGTAATGAATTTGTTCCTACCACCAGCAGCTGTGACTTTGAGCTCTAGACCAGGAGAATTCTGATCTCCTCATGGTGTCTGGGTAAATTCACCACCTGACACTCCCAATTCTCAGGGCAAACGTCCTACAGCCATAATACACCGCAACTCACGTAATGAAATGTCCCGTGCAAGCTAATTATGACTCCTTTCTTCAGACTCAGAATCAGCTTCTAACTCACCTCCAACTTGAGTAGGTTTCCATAGGGAAACTGTTAACTTCTGTTGACCGAGAGGAGGGGGTATTCTTTTGTTCACCAAGAGAGTTGATTTATCAGTCTCCCCAGTCATATTTCTTAAAATGAAAAAGTCAGTTTTTATTCCTGTCATTAGAAGACTGAGGCTTATTATCATTCCAGTTTTGATTTTTCCAAAAAAAACCTGAGAGTTCAGAATACTGTTGCCATCTCCACATTCCTGAGATGTTCTGATGAAATGTGTTTGGGCACCACCAGTAAGAGAGTCTACAATCTAAACCAGACACTAGTACTGAGCAGGAAAGCCCCTTTGAGCACGTGGATTGCTAGGACTATGTGTTGAAGAGGACCTTAGACTGGATTCCTGGGAAGAGGCATTAAAAGAGAATTTGTCAGGCATGTATTAAGGAGGTTTTCCCAGGAGAAAGCCCAGGGGAGGGGAGGAAGCCGAGCAAGCGTGTGATTGCAGGCTCGACCCCACCCTAAGGGGAGCTCTAGAACATAAGGAGCTGGGCCTTCCTCTCCACACTCACCAATCTTTGCTAACAGCCACCTTGGTGTCTTAAACTCAAAGGCATTTGCAACTCTACACATGTGGGCAAAGTGGCTCCTGAAACCCAATGCCTGGCCTTTGAAGAGAATCAAGATAAGCAAAAACAAACAGAAACCTAGGGAGAGGTAAAGAAATGGTAAAAGAGACCAAGAAGATGTGGACACAGCCCCTAGAGTGTCTGATAGAAAGGTTGCAGAGAAGCCCATGCGGACCCAACCAAGCCAATGACCATTGCCTCTGGGTCTTGAAGGTCAACTCAATTGTTCTCCTTTCACTTTCAGTAACATCCGTCCCTTTTCTATGCGAACAAATTCAGTTTAACCAACCGTAACTCTTCTACCTCTTTAAGGAGAAAACCCTCTGCTTCTACAGTTCCCCCTCTTTGACTCAGGATATGACAGTCCCCCTGCAGGGGAAATAAGATGTAGAGTGTATTCACCTCTATATCTTATTTCTAATGATTTGCTTCCATTGTGCAGAGATGGAGATGGACTTTTGTGGAGAGGCCATTTCACAGCACTGGACGCAGAGATGGACCCAGGCTGCCTGAGTGCCACTAGACTTGGCGCCACGCGTTGTCAACCCACGTGGATTTCTACAGAGATGAGTAAATTTCAGTTTCCTTCAGAGCAAGAGCCATCTGTTAGCACCCCGGAAAGTAGCATTGATATATGATTCATTAGCTTATGTATATTCTAATATGATCCGTGAGTTAAAAATAATTTTTTCAAACCTTTGTGGATCTTATGACTCATTTTGGAATATTCTTCCTTTATTTCCAATTTATTATTTGGCTCCATAATCAAAATTAGAAGCTGAAGGGAATATTTTATGGCCCACACTGTCTCTTGGTTCCCGTATGCATAATACCAAGTATTTGCAATGAAAGGCAAATGAAGAATTTCAAAAAGTAATACCGTTCAAAACTAAAGAGGCTTAGAAAAGGATGAATTTCTAGTACATGGAGTCTATTCATACATAACTCATGTTTTCCCAGGGAAACATGAATAAAACCAGGAATAACATTTACATTGCTGGCTCTCACCCTGCCAAATATAGCAGACCCTCCAATACTCTGTAAAACAAACCCCACACATATCTCAGGGCACCCATGGTGGTGTCCCACACTTTCTCCCAAACAAATATTGTTGGAAGATAAATGGCTGCCTTCATTTTTCTTCCTTTTCTGCTCCAACCCTCCCCAGTGATGTCCATTAAGGCTTCAAATGCCAGTGAAGCTCCAAGAAGTCTCTCTCGTCTCTAGAACTGGCCACAGAGCTGCCCCTTAGGGACATTCCTGTTGGATAATGCTGTTTATTGGCAAGTGACCAGGAATCTCCCCCCAAAAAAGAAAAAAAAACCTGAATTCAGGAGGCGGTGAGGCAATGCCAGAAATTCTGCAGCCCTCAAATTTCTGAAGCTATGTTGTATTTCAAGCAGAATTAGGGAGATTTCATACTACGTGCTGTTACCCAAATAATATTAAATATTGGGACTAATATTTATATTACTGTTTGCTTATAAAGCTCCTTCTCCCTAGGATAAAAGGTGAAAGAGTTCTTCATGGAGTTTTTGCAAAATGATGGGCAATATGACTTCATTCTTTGCTTCCCCAGCAAAATCTTCACTAATTTCTAGTCCTTGTGGGGTTAGCTTAGAGCTTTGATGGAGGAAAGGAAGAAAGAGAAAGGGAATACTACAGTGAGCTAAAGGCATGCAGAGGCCCCGCAAAGGGAGCCCAGCTGCGTATATGCTTCATAAGTGTATTCATGGAAAGAAGGGAGTCTTCTTCTGAATATATTATTAAAATTGTTTGAGGAAAATTAGCTATTGCAGTTCTAACCCAAGTGTCAAATGCTATGAAAACTATAGATGCATCCCTTTGTGTAAAAAAAAATATTAGAAATATCTCTGCCAATCAGCTACTTCCCACCCACTGTGTGCTTCTCCAGCTCCCACGATGGCTTGGAGAATGTCAAAGAAAAATTATTTTAAGCTGTCTGTCAGAGTAATGAAATATTTTTGTTGCTGCCGGCTGTGTCATAATGAACTCTAGTTATAAAAGGTGAAAGGGGCCAGGAAACTTACTGAGGATTATAAGACTGAACGATTTGCCTCCATATTTGACTCATAGCAGGCTAGAAAGACAGATGATGTCAAGGGAAGAGAAATATTAAATAGCCTTGGAATTCTTGAAAGAGGGAAAATCTTGGCAGTGAGCAGTGCAGAAGGCTGGAGAGTATCACCAGCACTGAGGAGATAAGGAAGGAAGCTGGACCAGCCCCCACCTCAGCAGAAGTGGCTGGTCGATTTGCCCACGTTAGATGTGTGGTCATGTACCTACGTAACTGCCTACACACCTCCCACAACTCAGTCACTTAGAACAATAAGCATAAATTTAGCCCATGAGTCCGTAGGTTTATACTTTGTGCTGAGCTCAGTTGGGTGGTTCTTCTGCTCTCGGCTGGGTTCACTCACATGGCTGGGGGATGGCTTGCTGTCGGCTGATTGTGACTGGCTTCCCCTGGGGTGACTGGGGTGACTCGACTCTGCACCACATGCCTCTCATCCTCCAGAAAACTAACCCGGGTGCTCACGGCAAAGACAGAGATGATGCAAGAGAGAGAAAGCTAAAATAGGCAAAGCCCACGTCAAGCCTTTGCTGGCATGGTGTCTGCCAACAGGTCACATGGCAAAGCAAGTCACATGGTGTAGCCCAGCGTCACGAGCCGGCAGGTTTCCCAAGGTGGGAAGTACCATACGGCAAAATCTTGTGGTGAAGGGGTGGGTGCAAGGAGGGATGGATCGGGTCGTATTTGCAACCCAGCACATTAACCATTCTAGGCTTATGTTGATTTATCAGTTCTGTGTTATCAGACTTCACAAGCAGAACAGTAGAACGACCAAGACCAGGAATTATTCACATTTAGAATAAAGCCAAGTGACCAGAAAATTTACTGAATAAAATATCTTTTAAACCAGTGGTGCACTGGAGAAAAATAGCACCAACTCTAAGCACTGATACAGCCATCTTTCTCTCTGGGTACCTTGAAATACAGTATTCCACATTTGTTATTTAACATTTGGGTAACACTTCCCTATGTGCCACGTGCCTCACAATACTTAGGAATTATCCTCACAGCAGCCTAGGGAAATGGTGCTATGCTTATTTCAGTTTATTCTGAAGATGGTTGAGATGGCAGATGTGTCCCAGCTACACTAAAGTAAGTGAAATGAGGAAAGTTTCAACGGTCCCCTGGGTATTGGGTTTATACCAGCAAACATGTTTCTGGCTGAACTGACTGATGATTAGACCAAACAGATGTTTTAGCAACATGTTTTCATAGCTTCAAAGAATATTAAGGATTTTAAAAAGAACAATTCATTTTCCTCAGCTTGCGATAGATGATTTGCTTTTATAACTGATGACCTGTAACTTTTATATGTGGTGAATCACCCTGTAACCTAACATATGTCACCCCAGTGAACTTGGGGTATCAGACTGTCTTAAACTGAGTTCCTGCAGAAGCAGATCTGAAACAAGGGTTCCAGTGAAAGTATTTTATTTACAAGGTGATCCCAGGAAGCACAATATGAAAAACAGGGGATGAACACTGCCAATAATGGTGCATTGTGAAGCCGCCACTGCTGAGGGTGACTGGAGCTTCACCCCGTGGAGAACTCTGGGGGGCACACAGGACACACACCTCAGGGTTACCCTGACTGCAGGGCGAAGGATCTGGGGTGTTTGTACCCTGAATCTTGTTGGTCAGTGGCTGACACCTGCTCTTAGGATGTATTAATTTCTTGGCACATCTGAACTGCCATGTGCTTGGGCAGAGCAACTCTGCAGCTTCAGAAAAAGCTGACAATAAGGAGATTTAGATGTCAGCAGCGTAGGTGGGTACGCTGAAGTGCTGAGGCCTGAGGCATATGAGCAGAGCACGGACAAGCCTGCTGCACACACAATGATGCCAGAACAAATCTGCTTAAGTGTGGAACAGAGGCATGTGTGCCCGAGCCTCCCTTCTAAAATCAAATAAAAACAACAAGAAGAACAAAAGTAATTTTTAAAAAGAGAGAGAGAAAGTGAATGAGAATATCAGTCAATGTTCAAACAGGAGACAAAACCGACCCCACTTACTTGAAAAAGGAAACTTTAATCCAAAGAATCATTAACTAGTAGAAGGTAGTTAACTGCCAAAAGGGGTAGAAGAGAACTCGAAGAAGTGCAAAAGCACAAGTACAAAAATCAGCTGCTTTCCCTCAGCTCAGTGGCCATGGAAGGAACTAAGGATGGGGACAGAGGTCTCCCTACCCTTCCCCAAGGCAGAGATTCGGGCGAGGGCACCACAGAGGTAGAAGATGAAAACCACATCCTTCAGTGATATCAGCTAGAAGAAGCTTCCCTGAGCAAGGTGGTGGTGAGCGTGTGATAGGCAGAGGCTGGGATCCTCAGGCTGTGCATCCCAGCATCAGTACAACCCACATTTACCCCACTCCAGTTAGTCTTCCCATGTGGAATCCTTTTATCTGCCCCTCCCATCGCTCATCTTTCAACTTCCCCACAGGCTCCCCATCCCCACAGAACCTTCCCAAATCCCCACGAATATAAGTACTTTCACAGGGCAAGGCTTAGTCCCATTTTGTGCACTTATTCTTTCTTATTGCCTTGAATGGTAATCGTGTACAATATTTATCTCCTCTCTATGAGACTAGAGACCCTCTATTTTTTTTTAAAGGGAAGACTGAATATTTTATTTTATTTTTTAATTTATTTATTTGGTTGCGCCGGGTCTTAGTTGTGGTAGGCAGGCTCCTTAGTTGCAGTAGGTGGGCTCCTTAGTTGCAGTTCCTGGGCTCCTTAGTTGTGGCATGCAATCTCTTAGTTGTGGCATGCACGTGGGATCTATTTCCCGAACCCGGGTCCCCTGCATTGGGAGCGGGGAGTCTTAACCACTAGACCGCCAGGGAAGTCCCCAAGACCCTCTATTTTTAAACCTTGCAACTCCTTAAAGCTGCACTGTCTGATACAGTAGCTACAAGCCACCTGGGGCTATTGAGCACCTGAAAGGTGTCTAGTCCAAATTCAGAGGGGCTGCAGGAGCAAAAGACTAACTAGAATTCAGTCACTTAATATGAAAAAAAATGAATGTAAAACAGCCCATTAATAACATTTTTATGTTGCTTATATGTCAAAATAATATTCTGAATGCAATGTGCTAATTAAAATGTATTCTTAAAATTAGGCGCCTGTTTATTTTTACTGTTAAAAAATGTAGCTACCAGAAAATTCAAAATTACATAGGTGGCTCACATTTATTTCTCCTGAATGGTGCTGCCTTAGGACATTCGTGTAGAAGTAGATACTCAGTAAATGTTTGATGAATAAATAAGTGGGGTGGGCATCTTCTCTAGAGATTCTAAAATGTTTGAATGCCATGGTCCAGCATGTTTGTGTTTTTTTAGTTTCATATGGTGATCAACTTTTTTATTTTGCCCAAAGTCAATGTAAAACCACTTAAGTCATCTATTTTTTTTAATTAATTAATTAATTTATTTATTTTTGGCTGTGTTGGGTCTTCGTTTCTGTGCAAGGGCTTTCTCTAGTTGCGGCGAGCATGGCCTCTCTTGTTGCGGAGCACAGGCTCCAGACGCGCAGGCTCAGTAGTTGTGGCTCACGGGCCCAGTTGCTCCGTGGCATGTGGGATCTTCCCAGACCAGGGCTCGAACCCGTGTCCCCTGCATGGGCAGGCAGATTCTCAACCACTGCGCCACCAGGGAAGCCCAAGTCATCTACTATTGATACCAAGCAGGACCCTGTGGAGCTCCTGGGTACAAAAGCCTTCCTCTGTCCCCCATTTTTTTTTTAACATCTTTATTGGAGTATAATTGCTTTACAATGGTGTGTTAGTTTCTGCTTTATAACAAAGTGAATCAGTTATACATATACATATGTTCCCATATCTCTTCCCTCTTGCATCTCCCTCCCTCCCACCCTCCCTATCCCATCCCTCTAGGTGGTCACAAACCACCAAGCTGATCTCCCTGCGCTATGCGGCTGCTTCCCACTAGCTAGCTATTTTACATTTGGTAGTGTATATATGTCCATGCCACTCTCTCACTTTGTCCCAGCTTACCCTTCCCCCTCCCCATATTCTCTAGTAGGTCCATTCTCTAGTAGGTCTGTGTCTTTATTCCCATCTTACCCCTAGGTTCTTCATGACCTTTTTTTTTTTCTTCTTAGATTCCATATATATGTGTTAGCATACGGTATTTGTTTTTCTCTTTCTGACTTACTTCACTCTGTATGACAGACTCTAGGTCCATCCACCTCACTACAAATAACTCAATTTCGTTTCTTTTTATGGCTGAGTAATATTCCATTGTATATATGTGCCACATCTTCTTTATCCATTCATCTGTTGATGGACATTTAGGTTGCTTCCATGTCCTGGCTATTGCAAATAGAGCTGCAATGAACATTGTGGTACATGACTCTTTTTGAATTATGGTTTTCTCAGCGTACATGCCCAGTAGTGGAACTGCTGGGTCATATGGTAATTCTATTTTTAGTTTTTTAAGGAACTTCCATACTGTTCTCCATAGTGGCTGTATCAATGTACATTCCCACCAACAGGGCAAGAGGGTTCCCTTTTCTCCACACCCTCTCCAGCATTTATTGTTTCTAGATTTTTTGATGATGGCCTTTCTGACCGGTGTGAGATGACAACTCATTGTAGTTTTGATTTGCATTTCTCTAATAATTAGTGATGTTGAGCAGCTTTTCATGTGCTTCTTGGCCATCTGTATATCTTCTTTGGAGAGATGTCTATTTAGGTCTTCTGCCCATTTTTGGATTGGGTTATTTGTTTTTTAATACTGAGCTGCATGAGCTGTTATATTTTGGGGATTAATCCTTTGCCCATTGATTCGTTTGCAAATATTTTCTCCCATTCTGAGGGTTGTCTTTTGGTCTTGTTTACGGTTTCCTTTGCTGTGCAAAAGCTTTTAAGTTTCACTAGGTCCCATTTGTTTATTTTTGTTTTTATTTCCATTTTCCCCCATTTCTTTTTTTAATAGTAATCTTTTTTTTTTTTTTTTTTTGGCTGTGTTGGGTCTTCGTTTCTGTGAGAGGGCTTTCTCTAGTTACGGCAAGCGGGGGCCACTCTTCATCGCGGTGCGCGGGCCTCTTCACTATCGCAGCCTCTCTTGTTGCGGAGCACAGGCTCCAGACGCACAGGCTCAGTAGTTGTGGCTCACGGGCCTAGTTGCTCCGCGGCATACGGGATCTTCCCAGACCAGGGCTCGAACCCGTGTGCCCTGCATTAGCAGGCAGATTCTCAACCACTGCGCCACCAGGGAAGCACCCCCCCCCCCCCCCCCATTTCTTGATTACAGGAAATAGGCTTCATTCAGCCTCCAGGACCTTCCCTGAGTTCCAATGGGGAGGTTCAAACAGTTACTAATTAGGAATGTGGAGACGGAGGAGCAGTCAAAAGAAACAATAGTGTGACCTCAGGGCACGGTCCTGGTTCCCCCTCAAGGGATACACATAACAATATCTTTGAGCTGTTCTGCAGATACTGAAACCCAGGTGGGAAAAGTTAACAGTATGCTTCCCACAAGCACATAGACCCCAGACCAGCTGGAACCAGAAGGTTGATGATACTGACACCCGATGACCTCACCACCAACCAATCAGAACAATGTCCACGAGCTGATCACGCCCTCTTTGAACCATTGCTACAAGACTCCTCACTACCCACTCCAGGTCAGGACACACAGTCTTGAGGGCATTAGCCCACTGTGACCCCCTTTACCTGGCAAAGCAATAAAGCTATTCTTTTCTACTTCACCCAGAGCTCTGTCTCCAAGATTTAATTCGGTGTCAGGGTACAGAGGCCGGATTCAGCTTCACTATAAACATCAGTTCATGAAAAAAAGGAAACATTTTAACACTCAGAAGCAGGCAGTAAGTGACCTCAGATGAAAGAGAATTGTGGTCGATGTTACACAATTAATTTTAAAACAAACAAAAGAAATAGAATACAAATTTAAATTTCCAAGTGCAGAAAAAGTGCAAGGTAAACTGCTCCTCTGAGTTATTCCATTGTGAGCCATTGTTTTCTTGACACAGTTGTCAGTTTTAGGACAGCCCTTCGGCAGGAAGTGGAGCTGCTCGGCCCAGCTTGTTAGCTCTTTGTTTTGACCATGCTTGCTGAAAATCCAGTTTGGCGTGGGAACAGCAGTGAAAACAGGACAGATACAGTTAACACGACTTCAGTCCAGTTGGAATGTTCTGAGGTGACTGATTGCTAAGGTCCCATCCTCACACTGACGTCACTCCAGCTAGCCTTCCCGGATGCGTTTCCCAAACTCACCCCTGTTCTCTACGGTTGGAGCAGACCAGGGTTCTAGCTTTTCAGGGCTGCAGGAAAGAGGCTACGGGGCTGACCACTTGACTAGTGACTCCCCAGCTAGCATTGTGGTGGCTCAATATGGAAGCAGGGATTGGTCTGAAAAGGATGCTGTCCCCGTGAACGGTCACAGAGCAAACGCCGGTACGTTTGGAAAGCGGATGAAAATCTTACCTGAAGCGCATTAGTGTTGTCAAAGAAAAACCAGAGCTGGACAGAAGTTAAAGAAGATAGATTTTATTCAGTAAATGACTGCAATAGGGGATGAGGGAGCCCAGGTTAGAACTGGGCTCGATTCCAAATACAACCAGAACAAGTGGGGATTTTACAGCCAAGGAGCAAGTGGTGGGGAGGGTGCAGCATTTGTGGGTGGAATTACTAAGAGGAGACCTCAAGTCTGGGGGGATTCTGGCTGAGCTGACCCAATAGGATTCTTGCTAAGGGCAGGCCAAGGTGATCAGCTATCACCTGAGTGGGAAGGGGGGGGGATGGTAGGGATGAGTTTGATAGTGGGGAATTGTTGCTAAACTGACTTAGAAGGATTTTTGCTGAAACTGGTTTCTACAATGAAGCACACAAATGGGGCTAGGGAGATGGCTCAGGAGGCCTGACTAAAGTTTGGTCAAGCAAAGAATCTTTGTCAGTGTCTCATCAATAAGCCGCTATGATGCTGCTTTATCTACACCCACAAGTGGACCTAGAATCACTCCTTTTCCTATTAGCCCAAAGATTAAGCTAATCACTGCCTTCGGTCCCCAACGTCCCTCGTCTGTGATTTGTGTACTCCCTGCATCTGAACGTCCTCTGCTTATCAGGACCCTGGATATGGGGGAGGGATGAAGGTTGTGGAAAGAGACAGAGGAGGTGGTTATTTCACCTGCAGCTCTTGGATTCCTCAGCTGTCAGTTCCCCTGGGACATCATCACCAGCCAAATGAGAGGCTCTTAGGCTGGGTTGAACAAATATTATCGTCCATATGGGAAGCTGCACTTTTTAATCAGAGCTTCTGCTTGCTTCACAGCTCTCCAGAAGGCAGGGGCATTTTCTCAAAGCTTCCTTCCAGTGAGAAAAGACAAAAATAATGGAAAAGAAAGATTTTCGTAGGAATCTATTTTCCAGAAAAGTGTTTGCATCGGTGTAGCCCTTTCTTCACTCCCTGTTTCTTGTGCTGCTTCTGGGAGGTCCCTTATTTATAAATATCTAAAAAGCCGAAAGTTTTTTAAAAAGGAAAATGGCACTTTTTCCTTCTCTGCATTAATCTTAGGAATCCAGTGATGGAATCTAGCGGTCCGACATTTACAATCAAATGCATCGAGATCCAGGCTTACAATATGAGCCTCACAAGCTTTTGTTTCCTCCTAGACTGCGCCGGCGGTCCTCCCACACAGGTGAGGGTGGAGCCTGCTTCAGCAGCAAGGGCCAGCCCCAACCTGAGAGTATTTCTTAGGCGAGATAAGAAGAGAGAAAGCTGGAAGGAAGACGGCCTGCCATCCTGTCAACTGTGTATTTCCTTTAAGCACATAATGATTTGTTTGCATAATTAGCATCGTATTTTCACTATGTCTAATTACCATGCAAAAATACACAGATTAAAAAACAGTCAAAACCAATGTTACAATTTGTTATCTTTCTCATACCGAACTTCACCTATTTCTAATCACTCTGGGGCCCACCATGATAAGAATTTTTCTACCCTCTTTGTAATGTACTAGGAAAAATAAGGACCCAGTCACGTGGTTCAGTCACTCAACGGCTGCAGGATCTGACAGAGCCTTCATCTGCTTACATTTTTCCTTGGAGAAGTTATCCCCCAGCCCTCCCCGTTAGCATTTCTTCTGACTATGCCAGAAAGGTTTCTTTCTCCCTTTTCCTTCTTTTTCTTCTTACTTTCTTTTCTTTTAGGAAAACCTCTTTGCTCCAAGTGATTTGGCCAGAGCCAAAAGAAAATCACCCTGGAATACACTGCAGTCAGAGTGTCCTGTCCTTTGAAGCTTAGCTGGTTTAATGTAGTACTTAGGTCCAAATGCCAAAGATTAACACTTAACCATGTCAGAATCCTCCAGTCCATCCTAAACCTGTTCCTAAAAGATGTTTCTCTTTTTTAATTCTATTTTTAATACAATTGAACAGGATGAGCTGCACTCAGAGCTGGCTGGTTCTCTCAAAGCATTCATTTTGAGGTACTAGATAAGAGAAACACACCACCCCTCTTTTGAAGGTTTTTAAAACAATCAGCCATCTTGTCCTGCCTGCTGGTGACCTGTTATGCATTTATGTAGCAGAATTCAGGGCAGACTGGCTGTTTAGAAACCACTCAAATTTTCTTCAGTCAGAAACACTACAATCTTGGTCGCGAGGAGGAAAAAGCAGACAGACGTCATGTGTGCCTCCTACAGTCTCTGGCTCAGGACCACTCGGGTTCTGAAATAATCTGCTTCCACATGATCTCACAGATTTTTAGGAACACAAAGCAAGCTACACCAAGTTGTTACAAACTAAAAAGTAGAATCGAGAACATCGTGAGTGCCCTTTACTCAACGTTCTGATATTTACCCAGAGAAGCACATCATATTCTATTTACTAAATAATTGGCCAATGTCTGAGCTCCGGCTGACGGTCCCTCTTCTGTGTCCAGTTCTTTTCCTCATCCTACTCTTCATTCAAGAATTTAAAGAGAAGCCCTAAGGATGTAAGAATGAATATCAACAACCGTGGTATATATACTTAATTTAGTCCTGAAAAAAAAGCAGCAGAATATTTTATAGTCCCAGGCATTATCCCCATAGGAGGAGAAAGAGGTTCAAATATGCGAATTCCAAATTATATATTACTCAAAGGATGAATGATTTTTCCCTTAGATAAATAGACCATTGAAGAGGCTGATCTGCCATGCAGACGACTAGTAGTTCAACCTGGGAATGAGGAACTGGTGTGTTAGCCAGAAAACTGAAGCTGGAGATTAGGACCAGGTCAGTAGGGGGCGCCCAACGGGGGCAAATGTTGGGAGAGAAAACGGAGTGGGAGCTGTCAGAAAGGAAGGTGCCTGGTGTGGGCGCAGATTTACGGAAATAAAACCCAAGAAACCTTCCCTCCTGGCTCTGCGAGTGGATGAGATGATGAGGAAGGGGTGGGGCATCAAAGTTTTTGGTGACAATACAATTTACCACCCAAACCAGGCACGTTGAAGACTAAAAGGGACATTTAACCACGTTGCATAGGGTAGTGACTAGAATCACGTCTCCTGAAAAGGTACATTCGAGTATTAATCATTTGGAAATAGGGTTGTAATCAAGTTAAAAGGAGGTCACGCTGGGTTACTGTGGGCTCTAAAGCCAGTGGCTGGCATCCTTATAAGAGCCAAGAGACACCACGTGAAGACACCATGTGAACGTGGAGGCAGCGGCTGGGGTGATGTGTCTGTAAGCACCAAGCATCGCTGGCGACCACCAGAAGCTGGGAGAGAGACGTGGAATGGATCATCCCTTAGAGCTTCCAGAAGGACCCAATCCAACAGACACCAAGTTCTGGACTTCTAACCTCCAGAACTGTAAGAAAATAAATTCCTATTGTTTTAAGCCACCTAGTTTGTAGTATTTGGAAACTAATGCACAGGGTCAATAGATGTAAACCAGGATGATTCTATCCAAACTGGGACATGGCCACCCAAGTCCAAAACAGCTTCAATGTTTTAGGTTTGGGTGACCAAGATGGCGACACAATTAGCCACACTATGAAACAAGTCAAGTGGCAGGTTCTGCAGGCAGATGCTGAGTTTGGTTTTGGACACTGGGGACTGAGGCACTAAATAGAGATGCAGGTGGTGCAGGTGGATGTAGGCCCTAAGTTCTATTTAATCATCAAAGTTTCTCTGAGAAGCAACTTCCAAAGGGTCATGAACGATAAAACCAGGAACTGAAGAAGAGGAGGCCAAAACAGAAAGAAGCTTGACCAGGGATTTTATGTTTGACAAAGATGATGGTGGATACTCAAATGCAGATGAAGGAGGCAGGAGGGTGTCAGGGCTGGTTGGTGGTGTGTTGGGAAGCCAGTGGAGGATCAATGAAAGAAACTGTGAGGGGGCTTCCCTGGTGGCGCAGTGGTTAAGAATCCGCCTGCCAATGCAGGGGACACGGGTTCGAGCCCTGGTCTGGGAAGATCCCACATGCCGCAGAGCAACTAAGCCCATGCACCACAACTACTAAGCCTGCGCTCTGGAGCCCACAAGCCACAACTACTGAAGCCCGTGCGCCTAGAGTCCATGCTCCGCAGCAAGAGAAGCCACTGCCATGAGAAGCCCACGCACCCACGTGCCGCAACTAGAGAAAGCCCGCATGCAGCAGCAAAGACCCAATGCAGCCAAAAATAAATAAATAAAATTTTTTTAAAAAGAAGCTGTGAAGCTATAAAACTGTTAATTCTCTAAGACTAAGTGAAATGGGAACCACTGCACAGAGAAACACACATGACAATAAATTACCTACAGTTTATGTGAACTCACTGAATTCCACATGAAGGTTTTCTCATTTTGTTTTTGACTCAATTCAGTGATTGAAATTCAATGTTTAATTTAGTTCAAAATACTTGTTAATCATAACTTCTAGGCATTAGGGGGATACACATGAGATATAAGACTGGGGTTTCTATGCCCAGAGCTTGATTTTATTGTGCAGTCAAGACAGGCACTTCAACAAAACCGTCCAGCCTGACAAGATGGTGTGGCTTGCCCAAGAGCAGAGCTGATAACAGAGATTGCATCAGAAAAACCTCGCCCCCGGTTTCCCAGCACAGGTAGTTTAGAGGACAGGGAGGAAAAACAAACAGACTTTGTAGGTCCAATTGAAAAGAGTCATTTTCCACGTGACCTGAGACGTATTAATGAACATGAACGGCTCACACCAGATGAACAATTTTATATCATCAAATTATGTCTATTTAACTACATTTCATGCTTCCTAATTGTCGAATTAGAGAGGTCTGGTAGAATAGCAATAACACACTCAAACTGGTTGAGATTCGTGCTTCAGCACCCATTTTATTAGAGCGATAACTAATGAGGCTTAACTAATGGCTCATTAATTAATACTTCAAACTCTTTGAGATGGAGCAAGCAAGGTGTCCTATGAGTAATCTTAATGTGGTTTGTGGAACACGCACCTCAGGCGGCACCCTGCTAGGGCACTTCTTCCAAATCAATTCAGCATTTCCTGTGCATTTATTCAGTCATGTTTCTGCTTACCTGTGGCCTTTCCCCTTCACTACTTGCCCATTATCAGGGATTTAGTGGAGGATTGCAGAGCAATGAATTTCCCAAAGTGATCTGTGGTCAAGAATGTATCCCTTCCTTTTCTGAAGTGCTGACAGAGTGGGGGGAAAAAACACCAGGGAAGGAGGTGGAGATCAAGGAAAAAAGGATGAAACAAAGACAGAAAAAGAGCTAGAAAATAAGGGGGGGAAAGGGACAGAGCTTCCTGCTCTCTCAGAGTTTACCACTCTCCCCAAATTTCTACATGTTCACCAACACGGAGGCTCTCCAAACCCCCTCCTTTGGGATTTTTGTGGAGGCTTCATTATTACAGAGGTGTGGCTGAGTAAATCACTGGTCTTTGGTGGTTAATTCCTCTCTCCCCTCTCCAGAAAGGGTGGGACTGAAAGTTCCAACCTTCCATTCCTGGTTGGTTTCCCTGGCAACCAGCCCCCCTTCTCAGATGTTTTCCAAAAGTCAACTCATTGACATAAACCCACTTATGGTGGAAACTGGCTTGTTATGAATAACAAACAAGATGCCCATTTCACCTTTAGGGATCTGAAGTGATTTCAGAAACTGAGGACAAGAGATAAAATATTATGACAAAAGCTACTCCCATTGTTCTATTGCTTAGGAAATTCTAAAGGTCTGGGAAGCTGTGGGCCAGGAACCATGAATGAAGACCAAATACATATGAGAAATATATTTCGATCCTCTGAATGACCAGATATATATTTCTTCTAAATCACAATATCACAGATGTCCAGTTGTTCCATCATTTGTTGAAAAGAGTTTCTTTACTTTATTGAATCTCACTGAGTCCTCTGTTTAGAATCATTCCGCCATATACGTACCATTGTGCTTCTAGGCTGTCTATTTTGTACCATTTATCTACATGTCAATCATTACTTCACTGTCTTGATTGCTATAGCTTTATAAGTCTTGAAATCAAGTAGTATAAGTCCTCCAATTTTGTTCATTTTGACAAAATTAAGAGATTTTTCATTTTCATAAAATTTTTGAGCTTGTCGACTCCTATAAAAATCATGTTTGAATTTTTATTAATATTGCATCAAAGCTATAAATTGGTTTAGAGAGAATTACCATTTTTAATAATATTGAGTCTTCCAATTCATAACATGGTATTTCACTTTATTTATTTAGGACTTCTTTAATTTCTCTCAGTAAGATTTGTAGTTTTCAGTATAGAGGTCTTGCACATCTTTTATTAGATTTATTGTAATGTAATTCATATTTTTTGATGCTAATGTAAACAATGTTATTGTTACTGTCATTTTTCCAACTGTTTGTTCCTGGCATAGATATACGTTTGACATTTTTATATTCAACTTGTATCTTGTGACCTTGACCTTGATAAATTAACTTTTTTCTAGAAGTTAATTCCTTTAGATTTTCTATATATACAATATGCTGTCTGCAAATAAAGTTTTACTTCTTTTTTCCATATTTATACCTTTTATTTCTTTTTCTTGCCTTAATGCATTGGCTTGGACTTCAATTACAATGTTGAATAGAAGGAGGGAAGGTGGCAGATTGCCTTGTGGGCTTTCCTCTGTTGTTCCCCTCCCAGAAGAAGGGAAGAGTCAGCTGGCACAATGCCCTTTCCTACTGTGTGTGGTCTGCCTGCCACCATTTTCTCCAGGTCCATTCCCTCTCCAAAGACAGTCCTCTGTAAGTTCTTATTCTTTGTACTTCAAGTTAAATAACATCTTGCCATAGAGCAAGTCTATGAAGTACTGATGACAAGTCTACATAGCATTCCTCCCTACTCTGATACAACATACCACGTGGGTAAGCTCCACCCATAATTACCACTTTTATTTAGTTAGCTATTAGTTTTCTGTATCTCCTACTGAAATTTAAGCTGCCCACAAGCAAGGATCTTGCTTGTCTGCTTTGCTAATGTACCCTGGGAACTTAGCATAGAGCCTGCTGTCTAAACAGACATCTAGCAGATGAATAAACATTTTTCAAGACAGTTGTCCTACTCAGAGGAGAAATCATGATGCTCCCTTTGCACCATAAATAGGACGGCATCAAGGGGTGGGAACACACTGCTAAACCTGGTCACGTGGTTGATAATCCTCAAGTATGGAGAGTGTGGATTAAGCCACAGCTTTCCTCTGAAGGTCCACAGATCTCAGATAACAACAATAAAAAGACTGGAGATGGGGTCTGCTCCGAGGTTAAGTCAGCAGGGAGGAGAACTGGTAGGTCACAAGAGGCCTTGAGGGTCAAGACATCAGAAAATTTTGAACAGGGGGCTCACAGAATTAAGTCTGGTCTTGAGAAGGTTGTCTTCAGGAGCCAACTGTAGCATGTGGAGAATGAAGGCAGGATGCCAGTGAGAAACCAGTAATGCGAGTACAAGTGGCAAGTGATGGTGGTGAGCTGAACTAGGGAATGACTGTAGGTGTGGGATCAAAGGGAAATTGTCAACAGAACCTGTGGTCACTACAGTGCAGGGACCAAGAGATCAGAGTAGGGTTAAAGGTAGTGCTTCAGTGTTAACTCTGGAAAAATAAAAATAAGGCCCATCTCTCCTAATCTAACCTGCCCTCTCGACTTAGCAGAAACCCCAGGCACAGCCTGTCAGATAGTCAGGGCTGTCTTTTTCCGAAGGTCCCTAGCTTCCTCATTGTGAGAAGCTCTTTTGAGGTCTAACTGAATCCCATACCCTGTAACATAAAAGGAACAAATAGCTTATTTAAAACTCAAATATTTTTACTAGAGGCTCCTCTGTCTTTGTTTCTATCATTCTTAGGAAAAGAGAAAACCTCAAAAGTTTCTAGCATTTCATTCCGTTTTCCTTGACCACTCTTGGGTTGCCTTGGGGGAAAAGCTCAGGATAAAATCAGATCTGCGTTAGGCACCTGTTCCTCTGCAGTCACAGCCACAGCTCTCTGCTTTGAAAGCAATTTTTGGTTCCCCCCCCTTCCAAGAGCATTTTGATAATAAAAGCAGTCGGATAATAAAGGAAAAGGCCATTACCCTGCACACACACCCACTACCAGCTGCACTGAGAAAGCAAACGTGGATTCTGTCAAGCAGATAGCAAAGGAAACCCCAGCTCCAAGATACCAACACCACAAACGGCGCTGCCTTCAGGCTGTTTTCTGTGGCCTCTCTGGGAGCAGTGGTTTGCTCTGGGGGCAGTTGCTCTGGGGGCAGTTGGTTTTTCAGAGCTGCCCGTGGAGACGGACATCGCACGAATGAAGCAAGTGGGACTGTCTTTCAGAGGATCAAGGGTGCTGTGCAGCCATCGGAAGCCTGGTGGCTGGTCTGCCATGCTCAAAGAAGAACTCTGAGGGCAAAAGGTTGACTTCAAACTTTCCAGTCTTGTCAGCCCCCCACAGTACCTGGCAACCTCAAGAGTTTTCCAGTGCAAACTAAATGACTTTGCTTCTTTAAAGAGATAGAAAACAGAGGTTCAGAGAGAGAATTTACTTCTCAAAGAAACTAAAATGAATTCCAGGCATGCAGAATAATGCAGTGGAGAACAAGGAACATCCTGCGTCTTTCTCCCAGTTCTGCCATTGACTAGCTGTGTGACCTTGGGAAATCCATATAAACTCTCTGATCTTTTGTTTCCTCATCTGTAAAATGTGGGGACCCGTGTAGATAATCTGTACCATCCCTTTCAGCCACAACACTCTGAAAAGACAAAATTTCTTCTCTGTTACTCCTGCCAAGCTAACATCTAGTCTCCATTTGAATGCTCCCAGTGACGGGGAACTTGCTGCCTATTAAAATGGCTCAGTTCGAATGGTGGAACTTTCTTCCTTGCATCTCTTCTTTCTGTGCTCTGGCAATGTAAAAGTAAATCTGTTCAGAAGGGGCCATATTTCTAGGGTCAGCATTAATATCCTGGAATTCTAAAAGTACCACATCACTTCAGTAAGAGCAATCCAGCCTTTCTTTACTCGCTGCCAGTCTCTTGGGATTTTCCTAGCTCAAATCTCAAAATATTCATGCAAATTAAGCCAAAAAGGAAGAGAAGGCAAAGCAAAAAGCAAAATACTGTACAGTGGATTTGTTTTTTGCTTTTGTTTTTGTTTTTTTGCTTTTACTATCTGAACAGTGTTTGTTTTTTAAGGACACCATTTCTCACAGAATCAAAAAATGTTAGAGCTGGGAAAACTGCTGCTGGTGAACTTCATCCAATTCTTCCTTTGATCCCGTGACAACACTAAAGGCCAGAGAAGCGATGTGAATTACCCAAGGTCACACAGCTAAGATGAAGCCCATGTTTCTGGATTCCTAGTGCTCAGTCTACAAACCTTCGGGTGTCTTCCAAAGGGTGCACCATGGAACACAGACTCCCCCGGATATTAGAAGGTGTTTTTTGGGGGACAGGGGCTAGAGTAGGATGGGGGGATAGGTTCTGTGATCAAGTATGTGGGAAGTGTTAGTTTAAACTATTTTGTCTTGTCTTACAGCAAGATTTCTCAGAAGCTTATCTATGTCATACTGTTGGGGCCCAGTCAAAAAAGCAGCAACCACATTAGGATTCCAGCAGAGAAGGACGGACCGCAGGACATGGGGAACTCACGACCCCACTGAAAGGGCTAGAGTTGCCAAGATCAGGTGAAGGTACCGCGAGGTCCAAGGGTCAAAGAGGTGGGGAGTTGCAGCAGACACCACTGCCATCTCCAGCCCTGAGACAAACGTTCAGGGGGCTCTCTGGAAAAGACTGTGAAACCTCACATCCCCCAAGCTAGTCCACGCTCCTGCCGCCCACCTGCCGCCTGTGGAGAAAAGACAGTAGGTCTCTCCCTTCTGTCTTCTCTTTCTCTGATAAGTGTCTCTCTATGGCAGCATCTACTCAGAGCTCTGTCCCTTAGGGAATCTCAATAATGTACTTATCAGGCTTCTAGTCCCTAAATTTTGCAGACATCACAAAAGGGAGTGACATATTTTGTTGTTATTGTTTTTGGAATTACTCTCTTAACCCAGTTTTGAGGCCCTATCAGTTTCCCCTGATTATGTCCACATCCCAACCCTTTTCCCCGCCAGGATCTCACGCTTTGGGCCATTATGCACCCACCCCAGTCGCCTGGGGTCTGGTACCAGACAATGAAGGGCAGCCCCTATGCTCTAGAGCCCATGGAATTATTCAAATGAGCCAGTTCACAGAGAGCCTGTGAAACCTAGCAAACCCCAGCCTGCTGCCCCAACATCTCTAGTTTGCTGTCATCCTGTTCCCAGGTGCAACCCGCTGCACAGCCCTGCGTGACAGCCTTCTCTCCTGTGGAGCGCTAAGTGGCAGAGTTTTGCTTTCATCTAGCCAAGCGTCCCTGTATTGTGCCCTGCTATCATGGAATCTTTATGTCTTATAAAATGGGGGTAGGGACTTCCCTGGTTGCGCAGTGGTTGGGACTCTGAGCTCCCAAGGCAGGGGGTCCGGGTTCAATCTCTGGTCAGGGAACTAGATCCCACATGCATGCCGCAACTAAGGAGCCCACATGCCACAACTAAGACCTGGTGCAACCAAATAAATACATATTTTTTAAAATAAAATAAAAATATAGGGCTTCCCCGGTGGCGCAGTGGTTGAGAGTCCGCCTGCTGATGCAGGGGACGCGGGTTTGTGCCCCGGTCCGGGAAGATCCCACATGCCGCGGAGCGGCTGGTCCCGTGAGCCATGGCCGCTGAGCCTACGCGTCCGGAGCCTGTGCTCCGCAACGGGAGAGGCCACAACAGTGAGAGGCCTGCATACCGCGAAAAAAATAATAATAAAAAAATAAAATAAAATAAAAAAATAAAATGGGGGCAGGAATGGGTTGGAGTTACCAAAATCAATCTGGCAAAGCTACTAATGGGTATTGAACATCTCTGTTAGGGACACAGTAGGTAGTGTTTCCTAAACTTTTCTGCCCACATGTCTTTATTTTTAGGGCAAGACCTACTGATATACTTCAAAAGGTACCAAGGTTCCGTGGAACTCACTGTGGGCGTCGCTGCTGTAAGTTATAATCTCAAGGGCTCGTGCACTTTGAAGGCCCTGTGACCCAAAAGCAAGCAGGAGTGAGGACTCCAGCCTGAGCTCTGCCATCAGTGTATCCAAGATCACGGTCTGAGCCCGGCTGTACCGTGGGTTACACTGCACGTAAAGGCTCTGCCTGGGCGGACCCAGCGAGCTGATTTGCACATTCCTTCCACTTGCAAAGCCAGCCTTGTTTTCTTTTCTCATCCAAATCCTAATCGATCCTCAAGGCCCAGCTCAAGTCCCTGCTTTTCAACAGGAAATTCAATGAGGAGCTCAGCTTTCACTCATCTCTTCCTTCTCTGAAAGCTTGACTTACTGTCAGCGCTTGTCACATATCTGCCCGTGACATCGCTTGTATGAATTTCCTGCTCTATTTAGCAGCTCTTAGTGTCATTCTCATAGCTTCTCAAAGGCAGGGATTTGACCTTTTGCTGCTGGGCACCTCCCCAAACATTCCAAACAATCCTTAGCACGTAATGGGCTCACAGATATCTGGGGACAGGATAAATTAATTCATTAGCCACTTCAGTTTCTAGCCTAAGTTTTCTTTTTTTTTTTTTTTTTTTCTGGAACTTTAGTTGAAGCTGGACCTAGTTTGCATATGGGTATATTTGTCATACAGATGAGAGTAAAAATGGAGTTCCATAAAAACAACTATTATCAAGTGGTAGGAATGCATTTTCTTAGTAACATGTCTTAGTTCCTCTGGTGTTCTTAAACCATGAAGAGCAATGTGACACTTATGAAGTCCCAAATGACTTTCTTGCTTCCAAGAATTATTTCAGGCTTGGATTCCCAGCAATTCAGAAGCAATTTCTATTTCTGCCATGTTCATACTTTGCATCCATATAGCCTTTTAACTTTTTTTTACATTTACGGTCTGTTCCTCTCACTGAAATGACCCTCTGTTTGGGTTGAGCTAACACAACATCATTGTACTCACTTAAGCACTGAGGAACTGAGGCCTGAAGACACATTTAGCTGGTGGCAAAACTGGGGTTTGAACTCAAATCACCCGCCTCCCAATTCATTGCTCTTTCTAACGTGTTCCAAAGTCAAGAGAAGTGTTTGAATGTGAATGTGTGTGTGTGTGTGTAATTAATCAGATAAAGGAAAGAATTCAAATTAGAAAATATCCAATTGTTTTTCATCTCATGGTTTTTCAGTAGAAAGATGACCATACATCCAATGCTTAAAGTGATTTTTATCCCAACCAAAAAAAGAGGTGCCTGCCTGCCTCTTCTTTAGCATCTTTAGCAATTTTAGAGCTTTCATACTGCTTTAGTCTGCTCAGGCTGCCATAACAAAATACCATAGACCTAGAGACTTAAACAATAAAAATTTATATTCTTCCAGTTCTGGAGGCTAGAAGTCCAAGATCAAGGTGCCAGCATGGTAGATTTCTGGTGAGAGCTCTCTTCTGGCTTGTAGACAGCTACCTTCTCACTACGTCCTCACACAGTAGGGGGAGAGAGAGAGAGAGAGAGTGCTTTTCTTTTCCTATAAGGGTACTAACGCCATTATGAAAGCTCCACCATCATGACCAAATCAAATTACCTCCCAAAGGTCCCACCTCCTACTACCATCATATTTGGGGTTAAGGTTTCAATGTCTGAGTTTGGGGTGGGGGACACAATTTGGTCCACAGCACACACAGAATCATACTTTTAGAAGTGTATGTGTACCTACAAGTTGTGTGTGGCTGGCCGATGTAGGTAAAAGGTTCCTGGAAAGTAGTTTTAAACCTGACTCCATCTGCCAAAATCCTTCTTCAAATCCATCCTTCTTCCAGGCAGCAGAGTGTAAAATCTAATCTAACCGTCTGCCACTGCCACTGACGCTCCAGCAGCAAGACGAGGCCCAGTCCTGCCGTTTAATAAACTTCCTCGCTTGTGTCTCTCCAGCCCCACCCATCACTCCCAACCCTGAACTCTACTTCACACCAAAATGTAGTCAGTTCTTGGGACTTCCCTGGTAGTCCAGTGGTTAAGAATCTGCCTTACAATACAGGGGACACAGGTTCAATCCCTGGTTGGGGAATTAAGATCCCACATGCTTCGGGGCAACTAAGCCGGTGTGCCGCAACTACAGAGCCTGCGCACCACAACTAGAGAGAAGCCTCCACGCCGCCGCAAAAGATCCCACATGCTGCAACTAAGACCCGACACAGCCAAAATACATAAATAAATACTTTTAAAAACGTAGTCAATTCTTATTATTTGCTGTCGTTGTGTTCTATAAAGTCACCACAAACAATGAATTAGAGATTATTGAACCATTGCTCCCAGGGGAAATACAGGGTTTAGTTCCTGGGAGCCCCTGGTCACATTTTCATCAGCTGATCAGCAGGTACCTTGTTTTATGTGACTTTCTGTTTTAAAACACCGTATTTAACATGTATTGCTGACTCATTAACACTGACTGCACAGCCGACAGCCCTGTAACTCACGCCTGAGTGAAGCTTGTCCAGCACCGTATTTCTCCCTGAGGCACACCACGGGCTTCTTGCACTTAGGAAAGCGAGACAGCTCTTCGGCGCTGTGCTGGGGGGCTACTCTGAACAGTAAAATCACCAACAAAAAGCACAGAAATGTGGGAAAGGTGGCATAGTACACAGACCATGGAAAGGACACTTGTTTACGGTATGAGAGCTGAAACATCACCTGGTTCCCCTCACCTGGGGACGTGCCTGTCGAGGGACTCAGGTGTTTTCCCTGCTCTACACACATCTGTGAATGACCAGAAAAACATCACGACAACTGTTGTTGAGGTAACAGATTTCAGCAAGTAGGTGAGTTTGCCAATGTGGAATCCAGGAAGGAGGAGACTCACTGTGCCTGCGGCTCCCGGCCCTGCTCTGTGACTGTCTGTGCCCACAATGGGGCAACCCCTGAAGATCGGGGACTACTGCAGATCCACAGGGAGCAGCCACGTGTTAAAGATCTGCTGAACTGAACGGAACTTCACGTGTCTCATCCCCTTGTGGTTCGGCAGCTGGTGGATGATGGAGCCAGGCTGGGTGTACCAGCTGGGGACCCTTTGGGCTCACACAGCGAGGCTCTCACCTGGGGTCTGGAGCGCTCACATCAGTCTGAACTCCTGGGAGGCTCCCCTGCCGTCACCTTGCTTCCCAGCGCACTCACGGCCTGGGAGGGGAGAGGAGCTGGCTGTTCACCCCGTGTGCTGAGGGGCAGCCCGTGGGCTCCCGGATGGCGCTTCCTGCAGAGGTGGCTGTCCCAGCCAGGGGCCCCTGACGCTTAAAATTCTCGTTGGAACTTTATTTCTTCAGGTTAAGCACTTCCATTCTGAGGGGAACGAACATTTTAAATTTTAAAGGGTCTTTGCACGTGTTACCTTCTCTAATCCACACAAGAACCCTGTACAACAGGTAGAAATAACTCTTTAGAGATAAGTGAAATAAAGGCAGTGAAATTAAGAGTATGTGGTCTAGCTAGCTGACGTTTGTAGCCAGATTTGTTTGATCACAAAGACCTGGTCATTTTTGTCACCCCATGCCACCTTTTAAAACACATTTGAAACAAAAATGCTCCTGGCCAGGAGGTCACACAGCCATTATCAGTCACGGGTTATTTCTTTGATTCACTCAACAAATATTGGTAGAGAACTTACAACTTGCAAAGCAGTGTGATGGGGATGAGGAGAAACCAAATTTGAATCGGACATGGCTCCCAGCCTCACGGGATATTTAGGATGTGAAGTAGAAATAACATGTGCCACAAAAAAATGGAATAAAAGCGGGAGGTGTCTTCTTAGCTGGGAGAGCAAGGAGGGCTCCATGCAGAAGGGGACCCATACCTGCCTGAGGACCACAACTGGGGGAAGAACAGTGAGCAGACATCACGGCACCTGGGAACAGACAGTGGCCATGGGAGGGCAGCAAGGGGCACACAACTTAGTCTGCTGGCTTTCCCCTTTGTAAGATGGAAGACAGCCACAGCCAAAGTTCTGTAAAGGGTGCAGTACGGGAAAAGGAAAGGCAGCCAGATTAAACGAGGCAAATTTTCCTCAACCCAGAGAGACATCCCCAAAGCCATCGCTTCTCACTGCCTCCCTACAGAGAGGGGGCTGCTGCTGATTCTCAGCCCACCCAGGACCAAATGTCTCACAGGGTTTACATCACACACTTTCACGCCCAGAACCTGAATCACAGCCAGGACCTTCCTGCATGACAGTCCCCACCAACTAATTATTAATGTTCCTGGCACAAAGTCTGGGTGAGCATTTATTTCCATTATCCAAGCCTGGTGATGAATTGAGCTTTGCACAGGCTGCATAATTTCTTCATTTCACCATAAGTCTGTGCCTTCTGCTGGCATTTTAAGGAAAGTATTTTTATGGAGTTGGGTGCTGTTCAGTAATTTTCCAGGAGGGCACATTGCCCAGGCCAGATGGACGGAGTTGTTTCTAGTTCCAGCTGGTGAAGTCCTGTCTGATAAGATTCTATCCCATCCTACTTAAACACAACTCACAGTTCGCTTGCAAAGTGGGTGGTAAAGAATTAATCAGCAGTTCATTACAGCGGACTGGGGTAGAAGGACCACCCTGGTACCTAAAACCTCCCTAAGCAAGCAATGCCACAGAAGAACATCTTTTTAAGAAGAACTGTTATCAAAGTATGGAATGTAATAAAACAGGATGTTGAGAAGCCATTCTGTCTGAACAGAGTTACTCGGTTACGGCATCAAGAATCCTGCGTTTCTCTCAGGACCCACTTGTCTTTAGAAAGAGAAAGAAGCCTGGTGTGTTGAAGTGTGATAAGGAGGAATGAACTTTGGCTTTCTGAAGAGGGTCCCTTCAATTTTTCAGTCCTACTGCATGATGAGGTTCACTCATAATCGATTACATCTGCAGTTATTGGGACTGAGCCTCCTTGCAAGTTGACTTCCCATGGGGAGGTGTGAGCACTCAGAGAGAGAGGTGTGCAAAGTTTCTTACACAAGAATCCTTGGATTCAGTATATGGGATCTTCTTGTTTAATTTTTTATCAACCTTCTAAAGGGAACTAAGCCCAGACAATATTTCCACAGAAAAATACCTTTCCAAAGGACGTGCTAACTACATCATCAAAGAATAAAAACACCTGGCTTTTTTTAACTTTTCAATTTGGGGACTTTCTCTTACATTTATTGAATATTAATAATTTTTTATATCTGTTTCCCAGACTTCTCTCTTCCTGCTCTGGAGTCTAGCCATGTCAAGGGGAAGTCTCTCTGCTTACTGCTGCTTCTTGTCTTCCTGTAAGTAAGGTTCCAACAATACTTTATTCCATCATTTCTTCCCCTGTAAATGCTCACTTCCTTTTTGCCTCTTCAACCTGCTGCTGCTAATGTAAAACTCTCAAAGCCCAAACATTTCTTTGCCTTTTCACTTCAGGCACATGTCTTCTGGCTTTTATCCTAGAGGCAACACAAATGTTTCCCAAGGAAGACAGGACTGTTGTTCCCATTTTACAGCTAAGAAAAGGCTAAGTGACTTGTCCTGGCTATGGCTTTAGAAAGCAAGACTTGTTGTTTTTTTTTTTCAGAAATTCTCTAAGAAGAAAATAATTCAGACAAAGAAGTTTAACCAACACCAATCAAACAAAACAAATAAATGTTAGCATGAACCATAAAAGAAAAAAATGATAAACTGGACTTCATCAAAAGTTTAAAGTTCTGCTGAATATCTTATTTGGCAGTAAAATTTTGCAGGATTACTCATGGAAGCTCCCTTTACAGTGCTCAGGGCTTTTTTTCTGGGATTCAAGTAGCTCACAAAGGCAAATGCTAAGCACTAAAATTCAGACAGGATTTTACCACCTGGAAAGATGACAAGTGGGAAAAAGAGAAGAGGCAGCCAGCAGAAATTTCTGGAGAAAGACCACCATCTCTGCCAATTCAATACTGGAACTTTTAGCTTTTGCTTGAAGAAGTTAACAATCCCTATGCACCCATATCACGTGTAAGAATTTCCACCTATACCCAGTGTATGTTCTTCTGCGGTTCTGCTCATCAGCTGTTTCAGGTTCTCAAGAAATATAGGGGATCCAGCATTCTGTCCCCATCACATTATCGGATGTTTCTCTCCTGCGTTTCTTCATAAGTACACATAGTAGGTAAAATCTCAGGCCAAAAATGCAGGGATATAGGAAATGTGATGTGCTATATTCTTCTTTACCTGAACTTTATTTCTATTTTGAGTTCCCACTGGACTATCTGGTGGAAATGTAATCGAATTCAATTCACAGCCAGCTCTGACCCTACCGCTACGGGTGCAGGTACAGTCCAAAAGGACGTGAGAATGCTGGGGCGCTCTGTGTGGCTGGACTGGACGTGGTCTACCTGCACTGGCATACATTGGGCTGAGCATGGTTGCTGCCACTGCATCTCTCACTTCCAGCCTCGGGTCCACCCCAGGTCTGACTACCCCTCAGCTGAATCCTAGGCTCTTTGAATTCCACAGAAGAATGTTTTTGCTCCCACCCTTTCCAGGGAGTCTGAAGCTAGATGCCTCTGGCCCTCTCTATCTAGACGTGATGGACAGCCATTTCTACTCTATGGCTCTCTTAGTTCAAGAAGAAGTATCCATAACTTTAAAATAAGACAAAAACATGGTTGGGAGTTCTTTAAAATTAATTGTGGAGCATCATCAAACAAGCCCTCTTATGGGTCATCTGAGGAGGCTCTAAGGCAATGTTTCTCAACATGTTTTTGTTTTTTAATTTCCCCCCTAGGAGAAAATTTTAATTACATTCCATTTTAATTTTAATTAATTAACTTAAGCTAGTTATTTAATTAATAATCAGACGCAAGAAGGAGGAGATATGGGGATATATGTATATGTATAGCTGATTCACTTTGTTATAAAGCAGAAACTAACACACCATTGTAAAGCAATTATACTCCAATAGATGTTTATAAAAAATTTTTTTTAAATTTAAAGTTCTGCTTTTCAAAAGACACTGTTAAGATAATGAAAAGAGAAGCCAAAGGCTATGAAAAAATATTTACAAGTCACATATCTAGAATTTACAAAGAACTCTCAAAAGTCAATAATAGGGAAATTAAAAAAACAATAAGAGGCTTCCCTGGTGGCGCAGTGGTTGAGAGTCCGCCTGCCGATGCAGGGGACACAGGTTCGTGCCCTGGTCCAGGAATATCCCACATGCTGCGGAGCGGCTGGGCCCGTGAGCCATGACTGCTGAGCCTGCGCGTCCGGAGCCTGTGCTCCGCAACGGGAGAGGCCACAACAGTGAGAGGCCCGCGTACCGCAAAAAAAAAAAACAATAAGAAACGCATAAAGATTTGAATAGACACTTCAGTAGAGAAGATATACAGATGGCAAATAAGCACATGAAAAGATGCTCACCGGGACTTCCCTGGCGGTCCAGTGGTTAAAACTTGGCGCTTCCACTGCAGGGGGCACAGGTTCCATCCCAGGTTGGGGAACTAAGATCCTGCATGCCATGCGGCAGCTGTGCAGCCAAAAAGAAAGAAAAGAAAAGATGCTTACACTTACTGGTCTAAAGTAATGCGGATGAAAGCATGCAGTTATCTGAGCGTTCTGGTGAGGGGGAGGAACTCTCATACATCGCTGGTCAGAATGCAAAAAGATACAGACACTCTGGAAAGAGGTCTGTTTATCACACACTTACCCTATGACCCAGTGATTCCACTCCTTGGTATGTTCCCAAGAGAAACGAAGACCTAAGTCCACACAAAAGCTAGTTCATGAATGTTTGTGGTAGCTTATTCATAACCCACCAAACGGAACACAACTCGACGTCCAGTGGCTGGTGAATGAACAATCTGTGATAAATCTATAAAATGGAATACTTCTCAATAATAAAAAGAACTGAAGTACTCAGAGCAACAATAACAGGAATGAATTTCACAAGTGTTATGGTAAGTGAGAGAAGTCAAATTCTAAAGGCTATATATTTTATAATTCCATTTATATGACATTCTGGAAAAGGCAAGACTAAAAGAACAGAGAATAGATGAGTGTTTGCCAGGGGCTAAGGGTGGGGGTGGGGATGGATGACTACAGAGGACACAAGGGAACTTTTTGAGGGGATGTGAGATTTCTGTCTCTTGATGTGGTAATGATTACCTGAGAGTATATACATTTGTCAAAATTCATAGAATGGTACATCCAAAAAATGAACTTTACTGTATACAACTCATACCTTAAAATATTTTTTTAAATGTTAAATGTAAGGAAGGGTTTTGTGACAAATACTCTATTTTACTTTCATTCCTTCTCTATCAGATCCTCCCCAGGCAAGTCATGTTTGTCAGGTGCTGCCCAACAGCTCAGAAATCTGGACTAAATAGTGGGGTCTTTACTCACAGTGTGCTGGGGAACATACAAGAAAATCTGGCTGTTTTAGGACAGCATATTCTTTGCTATGACAGAGTCAGCCGGGAGAAGTGCTAAGGTTGTGGAGGAAGAAGAATAAGAAAGCTCCCTACTAAGTCTTTACCAGAGCTGAGGCCAGTAGAACAATTAGAAGGGGAGGCAGAGGGCGCCCGGTGTAAGGAACAGCAGGAGTGAACTCAGAGGGCAGCAAAGAGCCCAGGGAAGCGGATCCTCTCCTCCTCCCTCTGCAGCTGCTGTTTTGGGGATCAAACAGCCAACGGGAGCTTAACTGACCAGCACTGAACCCTCCAAGAACAGAAGGAAGGCTGGTTCCCTGAACTGCTGCCCTCACAGCACAGACATTTAGAACATACTTGCTAAATTCTGCCTCAGAGTCAAATTCCAACTGACAAACATTGAAAACGCAGGGGACATGATTAAAATGGAAAATCATCTTAGGTAGACACCACAGTGATAATTGTTGACAGAATCTTCGACGGGTTCTGAAGTTAACAGATGAAAGTACGATGAACAACAAGAATATTTACATCGTCTCAAAGTATGTTCTTACAGCATTTTACCAAAGGGAAAATAGGAGGATCTACAATGAAGAAACTCTGTAGGTACCACCTTCATCAAGTAATCGAGTAAACCTCTGCCAGAGATAAGACAGGTCGACACCACGTTTCCTCAATACGATACACTGAAAGGGCAAAGTACACACAAGTATCACCACATTGGGGATTAAGATTTCAACATATGAATTTCGGGGGACACAAACATTCAGTCCATAACAAATGCACAGCCTAACTCTAATTCTGAGAGAAACACTGGAAAAACTCAAATTGAAGGATACTCCATGAAATAACTGATCAATATCCTTCAAAAGTTCCAAGACCATGAAAAAGGAAGAAAAACTGTCATAGATGGGAGAAGACTAAAGATACAACAACTAATTGCAATGTGGGATTAGATTCTAGACCAGAAAAATGTCATTAATGGGAAAACTGGTAGCATTCAGATAAGGTCTGTAGGTTATATCAATGTTAATTTCTTGACTTTTATAACTGTAGCAGAACCTGTAAGATGCCAACATTAGGGAAAGCTGGATGAAGGGCTTATGGGAACTCTCTGAATTATATTTGCAAGTTTTCTGTAAATCTGAAATTATTTTGTCAAAAACTTAAAAAAAAGAAAATGTTTTCTAAAAAGAAGCAGGATAACAATAGAACTTTTCACATCTGTGCACAAGGACATTCCTTCTATGTTAGTTATTTTTATTTATGTTTTTCCTTAGACTTAACAAAGCCCAGTTATGAGCTTCTGTAACTAGAGGCAACAAAATCATTTTGTAGGACAGAAACATGCTCTTACTTTGTCCTTTTGTCTTAAAACATGATAGGATCACATATTCAAAAGTCATCTAGGGGCTTCCCTGGTGGCGCAGTGGTTGAGAGTCTGCTTGCAGATGCAGGGGACATGGGTTCGTGCCCCGGTCCGGGAAGATCCCACATGCCACGGAGAGGCTGGGCCCGTGAGCCATGGCCGTTGAGCCTGCGCGTCCAGAGCCTGTGCTCCGCAACAGGAGAGGCCACAACAGTGAGAGGCCCACGTACCGCAAAAAAAAAAAAAAAAAAAGTCATCTAGTCCATCCCAGTTCTCAGGGGTCTCAAACCTAAACTCCCTCAGATATGAGAAAACCTATGCTATGCACTACATTCCACATACAATCAACGTCATGAAATCCTCACAACTCTAAGTCCAGTCCCACATGCTGCAGAATAGAATATATCTGTGATTTGCTTGAAAGTCAGAGATTATCCCTCTCAGTCAAAGAGTTTTAACTGCAAATCAGGGAACTGGGGCTTAGAGTCAAGATTATGTACAGCAGCCAATAGGCTGATGCTGCTGTCACCACTGGCTACTCCCCAGGATCAAGTTTCCAGAAGAATGTCAGGTTTTCTTTTGTGCATCTATGCTCTCGTTAGCTCTCTCAGACACTGTGGTTTTGCTTTCTGTCTGAAGAACTAAAGGACAAGCCGAAAGAACACATTTTTCTTGATAACCTTTAGTACGTGAAGCTAGAGTGGGTTTTAGGATCCAACTGCAATTGAAGTATGTAGAATGAATCCTTTCTAATGCCACCGGAGTATAAGGGACTGTTGGCATTTACTCAGACCAGCCTCCATTTGCCTTTCCTGACTGCCTCAGTTTCCTCAGGGTAATTAACTCTCCTCCACTCTGTGCAGTCTTAGTGGGACAGCAAACCCAAGTGCTTGCACACACACAGCAATAGTTGATGGTGACCTTGAGGGCTCCTGCTACATCCTTCCTTTTACTTTCTTGGTACATCCACAGGCATACTTTATGTCCTGATGTTGGCCAATTTATCCCTTCATTCTCAAACTTTGAAACTTGAGTTGAGTAATGCAAGTAGTAAAAATTGCTACAGTTCAATTCCTCCAATTTTTTTACCCCCGTGAGGCTGGGGAGGTGGTCCTGCTGAGGAAGCACTCTGAATTCCCTGGGTCTTACTTGTTTCAAACCCAGTTCTTCATCTTTCTTCATCCTACGAGCTGGACTACATCCTTCCAATAAATTCCCTGATACCAAACCAGACAAAAACACTACAAAAAAAAAAGAAAATTATAGGCTAATATCTTTGATGAATACAAATGCAAAAATCCTCAACAAAATATTAGTAAACCAAATCCAAAAACACATAAAAAGGATCATACACCATGATCAAGTTGGATTCATCCCAGGGTCAAAAGGATGGTTCAACATACACAAGTCAATCAATGTGATATGCCACATCAACAAAAGAAAAGACAAAAACCACATGATCATCTCAGTAGAAGCGGAAAAAGCATTTGATAAAATTCAACATCCATTCATGATAAAAACTCTTACCAAAGTGGGTATAGAGGGAACATATCTCAGCATACTAGAAGCTACTTATGACAAACCCACAGCCAACATAATGCTCAACAGTGAAAAGCTGAAAGCCTTCCCACTAAATTCTGGAACAACACAAGGATGCCCATTCTCACCACTTCTACTCAACATAGTACTGGAAGTCCTAGCCACAGCAGTTGGAAAAGAAAAAGAAATAAAAAGTATCCAAGTTGGAAGTGAAGAGATAAATAGGTCACTATTTGCAGGTGACATGATACTCTATATAGAGAACCCTAAAGACTCCACACAAAAACTATTAGAACTAATAAATGAATTCAGCAAAGTAGCAGGATACAAGACTGACATACAGCAATCTGTTGCATTTCATTGCAATGAAATATCAGAAAGAGGAAGTAAAGAAGCGATCCCACTTAAAATTGCATCAGAAACATAAAATACCCAGGAATAAACCTAACCAAGGAGGTGAAAGACCTATATGCTGAAAACTATAAAGCACTGATAGAGGAAATTGAAGATGATTCCAAAAAATGGAAAGACATCCCATGCTCTTGGATTGGAAGAATTAATACTGTTAAAATGGCCATACTACCCAAAGCAATCTACAGATTTAATGTGATCTCTGTCAAAATACCTTTGACATTTTTCACAGAACTAGAACAAACAGTACTAAAATTTAGATGGAACCACAAAAGACCAAGAATTGCCAAAGCAACCCTGAGGAAAAAGAACAAAGCTGGAGGCATAACCCTTTCAGACTTCAGACAATACCGCAAAGCTACAGTAACCAAAAGGGCACAAAACCAGACATGTAGATCAATGGAACAGAATAGAGAGTCAAGAAATAAACCCACACACCTATGTCAATTATTCTACAACAAAAAAGTCAAGAATATACAATGGAGAAAAGACAGTCTCTTTAGCAAGGGTATTTGGAAAGCTGGACAGCTACATGTAAATCAATGAAATTAGAACACTCTCTCATACCATATACAAAAATAAACTCAAAATGGTTTAAAGACCTAAATATAAGACATGACACCACAAAATTCCTAGAAGAGAACATAGGCAAAACATTCTCAGGCATAAATTGTAGTAATATTTTCTTAGATCAGTCTCCCAAGGCAAAAGAAGTAAAACCAAAAATAAACATATGAGACCTAATCAAACTTAAAAGCTCTTGCACAGCAAAGGAAACCACAGACAAAATGAAAAGACAACCTACAGAATGGGAGAAAATATTTGCAAACATGAAACTGACAAGAGATCAATATCTAAAATATGCAAATAGCTCATACAACTCAATATGCAAACAAACAACTCAGTCCAAAAATGGGCAGAAAACTTTCTTCAAAGATGACACATAGATTACCAACAGTCACATAAAAAGATGCTTGACACTGTTAATTATTAGAGAAATGCAAATCAAAACTACAATTAGGTATCACCTCACACTGGTCAGAATGGCCATCATCACACGTCTACAAATAATAAACACTGGAGAGGGTGTGGAGAAAAGAGAACCCTCCTACTCTGTCGATGGAAATGTAAATTGGTGCAGCCACTATGGAGAACAGTATGGAGGTTGCTTAAAAAACTAAAAATAGAACTACCACATGATCCAGCAATCCCACTCCTCGGCACATATCCAGAAAAGATAAAAACTTCAATTTGAAAAGATACATGCACCCCAATGTTCATAGCAGCACTATTTACAATAGCCAAGACATGGAAACCCCCCAGGTGCCCATCAACACACAATTGGTTTAAGAAGATGTGATATAGACACTGAATGAAATGGTGCTCTCTCAGCCCATTTGAAAGTATTCTATTGTATTTTTGCCAAGTCCAGTGCAAACTTTTTTAAACCAATCTTTTCCTTTTAAACCACATTAGTGAAATTTTACTGTTTATGTTTTCTCATGTTTGATTATAGAGTAGAAGGATTGGTGGAAGTAGACCGGAGAGGTAGGGAAAAAAATTGAGAAAACTGCCAAGAAGAGAAAGTTGTTTCTTTAATTGAACTTGGTATAGAGCAAAAGTAATTTAGCTCTGTGAAAAGGGCTTTTGCTTTCTCTGACCTGAATTTTATTTTAATAATCCAGGAGCAGTGCCACAGACACACGCTCATGACCAACCTTAATTTAAATTTGTTTCCACCAGGACAATATATGTGCTACCAGCAGGACTGCCGGTATGATGCGCTCAGGAATGAATAGGTTGGGGAGGGTACTCTGCTGTGATTCAAGAGATCATGACTTTTACAAGATTTTATATAACTTCTGTGGATAATTAAAATAAAACCAGATGCTTCCCTTTCCCATTTCAGGGTCGCCACCTCCCCAGGTATGACCAAGGTTGAAGTGACCTGACCTCAGTGTCCATCTCTTCCATAGGAATCCATATACGTAAGTGACTGCTGTCAACAATGGCTTTTGTTGGTTTTTTTTGGCGGTACGCGGGCCTCCCACCGCTATGGTCTCCCCCGCCGCAGAGCACAGGCTCCGGACGCAAAGGCTCAGCGGCCATGGCTCACGGGCCCAGCCACTCCGCGGCATGTGGGATCTTCCCGGACCGGGGCACGAACCCGTGTCCCCTGCATCGGCAGGTGGACTCTCAACCACTGCGCCACCGGGGAAGCCCAACAATGGCTTTTATAAGTAAGACTCACACATGCACAAAAAGCTAGCTAAGCATTTTTTAAAGGATTACGACCAAAGTCCTGTGATGTTTTTCCTTCTATATTTTGTATCATATGGAAAGAGGGGAAGAAAGCTGTTACTCCAGGCCCAGCCTCAGACCTGGGAGCCCATCATGGAGGTCTGGGGTTTCTTCCTGAATCCCACCAGGGCATGGAGCACCAGAGAGAGCATCGTGGACTGAGGACAGAAATGGGGAGGACTACGTGAAGGGCTAGGTGAGTGTAGTTTTGTGGGGGATATGGTAAAGAACTCTCACCTTCCTTCTCTTGAGAGTGGCACGGGGACAACCATTTGAGAGAAGGTGGAAGAGTAGTAAATGCTTGGAACAACTGCTGTGTAAAATGGAATAAAGGAGGGGGCCACTGAGACTGAGAAAATAATTGCTAAGCAGTGTGGTGGCCCTGGGGAGGCTGGGAGTCAGGCTGCCAGTCAGTCGGATGGGGGGACTCTCTTGCACCAAAATTTGGATGAGATTGAGCCCAGGTTAAGGGAGACAGGACAGGAGCAGAGAGTGTGATGAGGCAGCAAGAACGGCGGGAACTAGAGATCCTGGTTGTAGAGCCCTCCATCCTCTTTCCCGAGTGGCACTCTGAGAAGTCGGGGACGAGTTTAGCATAGAAACTGTGTTACCCTTACTCATCCCCGAGGTGTGAAAGCTGAAGCCATAGCTGAGTCGTGCCATGAACAACAGCATCCCCTGTTGGCCGAGCCTAGCCTTTCTGATTGGACGCACGTAGGGGCCTCTCTGAGTTGGCACCTCTGCTGTGTTGCCTCACGCATATAATTCTGAGTCCAAAGTCTGTCTTTCTTGTTCAGTGACCATATTTTTACATACTTGATACATATATTTGAGGGCTTAAGGAATGAGGAAACTTGAGGTCAAAGACGACCTGAATTATCAAGTAGAGATGGGCACCATCTGGTTCCCCGAGCCTCCACCAATTGCAATAACTGCAAAATTAGAAAGTGATCTGATACAGCCTAGAGCAAGGTACTTTCCAAGCCTTAGTCTTCTTTCCTGTAGAATAAAAACTGCTATTAATAGTAATAACCTCCTCATGGGGGGTTATTCGATGGCATATAAAGCACTTTGAAAAACCTTTGGGCACTTAGGTGCTCAGTCATGGGTAGCTATAAATGAGGTAATGAGCACACACAGTGTAGTATATCCAGCTCTATCTCGCTTGTTAAGACTGTGTTGTCTTAGCCTGAATTCTCCAGAAAACAGTGGCTGAGCCAATAGCTTATCTGAACTCTTTTATTAGGGAGTACAATCCCAGGGAAGCAGAAGTGAGGGAAAGGGAAGGGGTCAGGGAAGAGCAAATATGAGGGGTGCACCACAGAGGTGGCCAATGTTTCATATTAAGACCAACTAATTGCATCACTTCGAGGGACCATCTTCTGAGAGGCCATAAGGGCTATTGCATCTTAAGACAGTCCGCGGGGAGGAGGTGAGGTGTGAAGCAAGAGGGAGGAAAATTTATCCACTAACTCTCAGTTCCCACTGATCGAAGGTTTATCCCCTGGGGCATTAATTCCTCTGCACTTTGGTATGTATGGCTATGAGTTCCAAGCAGGTCCCGATGTATCTTAAGTCTCAATGTCAACAGGGAAGCCCTGTGTTGAAGACAAGAGGCTCAAGCCGTGGGCTAGAGACAAGCTGCTGTCAGGTAATTCTTGCTCAGTATCACGTGAGGCCATGGCAATTATGAGAACCTGCGTGAAGTTTGTCTCCAAAGTGAAAGCTGGAGAGAAAAAATGGCCAAGAGTCTTGGAGACAGATGAGCCTGGGATGATCTGAAGTGGAACTAAAATTTCCTGACATACCTAGGTTTTGAAAAGCCCTTTTAAACATATTGAATTATACTTCTTCACTTAAACATTTCAAGAGAAAGAGCTAGAATTCCAACCTTCATGGATTCCTAATATTCAAGCTTCTGTTTACTTGGCAGTTCCCCTTAACCATATCAAATAGCTGTTGGTACAAAAATCAAGAGTTAAGTACTAGAAGGGTACTTAACAAATCAAACATTTTGTAAGAAAAAGCCTTTATTCTGGGCTTCCCTGGTGGCGCAGTGGTTGAGAGTCCGCCTGCCGATGCAGGGGACACGGGTTCGTGCCCCGGTCCGGGAAGATCCCACATGCTGCGGAGCGGCTGGGCCCGTGAGCCATGGCCGCTGAGCCTGCGCGTCCAGAGCCTGTGCTCCGCAACGGGAGAGGCCACAACAGTGAGAGGCCCGCGTACCGCAAAAAAAAAAAAAAAAAAACCTTTATTCTGTGCCATAATTGCCCTTTAACCATTCTGTTTTGATATGTTGGATTTTCTACCAATAAAATGCTCTTGTAAAAATATAATACTCTTGTACAATGTCTTTCTTTGGAGGGACTATTTTCGTTCGGTTTGCCATTAGATTCTGCGACATTGGAATTCTTAGTATCTTCTGCTGAAATGTGAAGGCTATTTGTTACACAGTCTATCTGACTCACATATTCAGTCTAAAATTCCTCGAGAGAAGAGGTAGCTCCTTATATATCTATATATCTTGTACTCCTGTGGCATCTCTAGAGAATAACAAGCTTTCAATTAATATTTGTTGAGTGGGAAGCAACCTAGATGCCAGACATTAGGAGACTATTAAACAAATGGTAGGGCAGCCATACAATGGAATTTCACACAGCACAGTTGTAAAAAAAAAAAAAAAAAAAAATAGGAGTTTCCCTCTAATATAGACATGAAGAGATAGAAGACGGTTATTTTAAGTGAAATAAGCAAGGTTCAGAACTAATGTATAGAATAATCCTATTTTGCTTGTACATGCATATACACTTGTATGTGGATATGCACATTTAGAAATCTAGAGGGACTTCCCTGGTGGCACAGTGGTTAAGAGTCTGGCTGCCAACAGGAATAAAGACGTAGAGAGTGGACTTGAGGACACAGGGAGGGGGAAGGGTAAGCTGGGACGAAGTAAGAGAGTAGCACTGACATATATACACTACCAAATGTAAAATAGATAGCTAGTGGGAAGCAGCTGCGCAGCACAGGGAGATCAGCTCGGTGCTTTGTGACCACCTAGAGGGGTGGGATAGGGAGGATAGGAGGGAGACGCAAGAGGGAGGAGATATGGGGATATATATGTATACATATAGCTGATCCACTTTGTTATACAGCAGAGACTAACACAACACTGTAAAGCAATTATATTCCAATAAAGATGTTAAATTTAAAAAATTTTAAAAAAGAATCCGCCTGCCAACGCAGGGGACATGGATTTGAGCCCTGGTCTGGGAAGATCCCACATGCCGCAGAGCAACTAAGCCTGTGCGCCACAACTACTGGGCCTGCGCCCTAGAGCCCACGAGCCACAACTACTAAGCCCGAGTGCCACAACTACTGAAGCCCTCGCGCCTAGAGCCCGTGCTCCACAACAAGAGAAGCCACTGCAATGAGAAGCCCGTGCACCACAATGAAGAGTGGCCCCACTCGCTGCAACTAGAGAAAGCCTGCCTGCAGCAACAAAGACCCGACGTAGCCAAAAATAAATGAATAGATTTATTTAAAAAAAAAAAAAAAAGAGGGAGAGAAAGAAATCTAGGAAGGAAGTGTACATACTAAGTTGTTAAAGGCTATTATCTTGAAGGATGAGATTGGTAGGGGGAAAGAATTTTCTCTTTTTACTTGTATTGTTTGTGGGGTTTTTGCAACAAACATTTATTAATTATGCAATCTAAAAGATGAACAAGTAAAACAAGCAATGCTTTGCATGAATCATGGGTGTTTGATGACACAGTAGAAAAAAATAGTCTACTGGGTACAAATGATCCTTTAGTTTTGACACTGAATTAGTCAGGTACCATTCTTTATTTAATCCTGCATGGAGAAAATGCTAGTTCCATTTTTTTTTAATCCCTATGAGAGCCACTGGAACCTCTGCATTCTCAATTAGCCCCAAAATAACAGTGTTCTTGGCTGACTTGCTTGGCTATATGTCTTTGTATTTGTAGTATCACTCTTCCTTCTGCAGAGAGTTCTATTTGCAGCTTTACTGAGGAGATTAAAAAAACTTCCTAGCCAATACTGGTCATCAGCTATAGATAATGAGCACAGTCTTTTGCTTTTTAAAATTCTTATATTTTCACTACCTAAGTCTACTCCAAGTGGAAACACTCTTGTATATTGCAAACAGTTCAACAGTAATATAGGAGTCAGATGCCCTGGCATAAACGGTCTCCACACCCTAATGAATCCCACATAGCAAAGCATGATAAATACCTACTAAAATCCTTTGAAAAGAGGGATTGGTTATTTCAGGCTTTTTTCATTCCTTAGATCTTTTTGTGATGTCCCCCACGATACTTAGAGAATTACCCAGAAAAGGCAGAGGAATAGGATGAAACATAGCCGCTTTCTGGGTTTGCATCAGCAGCCCTAACACCCGGCCCCTCCAACATTTCCCCTAAACACTGACCAGAAAACATCTTTGTCATCCCAGAAGAACTGGGTTTTCATCTCATTCTTCATCCCTCCCTATTTATGTACTTCCTGGTCTCACTCCTCCCCGCCCCCCCCAACAATCTTCATCCTCAGGCTACCAACTACAAATATGTTAGAATGGAAGACACTTATCTCAAGCATCAGAGAATCCTTTGGAAATACAATGTCCAGGAAGGCTCATGTAAGTCCTATGAAAATAAGAGAAGGGTCAAAGAGAGCTCCCTGGAGCTTTAGCAGAATGCCAAAGAACCTCACATCTGAGTTAGGAAGAACATTTTGTTACGCTGGACACTGGAAGACAACACATAGCCCATTAAAAACTCCAAGTAGGGCTTCCCTGGTGGCGCAGTGGTTGGGAGTCCGCCTGCCGATGCAGGAGACTCGGGTTCGTGCCCTGGTCCGGGAAGATCCCACATGCCGCGGAGCGGCTGGGCCCGTGAGCCATCGCCGCTGAGCCTGCGCGTCCCGAGCCTGTGCTCCGCGGCGGGACCGCCAAAAAAAAAAAAAAAAACTCCAAGTAATAACAGCCAACAAAAATTTGAAAGAACATGCATTCATCAAAATGGAATCACTATTTCCCCAGATTTTTGACACTCACACCTTTGCTTTTCTTAAGGAAAGAAGAGTGCAGCCATAACCCATAAGCAGATTTCCCCATTTACATAGAGGAGAATAATGAACTTGAATGGATAAAAGAAATCTGCATCCTGATTTTTCACATCTTCTGAAATGATATTTAACATTTATTTCTGTTATGAATTTAGGCAACAGATGACAGTCATATTGTTAGAATCCGTGACTTTGGAACCAATAGAAATAATAGATATACCACATTAAAGTTTTTGCAGAGATCTCAAAATATTGTTTACACTCACCACTATTCAAAATTATAGCAGTTAATTGACCGGCCACTGGATCTTGGTACTCCATGTGTTAATAAAGAATCCATACACTGCGATATAAAAAAATTTGTAATGTCTTGACACTTGTATTTCAATATAATTGGTTTCCTTTGTAATTCTATGTATTTTATGCCTCTAAGAACACTATTTTGAGAAGGAATCCATCGGATTCAACTCACTGCAAATAATGAGAGAATCAGCTGGTACCAGAGCAACCACTCAGCTGAGTCTAGCCAAAACTGCCCACCCACGTTATAGGATAAATGAAATGGATCTAGTTTGAACCACTGACTTTTGGAGTGGTTTGTGATATAGCAATAAATAACCAATAAATATCCTTACTATTAGGTATTCAACATTTTTCTCTAAAGCAACTTTTCCGTTTAAATAACTTAATTTTTAAATAGTCTTTGTAGCACTGTGCAAACAGACAAAAAATTCGCTTGACACAAATAGAAGTTAACCGAAAACAGATACAATGAAAACACTAAAGAATGTTACTACAATTTGGCTAGATATGTTGTCTGGGAAGGTTCTTTTTTAGAAAAGAGAGGTAAGTGCTACAGGAGTGATAAAGACACATTACCTTCAAAGTGAGACCTTCACCTTGATGAAGGTAGAAAGACCAAAAGAGAAATATGTGATTCCATGTCATTTAATTCCTGTCCCTTTCTCTTTTATAATCAGAACTCTCAGTGGGTGATCTTAACCCATATTTTGGGAAGCACTGGTTAGGACAGTACAGTCTGACTGGACTTACAGAAAAATGAAATCTTTGTATAAGCGTGTGCTTTATCTCCTGATATTGGGATAAAATGGCCACAACACAGACATTCCACCCAGACAATGGCTATGAAGAATCTAAGACGTCACAGACCAACCTCACATGGATAAGAAAACTAAGGCCCCGTGAGATTAGACACCTTGGCCAGGGTCACACAGTGAGTCAGGGGCACAGAGCCTGGTATATGAAAATAATTCTGAGTAATTTCACTCCCGCCACCAGAGGACAGAGAGCACAGTCCTCATGATATACAGATGTTCAGATCTCATCTGTTAAATTAAGGAGCTAGTAGAAAAAGCACAGTTCTAGCTTTCTGTGAACGCATGAGTTTAAATGTTATAACAAGGAACCCAAAGGATTCACTAAGGAATAGTAAGGAAAGAGGCGAGGAATTAGGTAACATTGACTCACACACTGAGGAAAATCATCTCCTTTTCACTCTCTTTTGTCCCTTTGCGTTGGTCAAGGCTTTGCATCTAGCCTGGCACATATATCAGTAAATGATATTTATAATTAATAATGATAATGCTGGGACTTCCCTGGTGATCCAGTGGTTAAGACTCTATGCTTCCAATGCAGGGGGCGTGGGTTCAATCCGTGGTCAGGGAACTAAGATCCCACACGGTGCACGACACGGCCAAAAAATTTAAAAATATGTAATTTAAAAATTTTTTAAATTTATTTATTTATTCATTTTTGGGTGTGTTGGGTCTTCATTTCTGTGCGAGGGCTTTCTCTAGTTGCGGCGAGCGGGAGCCACTCTTCATCGCAGTGCGCGGGCCTCTCACAGTCGCGGCCTCTCGTTGCGGAGCACAGGCTCCAGACGCACAGGCTCAGTAGTTGTGGCTCATGGGCCTAGCTGCTCCGCGGCATGTGGGATCTTCCCAGACCAGGGCTCAAACCCGTGTCCCCTGCATTGGCAGGCAGATTCTCAACCACTGCGCCACCAGGGAAGCCCTAAAATTTTTAAAATAATGATAATGCTAATATTAATAACACTAATAAATAGCTGAGCAGTTAAGAACATAGGCTCTGGATTTGAACTTCATCTCCTTGCACATACCAAATTTCCTACCCTGGCAGCTGAATTTGCTTCTCTGAGCCTCAATTTCTTCATTTGTAGAACGTGCATTAAAAAGTATTTACAACATACTTTGTTCCGAGAATCAAAGGAGACAATATATGAAAAGTATTAAGAATTCTCCCTGTTTCATAGTAAGTAAATTACATAGTAACTTTCTTACATATTAAGTATATTAAGTGCTCAACAAAGTAACTGATGATGACACTGATGGGGAGGTAAATCAACTTGTCAGCAGCAAATCACTGGTAAAGCAGAGACTCTGAAACACAGCTTCCCTTTCTAAAACAAATTCTCACTATTTCTCCACGTGACAAAGGTAGAGCCTTGACATTATCTTTTGAATTCATAACAGTGCTTCCAAGGTGTACGTTCAGATGCAGTATGACTTTTGCTGGTGGTGTTGATCATCTTTACACTTTGCGACGTCATTTGAACCCAGGCTGATATATGAGATTCACATGCAAATCTACTCCTGCATGAAGACTCTGCTCACCCCACCACACCCCTCTGTTACCCAGCTCCTTTACCTCGTTACCATGTGCTGGAAACCTCTACAAATAGACACAATATAACTACGTTCTGGTTCCAAGAGCGACTCTGGCATTTGAACAAGATTCATACATGGCATGCTATTTTGGTAAAAATCATTTTCCCAAAACAGCATTACGAGAAAGTGAGGCCAAAAAGAACTTGCTGTTCTCCCTCACACTGGCACAGTGTGATGTGCTCAGGTATTCAAAACCTATGGTACAAATGTTTTTCTCTTTTGCTTTAAATGGCATTGCAACTTTGCCTGTTGCCTAGTCTGATTGAAAATAAACCTCGACATGCAAAGGGATGGTATTGTTTCCTTAGGACCTTGTGTGAGACTAGGTGGGTTAATGAGTTGCTATGGTGATGTTTTTAGTAATGAAATTGAACAATGGTAAAGAGAATCGGTTTTAAGTTCAAACTCACATTCTGTCTCTTATTATATGTTTGACTGACTTTGCATAAATTAACTGACCTTTCCCGGTACGTGTTCCCATGGGTAAAATAAGCCTAACAATACTACCTTGGAGAGGTATTATTTTGATTAATTCTCAGAACAACCCTCTGGTGTAGGTATTACTGGCACCATTTTAAGTTGTATAATCTGTCCGAAGTCACACAGCTAGTCAATGGCAGAGCTGGGAGGACCGACTCATGATTTCTGGGGGGTCAACTGGGTTTAACTAGGTGGTTTTCACATAGTCAGACAATGGCTGCGCTGCAGGCATCTTAAAGGCTTCCTTACTCTCCTGGTGGCTGCTGCTGGCTGTTGGCTGGGACCTCAGTTTGGTGCTATCTGCTGGAATGCTGTGTACGGCCTCATCACATGCCCTGGGCTTCCTCACAGCATGGTGGCTGGGTTCCAAGAGCAAGCACCCTGAGAGAGGTCAGATGTAGGCCTTTTATTAAGGTAATAAAACAGTTAAGCAACATCAGCTTCTATTCATTACAAGCAAGTCACCAAAGCTGGTCCATATTCAGGCAGATCAACAACCAAATGCAAGATGACAGTAGATTAATATCTTCCAAGTGTTGATGGAAAATAATTAAATCATAGAATTTTATATACAGCTAACATCAAAGCACAGTTTTCTTTTCTAAATGGGTCCAATCTAAGACATTTGAAACTGGTCATGAAATTTATTCAGTAGAACATTCAGACCACTTAGTTTATTGACTTTTTTGTTAGTAGGTTTTGTGGCTTGGTGTGGAATATGGTTTCTTCATCAACATTAGAAGGCAGAAAAAAAGAACAACAGGGCTTCCCTGGTGGCGCAGTGGTTGAGAGTCCGCCTGCCGATGCAGGGGACATGGGTTCGTGCCCAGGTCCGGGAAGATCCCACATGCCGCGGAGCGGCGGGGCCCATGAGCCATGGCCGCTGAGCCTGCGTGTCCGGAGCCTGTGCTCCACAACAGGAGAGGCCACAACAGTGAGAGGCCTGCGTACCGTGAAAAAAAAAAAGAACAACAAAGAGAGTAGAGGTAGAAAATAATAAAGATAAAAGCAGAAAATAATAAGATACTGTGATGGCTAATTTTATGTGTCAACTTGACTGAGATAAAGGATGCCCAGATAGCTGGTAAAACATTATTTTAGCATTTGAATCAGTAGACTGAGTGAAGAGAGCCACTCTCACCAATGTGGGTGGGCACCATCCAATCCTTTGAGGGTCTGAATAGAAAGAAGAAAAAGACCAAGGAAAGGTGAATTTGCTCTCCGTTGAGCCGGGACGTCCACCTTCTCCTGCCCTCGGACCTTGGGGATCCCGGTTCTCAGGCCTTTACACTCAAACTGAATTACACCCTCAGCTTTCCTCGTTCTCCAGCTCACAGACAGCAGGTCACGGTACTTCTCGCCCTCCATAATCTCAGCCAATTTCTATAATAAATCTATCTATATCTGTTCATATTTTATATATTTTCTCTGAAGAACCCTGACTAATACAAATACAAAACAAAAAAATGCAATATAGTTGATTAAGATAATGAAAAATGTAAATTTTGAAGACTAATAAAATAGATGAATCTTTGGCAAGTATAACTAAGAGAAAGAGAATGAGAGAGAGAGGAAATATACACCCATAGGAAAAAGCATAACTGACAAATATAGAAAACATAAAAATAGGAAAATACTACATACAAAGCTATATTGATAACTGATACAACATAAAGTAGAAAAATATGAATCATCACACTTGACAGGAAAATTAGAAAATCTGAATAGATCAGTAATTATAGAAGAAAATGTCACTGTAGTGAAAGACCTATTCCCCAGAAAGGCAACAGATCCAGGAGTATTCCACTAGACTTTTAAGAACAGATAATTCCCATCTTAAATGTTTTATTTCAGAGCATCCACCCAACTCAAATAAGACAAGTACAACCTTTAATGCATAAACCATAAAATGGTTGCAAAGGAAGGGCAAGGTCATAAGCCAACCTCACTTATGAACGTGGACTGGAGAAATTTTACATAAAATATCAGCATACTGAATACATATTAAGACAAAATGACCGTAACTGAGAAAGAGTTACCCAAGAAAAGTAAGTATTCTTCAATATTAGAAAAGCATTCACGTAAATTACTACATTCACAGATTAAAGAAGAAAAAACTGTAACAATTGCCATAGATGCCAGAAAAAAAAATTAGAAAAAAACTATTTCTTCATAAACCAAAATGAGAAAGATATTTACCAGAGCATTTCAACAGACACCACACTAAATGTGGAAACATCATAAGCAATTCCATTAAAATAGAAACAAAGAAAAGACGCCAGCTGTCACTACTACTACGCAAAATTATCCTTGGGGATTCAAGCTAATCAATTTTTAAAAGGGGGAGGAGAGACAAGTAATCAATACTTTCAGTTATATATTTATCTACCTAGAAAACTCAATAGAGTCCACTTCAAACTATTTAAATTTTACAAAAATTCAGTAAGATGTTTAGAAGTATGATTGGCACACTAAAATTAAGTGCCTTCCTATAGAGCAGTAAACTAAGAGACCTCATTACATGATCTGCATGAAATGCTCATTCCCCTGGGCTGGCTGCTTTGTAGCGAGGCTTCAGCCCAGAGTAAACCCACTATAAAGCCCCCACTTTTCCTGGCCACTCTGGATCCACCTCCCTTTACTTTCTTCCCAGCTCTACCACACCTTAAATCATCTTGTCTTTCATTTCTTACTTTCTTTTTCATCACCCTCCACCAGAAAGTAAATACTACAAGCCCAACACATAGGACATGTTCCATAAATGTTTGTTGAATGAATGAATGAATGGATGAGCCTGGGTGTGTCCGACTTCAAATCCACTATTTTCCCACCATATTGAGCTGCCTCCTGATGGAGTCTACACATTTTCCCTTTGCCATCCATTGTGGCTAAAAGCATCAGTAACAAAAATGCTTTTTGAAATGGTGACGTATGAGTCAAAATGGCACCAAAGAGCTTGACTATTTTTTTTTTTTTTTTTTTTTTTTTTTGCGGTATGCGGGCCTCTCACTGTTGTGGCCTCTTCCGTTGCAGAGCACAGGCTCTGGACGCGCAGGCTCAGTGGCCATGGCTCACGGGCCCAGCCGCTCCGCGGCATGTGGGACCTTCCCGGACCGGGGCACGAACCCGTGTCCCCTGCATCGGCAGGCGGACTCTCAACCACTGCGCCACCAGGGAAGCCCTTGACTGTTTTTTAAAATGTTTACATCTATTGAGGACAAGAGTCACAAAGTGGAGGAATTGAATCATTAGCAGAATTGGCAATACCAATGAGCTCTGATTTTTCCAGTTGTGGGGAACACATCGCCCCCTTACTGAAGATTCATTTATGGCATTCTGCTGTCCTTACTACATTAGTTCCCTGATGGCTAGATGAACTACATCTTTCTACAGGAAGAACACCTTTGTGCTGTCCAGCTAGAGGTCACAAGCTGGATCAGGAGACTCAGAGCACGCCCCAGATCCAATCCGCCACTGGAGGTCATATTTCTCCTCTCCGTGCTCTGTAATCCAGCTGTATCACCTCTGACCTCAGATAGCCTCACTCAGCCTTCACTTTTTTTCTACTTGCCCCCCGCGGGGTGACTCACATATTCTCTGTCCTTCCCGCAGCTCCTCCCTCCCTCACCTGCAACGCTGTCTCCCCTGAACCCCTCCTTCCCTTCCCTTGGCTTTGCTGAGCCTCCCACGCCTTTCCCAAATCCGCCTGTGGTCCTTGCCTTGTCTTTGTCCTCCCTCCCAGCGAGGGGCCAGCTCCCCATTCCACCCGCCTACACAGATGCTTAGAGCTCTCACATGTCACAAGGTAGGGGAAGATAGGTGGGGTTTCATAAGCATCCGGAAAGATTTTATTTGACGTTTTGTTTCTGGTGTTTTCAATGCACTTATTGATTTGGGGACGATGGTGGCTGGGGTGAGATTTCGTTGGTTGCTCTGACCCCTGCAGAAATCATCTTTCAGCCTGGCAGGAGATGGATATGTCTTTCCTCTCTAAAGTTGGTCACATATAAGCTTTGAATGTAAATTGGGTGTCAGAACCCTGGGTATTTTATATTCTTACCAAGTGCCATGTTCTGTGTTTATTTACTTCTCACAGCAACCTCATAAAATACGATTTATTATTCCTATTTTATAGCGAAGGAAGTGTACTGAGAGAGATTACGCAAACTGTCAGTGGTGTTTCACTCTAAATTTCTTTCTTTCCCCAGATCATGTAAGGAGGTACAATGTAAATTCATAAAACCAGTTTCCTAGCTGTTCTCCCACCCTGCCCCCAAACTCCAGCCACAGAACCTCGGTCTGGAACTATCCCAGGCCTAAAAGCCTCATTAATTCACATATCAGATGGGTATCACACTGCAACTTCTCTTGCATAGCAAAAGGAAAGTTTGAACAGCCAAGTAGAATACAAATGAACAAGACAGCCTTCTCATGAGCAGGTTGCTATAATGCATTCTCCAACATTTTTAATTATGAAGCATTTCAAGCATGCAGACCACCTCTGCTCTGCCTATGTGCGTGCGTGTGCGCGCACACAGACACACACACCCCTACACGCCACCACCATCACCACCAGAGGTAACCACTACCTGGAAGATAGTATGTACATTTCCTGGGTGTGCCGTTATGGTTTCTAACACACACACACACACACACACACACACACACACACACGCCCAAGTGTTGATTTACTGAATATATATTCATAAGCAGTGCAGCATACTACTTCACGTTTTACATTTGACATAAAGTATACCACACTGTATTTATGTATAATACTACAACTTTCTTTTGCTTTTTTACACATTATGTTTTTGAGACTTACCCTCATTGAACATATAGATCCAAATATTTATTCATTTTTATCCTTGTATAATAATAGGAATAATTACCATTTTTAGTACTTTCTGCCAGTCAGGCTGTATTTCAGTATTTCGTATGTATTTTCTCATTTAATCCTCGCAGCACTGCCATGAGGAAAGCACCAATACTATATTCTCCAGGTGAAGAAGTTGGAGGTGGATGGTTAGGTGGTTCCCTGGAGGTCGTAGTCCTGATCATTGACTCATCAGGATCTGACTCCAGAGCCCAAGATCCTCACCCGTAGGCCATTCTGCCTGTTCCACAGACAACCTCACGTTCCCGGTATAGAGACGTGGGTTTAGCGACACTTTTAAAGGAAGGAGAAAAACCCGGATTGGCAGCCTGGGTTCTCCCTTCTCAGCTGCCCCACCCTACACACACCTAGCAGACAGTGTCACTCTTTTTTTTTTTTTAATTGAAGTATAGTTGCTGTACAATATTCTGTAAGTTACAGGTGTACAACATAGTGATTCACAACTTTTAAAGGTTATACTCCATTTATAGTTATTATAAAATATTGCCTATATTCCCTGTGTTGTACAATATATCCTTGTAGCTTATTTTATACCTAATAGTTTGTACCTCTTCCTTCCCTACCCCTATGTTGCCCCTCTCCCCTTCCCTCTCCCCCAGGTTAACCGCTAGTTTGTTCTCGATATCTGAGTCTGCTTCTTTTTTGTTTTATTCACTAGTTTGCTATATTTTTTAGATTCCACATGTAAGTGACATCATACAGTATTTGTCTTTCTTTGACTTATTTCACTTAGCATAATGCCCCCCAAGTCCATCCATGTTGCTGCAGATGGCAAAATTCTGTTCTTTTTATGACCAAGTTAATTCCATTGAGACAGCATTACTCTTGATGAGAAACAGGGGCTACTAAAGCTTCAAAACAAGTGTTGAAGGGGGAAGGCCATGCTCAGCTGTCAGACGTGTCTTGGTGGAATTTTTTTTCTTTTAATTTGGAATCATGTGCAAAAGGGATCCTGGAGGGACTTCCCTGGTGGTGCAGTGGTTAAGAATCCATCTGCCAACGCAGGGGACACGGGTTCGAGCCCTGGCCCAGGAAGATCCCACATGCCACGGAGCAACTAAGCCCACGGGCCGCAACTACTGAAGCCTTCGCGCCTAAAGCCTGTGCTCCGCAACATGAGAAGCCACCGCAGTGAGAAGCCCACGCACCGCAACAAAGAGTAGCCCCTGCTCGCCGCAACTAGAGAAAGCCTGCATGCAGCCACGAAGACCCAATGCAGCCAAAAATAATTAAAATTTAAAAAAAAATTTTTTAAGGGATCCTGAGATCAGAAGATCCAACAGGAGTCAGGACAGATGAGGCCCTGCTCCCTGGGGGCCTGTATACACCTTGGTAATGGAGATGATGAGATGGTCACAGTTGCACAAAAGAGGGGGTGTGCTGGGGAGGGGAAGGAGCAAGGGAGAATTAGCGTTCAGTGGGTACAGCGTTTCAGTTTTACAAGATGAAAAAGTTCTAGAAGGCTATTGCACAATGTGAATGTATCCAACAGTACTGAAAAATAGTTAGGATGGCATATATAATGGCATGTATTTTTTACCACAATAAAAAATAAATATTAAAAAGTTGAAAGAGGAGATGTGATGGGTTTGGGGTACCCGTCTCAGAGGAGGGCAAACTGGAGGTGGATGAGATCACATCACGTGGCCAGATGTCCATTTCTGGTCTCCTTCTCTGACGTCTCAGTGTCTTTACTGGACTGTGGACCACTCCAGCAGCTGAGGTGCTGTCAGTTCACCCTCATCATAGCAGCAAGGCCCATTCTTGCCACACATGCAGAGGCCACCCGACAAATGCTAAGGAGTCTCCAGAATGTCTTGGCAGTCTTTGGTTGCAGGTGACAGAAATTCAGTTTGTGAAAGTTCAAGGCCGGGGGAAATTATTCACTCGTGAAACCAAGGAAACACTGAACAACCTCAGCATCTATGTGAACCAAATCACCATGGGCCTTTGTTAAATGCAGAACCAGCACCTTGAAGTCTCCCTACTTTACCGTTTTCACCATTGCCTCTCTCTGAAATGAGAGCTTTCTCCCAAATGGGATTAATCATAGGACTTACTTCCTAGGGTGAGTTAATACATGTAATTAAACGTATTAATACATGCAAAGCATTGTGTACAGAGTAAGTGCTCAGTAGATATTCACTATTTTTGTTATAATAGCAGTTTTCATTATTATTATTATTATTATTATTATTATTGTGATGGTTGACCAATTCTGGGCTATATTTTACACTTATATATTTATTTGTCTGCGTGTTTGTCTCCCCACCCCCACCAGACTATAACCACTCACCATGAAAGAAGGCCCTCTCTTTCATTCGGTGCCAGAGCCTCAGAGCCCAGCACAGTGTCGAGGCCTAAGCAGGTACTCTGCTTCAGAAATTAGAGAGAGACAGTCCCATTGCCCTTGGTCCCCAGTCCAAAAATTCCACACGGGGATTCTGGCTGGGCTATCCTGGTCAGGTGCCCATCCTTAGACTAATTAACTGAGGCCAGAAAGATGGGGTATGTTGTGCAAAAGGCTGCGCTTCGTTAGCTGTGATGAGAGAAGGGAGAGGTACCCGAGCCAGGCAATCCTGCAGATGACCACGAGAGGTCCTGAGGACTTTCTCCAAACACCAAATCAGAAGCTGATAACTTACCCATCATAGCCATCTTAGGGTGATCGAGGGTCTCAGAATACCCATAATAACCTCATAATCTCAAGGTTGAAATATCCCTTATGCCACTTGTAAAACTGTGCTGTGTGGTTTGGGCGGACAAAAATAAATGTGAACAAATTTCCAAGCACCTCACAATGGGGATAACGCCACTGTGTCTGTGGGTCTGTTCAGAAAAAGATGGAGGGTATCCAACTATAATTCCTTAATGTGCAATAAAAATACCACCTGAGACAGACTCAAAGCTATTTTGCAAACCAGGACCTCAGAGGGAGACTTTGGCACGTCGGTCCCCTGGTGTCCCCCAGCATTCTGTCCTTGTTGGAGCATGTCACCCACCCCTCCACCACTGGCCTGGATGGCTTTCAGGGATGGTTCCACATCTCATCTTTCTATGCAGCCTCCCAGGCACCAGTGTAGTATGCTTCAAGTTGCCATTCAATAAATAATTAGCTAAGGAATTAATGTAGGAAGGCATGGACACAGGTTGATCACCACCAAGGAGCCTGTCCATCCCTGGGAAATAGAAAGAGAGGAGAAGAGGATGCCTTGGTAGTTGGAATGCACTACCCCTAAGATAAGAAGACTCCAAAAACCTCTATACCTGTTTGGGGTACCCTGTAGATTTTTTCACAAGAGAATTCCCTTGGGCTCTTTGATAGAAAACAGGCTCAACAGACTGGCCAAAGTCTTATGACTTTTCCCTTTATTGCACCTTTGCAGATGGACATGAGTGTGGGAGAGTGTGGTCTTCAAACCCAGCTTCATGGCAGTATCCCTGGAGAAATTTGGGGAGATACAGGTTCCTGAGCCTTCCCCCAGCCGTACTCATCCAAAGCTCAGTAGGGGGGCCCTGGGATCTGTTTTTTCTCAACAGTTTCCAGACTTTATTATAAAATTGGGGGAGGGGTCCAGAAATGACCCCAGACTAGGAATCAAGACTAATCTAGCTCTAATGCTCTAATCTAGCTCTGCCACTCACCTTACCCCTCCTCTTGGGACCTCAACTATTCTCTCACAAAACGAAAGCCACTTTAAAGGTCCCTCTGGTGCCAGCGAACAATCTGGCCCAGTACAGACCTTCCAGCAGAGAAAGCAGGAGAATTCTTCTGCTCTTGCCAAAAGATCCCAAATCCCCCCTGAGGCAGAGAGAGGAAAAGGCACTAAGTTAATGCTATCAGAACAGAGATTTGGCTATGACATCTTCAGGAACCATAGATTACTTTTTTTTTTTTAATACTTATTTTATTTATTTGGTTGCGCCGGGTCTTGGCTGTGGCAGGCGAGCTCCTTAGTTGTGGCTCGCTGGCTCCTTAGCTGTGGCATGTGAACTCTTAGTTGCGGCACGCCTGTGGGATCTAGTTCCCCAACCAGGGATCGAACCCAGGCCCCCTGCATTGGGAGCGTGGAGTCTTACCCACTGCGCCACCAGAGAAGTCCCCACAGGTTACTTTTTTAATTTGAGCTATAACTGACATTTAACACTGCACTAATTTTAGGTGTGTAACATAATGATTTGATATATGTATATAGTGCAAGATGATCACCACAATAGGTTTAGTTACCATCCATCACCTTTTGTTTTTCTTGTGATGAGAACTTTTAAGATCTACTCCCTTAGTACCTTTCAACTATGCACTACCGTGTTGTTAACTCTAGTCATCATGCTGTACATTTTCACCTACTTTATACCTAGAAGTTTGTATCTTTTGACCACATTCACCCATTTGCTTACCCCCACCCCCCGCCTCCTATCCGATGCAGTGTTACATCTGTGAACCCCATCTGTGTTGCTGTAGGCACTTCCAGACCTTCCCTCCCAAAAGCGGGACTCTATCGTGTCTTCTATGCATCCCCCCAGGGATGGGCATCCAGACCAGCTCTCACCCCATCCCCACCACCAACACGGGCCACGCTGCGGGATTGTCCTTCCTGTTTCCTATGGACCTGGGGGGAGTCTCTTCGGGAACTGTAACCCAGAGTGGAAATGCTGAGTCACACGCTGTGAACTGACCGTTGCCCTTTGGAAGCACCGTCCTTTTAGTGCCCGTGCCAGCCTGGCCTTCCTCCTCAACAAAAATATCATAAATTCTTTTAGGTCTTTAAGGGTTCCTCTAACAAAATTCAAATATCCCTCTGTATGAAATATGGGACATGTTTTTCTACTCTCTGGGTTTTTGTGAAGATTACATAAATAACTCATCAAAGGTACCAAGCCCAAGTGCCTGGCACATTCATGGACACGCAATACGTTTTGACTTCTTTCCCTTCTTTGAATACAGAAACTTCTAGAAAAAACACTTAGGAACAACACCTGGGAAGGGAGAGCGATTGAGAGGGGGTGAGGATGAGGTACCTTGTAGAACACAGCTGCCAGAGGATTAGGAACCTAGGGCAGCAAAGTTCCCTTCACCCTCAGGATTGTCACCTAGGGCAGACCTGACCTGAAACCTCATCCTTAAGCCCGGACACCCTGGAGGGTCACGTGAATCCCTTGGAGGGCTTGTCAAAACACAGAAGGCTGGGCCTTCCCTCAAGCATTTCTGGTTCAGGAGGTCTGGGTGGGGCCTGAGAATGTGCATTACTCACAAGTTCCCAAGTGACGCCGATGCTGCTGGCTTGGGACCACGCTGCACTGCCTAAATCTCCTTCACAGAACTTGGAGACTGTTTCAGCTCTCTCCGGATCTTCCTTAGAAAGAATTCACTCTGACAGGCCAGACAAAAGATAATTTCAGGCATCCAGAATGAGCCAGATGTAGCCCTCAGTGATATGAACAAGCCAAAATACACCCCAAGATTTCATTTGATATATTCTTTTAATATGAAAACTTGGCAAATGGGTTTTTATGTTTAGGTTTTAGGCTGGATGGGCAAATTCACCTCCCTTACCTCTATTGAGCCTATAATTCCCTTCTATGTTTATTTTTCGACAGGAATGTTTTCTGAGAAGACAGCTCACTTTCTGAGGGCTCTCAGGTGTCAGAGGGCCTGGTCTTCTCAATGAACACGGATATTCTGGGCTCTGCCCTGCGCAACGGGACCTCTTTGTATTGTCCCTGCAGCATTTCAGGGCTGGCGGAACTGAGGAGGACCTCTATTCCAATCTTCTCAGTTTACACAAGCGAAGCCACCTGCCAAAGCACTGAGAAGGAACCCACGTGGCTGTACACAAAGCCCCAGAAGTGATGTCTGGAGAGGACGTGGGTTTGAATGCAGCCTGTGCCACATTTCATTAACCTGACCACCAGACCCAGGCCATGCATCAACTTCTGCAAACCTCAACTTTCCTTTCCACGGAATGGGCATCGAAATACCTACTGTCAAATAGAAACCAAACTTAGTAAGAATTATTGCAAGCTGTAGGGGGGCATCTATTGTAATAGGATGAGGGGGGACTGTTGCAATATGGAAAACACTGTAACCCCATAAGCTCTACAAGCATCTCAAGAGTTAGGTAAAAAGGAGTTCCCTTTTATAGAGAGAGGAACGAATAAAGCTAGAAAGAAGCAGACATGGGGAAGCAGGGTAAAAGGGCCATGTAATGGGACAGTAGATCAGAGAATGTTTTACCCTGAGGAGAGGCTGTCTGTTGCTTTGGCCTGAGGGCAGGTCAGACTTCAGGGGCCTGGACAAAGGAGAGAACCGTAATCAAAGTTCGGCTAACAAACATTTTGTTCCGAATGATCAGTGGGGACAAGCAGTCCAGCTAATCATTTATGGTAAAGAAAGGGACCGTGTAGGCTTGTCACGGGTAGAGAAGGGAGGCATTCGTAAGCCTTTAGGGAAATCATGTGGGGAAAAGTGGTCCTTTGCAGTGAGCCATTTTCCAGAACACAAAAAGGTTGGAGGATTTCTTAAACTTCAGATCAAGTTCAACATTGTCACTACCTTAACTCTCACAGGATTGACAAGAAGTTAAATAAGGTGATGCTGTGTGAAAGCACTTTATTAACCAGTGGGAAGTGTGATGGAGGCTGGACCAAATGGATACCTGGGTCTCCTAACTTCTAGCTTGTCAGGATTGCCTATCCTCTCCCCACTTCACACCGTCTTTTATAGATTGGAGTTCTGAGTTAAGATTTCAACTGATAGGGATCTCTACAACTCAATTAAGAGAAAGAGACAGCAAATCGTGGAATTGCAACTGCCCCTTTCTAACTCTTACCTCCTATGACTCTATAAAATATTTAAGAGCCACACCAGGATGGGGTATAATCAGTGTATGGTCAAATGATAAACCCACAACATCGAATTTCAGCTCCTCCAGGAAGATTCTCTGGAACACCAGTGCCAGACAACGCCTTGCAGAGGTCAAGGTGGAAAAGGAGAGTGTTGGAAGCCAGTTTTCAGAGGCGGGTATCCTGGCTGGTGCTACTCTGACCATCCAGGGCTGAACCATCTACAGGCCCCACGGCAGCCCCTCTGCCCTCGGAGTGGACTTTGAGGTGATCACTTCCTGATTACTTCCTGTCTCGACTATGCCAGGGCTGGAGTCTCTGAGCCCTGAAGACCACCCTCTTGCCCCTCTTTCCTTATTGTTTTTCCCATCTCTCTTTTTCTTCTCATCTCTTAAAATAAGTTCTTGCTGGAAAAGAAAAGTCACACTATTCCAAGTCACTCTGGGAGAAACAGGCTTGAAATATTAATTTGAATCATGGCAAAATAAATCAAATTTATCTATTACACAGCTGAGCTTGGAGAATAAGATATATATCTCTTATGTTTCTTAATTCTACATCTATCACGTCTTTGGTTTCATGATACAATTAGAACCCTGAGAATGTGCTTAGAATGCGCAGCCTCTCCCTGCGGCTGCCCCGCATGAATGCTGAGCTGTATTCACTGTGGTGTATCTTACTGCCAATTGAGGCTAATAAATAAAGCTTGTCACTTTCACTCCATAACCCAGAATTACTCAAATATGTCCTTGTCAAAATAACCTATGTTGAACAAGCACTGGTAAAAAATGTAATTTTTTTCCCTTTAATCAAGAACTTCCTGGAACACTGAACAGCAGCAATACAATCAGAAGCAACGCTAAGGAGCACTTACTCACATTTCATGCAGCTCTTTGTGTCGCGCTCAAGTTCCCTCTCCGGGAGCCTGATCATTTCTCTGTGGTCAGGCCAGAATTTTTATGAGACTTTATGACTAAAGTCTTATGAGATCCAGAGCTCAAGGAAAAAAGACAAGGTGACCTTCTTAAAAAGTCACAGATTAGGGACTTCCCTGGTGGCGCAATGGTTAAGAATCCACCTGCCAATGCAGGGGACACGGGTTCGAGCCCTGGTCCAGGAAGATTCCACATGCCGCAGAGCAACTAAGCCCGTGCGCCACAACTACTGAGCCTGCGCTCTAGAGCCCGCGAGCCACAGCTACTGAGCCGGCATGCCACAACTACTGAAGCCCGCGCGCCTAGAGTCCGTGCTCCGCAATAAGAGAAGCCACCAAAACGAGAAGCCCGCGCACCACAACAAAGAGTAGCCCTGGCTCGCCGCAACTAGAGAAAACCTGCACGCAGCAACAAAGACCCAACGCAGCCAAAAGTAAATAAATAAATAAAATTAAAGGGCAAATAATTTTTTTAAAGTCTTAAGTGGTTATTGATCTGGTTAGGGCTTCTATTTGAATTAACTTTGAAAATTCACGTTCTTGTAGAAAACTGTTTATTTCACTTATAGTTTCACATTTATCAGCAGAGTTACACAGTTTTCTCTAAACTTTCAAGTTTCTGTATTTCTCATTTTGTGATTATTTTACAAACTTAAATGTATGTATTTAGTTTATAATAAAGATAACATCAGATCAGTGGAGAAAGGAAAGATGACTAGAAAATAAAACTTTGACAGCTATTTATAAGAGAAAGCAAATATCTTGAATATAAGGTGAATATGTACTTACATACTCTAGTTGAAAAGCATAAAATATTTTTAACTTGAAGATTTTACATCATAAACTAAAATTTCATGCATCAAGTTATAAACAAAATTTTAAAATAAGCAACAAACTGGTGAAAAAATATACATTTTTTTGCAAAGGGCTAAAAGCCTTATTACAAAGAATTTGTTAAAATAAATATGAAAAATCTTCTGGCACATTCACTAGAAAAAAGAACAAAAGATATGAAAGGGAAATCCATAAAAGAAAAAATTCTAATGGCCAATAAGTACATCTTTAAATGTTCTGTTCAAAGTTAAAACGTTCACATCAGAGATTAGCAACTGAGATCTCATTTTCTATCCAGGAAAAAACGAAAAGAATAATAATGTGTCACTTATGAAGCAACAGGCATTCCCATACACTGCTCGTAAGCATGTAAATTAGTATAACTTTCTGTAGGAAAATTTGACAATCTGCATCAAAATCCTTGACTCAGCAGTTTCAGTTTTACAATTTATCCTAGGGAAATCAGCTATGTTTGCAAAGATAATGCACAGGGACATTTCAAAATATTTTTTTAACAGAAAAAAATGGGATAAACCTAAATACTGAACAATAGGAACGTGGTTAAATGAATTATGACTTATCCACAAAGAGGGAACCCTGCAGCTGAATCATGAAAAATCACCCTGTAAGAGCATCTGTGTGTATATCTGGACTCTTCTCAGGGCCCCACTCCTGTCCTTGAACTCACCCCCCAAGGTAAGCTCCCTGCACAAGCCCTAGTCACAGGCTCTCTTTTGAGGAGGCAATCCCAGCTGAGAAAATTGTATGTCATTTCCACTCTAGAATGTAGGCTTGGTGGTTCTCCACAAATTCACCTGTCATCTTCAAAAAGTCCCACATTAAAGAACTCCCATTAGATGGCTTTGTACCTAAAACTATAGTTTGGGCAGACCCTGCCTACATTTTTTTTTTTTTTTTTTTTTTTTTTTTGGCTGCATTGGGTCTTTGTTGCTGTGTGGGGCTCTCTAGTTGCTGCAAGCGGGGGCTACTCTTCGTTGCGGTGCACGGGCTTCTCATTGTGGAGGCTTCTCCTGTTGTGAAGCACAGGTTCTAGGCTTGCAGGCTTCAGTAGTTGCAGCACACAGGCCCAGTAGTTGTAGCTCATGGGCTCTAGAGCACAGGTTCAGTAGTTGTGGCGCACGGGCTTAGTTGCTCCGCAGCATGTGGGATCTTCCCTGACCAGGGCTCGAACCCGTATCCCCTGCATTGGCAGGAGGATTCTTAACCACTGTGCCACCAGGGAAGCCCCCCTGACTACATTTTTAGAGTCAAAATTCTGGAGCTCAGTTTTGGCAAGACCAGGTAAGGAGCCTCATCTTAGGATACCATTCTAAAGAGGCTTACTTCTGAGTGAGTTTTTATATGGCATCGGTCCATCTTATATTTTTGCCATCAACTTCCTCTTTTTTATTCTGCGTAACATCTGATACGTTCTTAATTACATAGATATTGAATAACTGCTCTGGCTAGCCGGGCACATTAGCTGGAGCCAGCAGATGAAATATCAGAGGAAGCCTTTTAAGCCCTGAGCAAGTGGGAAATTGCCTTTCAGAAAAATAATCCATTGTGACCTGTGAGATGAGGCAGCAAGAACTTGCCGGGTTAAAGCATCAACAGTCTCTCCTCCTGTTCCTGGAGGAGATGCAGTACAGCCCTGAAGGCATTAGAAGTCTCTAGCAATGGGTCCATTTTGCAGAGAGAGAGCAGAGTAAGGTCACGGCAGGCGGTGATGGATAGGTTTCCGTCCTGCAGTTTCCTCAGGAGGCTTCGGAGTTGCTGATCAGATGTCAGCAGAACATAAGATCTGAATTTATTTTTACTTTCACAGTGATGGATTTTTGCTTCTCTTTCCAGGTGCCCTTATTATCAAGAGCAAAAAGTGAATTTGAGGGAGGGAGGGAGGCCTTGAACTTGGAATGGTGACCATAGACCCAACACAATTTCTCTTTTTAGTAAGTTTCCTAGAACACTGACCTTACCCCAAATCACACCATTGTCTGCCCCTCACTCCCCCTTGAACTCTGGCATGTTCCAATATTGACCGGTAAATTCTCTGGCCATGGAGGTGCCACCCAGCCTAGCCCACATTTATCTAACAAACACTATAAAGGGATTCTACAGGCCAGGTGCTATTCTCAGCCCTTGACCATTGTCAACTCACTTAATCCCAATAACTCCTTATCAGGTAGATATTGTTATTATCCCTATTTTATTAGTCTCATCCATAGTTTATTTCCTTACTTCTTGTCCAAACATCACAGCAGGCTACAGATTTGTTTCCCTATTGCTAGTCTCTTCATTTTATCCATCCTTCATTCTGTTTCTAGAATGTTCTTCTTGCCCCCAAACCTTCAGTAGCCCCCTAATTGCCTGTAAAGCAAAGTTATATTGCATGAGCCTGGTGTAGAAGACCTCTTTTCTCACTCCCCACCACGTCACTCCATAAATCAAATTTCCTACATTCAGCCACAATAAATTATTCAGCATCCCTCAGAAAAAGCAAGCCTTTAACATCTACATGCCTGTGCTTTCTCTCTTAGGATGGATTCCCCAAGAAACAGACTCCGAGGCAGAGATTTGCAGGCAAGAAGTTCTCTGGAGAGTTCTCTCAAGGACATTTGTAAAGGAGTGTATTCACTATCTCTCACGTAGAAAATTACCCCAAACTCTGCAGCTTAAAGCAATTAAACATTTATTGTCTCCCACAGTGTCTGTGGGTCAGGAATTCAGGAAAGCTTAGCTGTGTGGCTCTGACGCTCATGAGGATTCATCAAGCTGCCCATCCATCGGGGGATCTACTCCCAAGCTCACTGCATGGTGTTGGCAGAACTCCTTCCTGGCCACGTGGGCCTCCCCCAGTGTCCATAACAGGGCAGCTGGCCTCCCCGAAAGAGCATAAGACAGGGCGAGAGAGGGATGGGCTGTACCCGAGACTGAACCCGTCTTTCCATAAACTAATCCAGGAAGTGACACCCTATCCCGACTGCTGTGAATCTGTACACCAGGATGAGCCCGTAAGTCCCGCCTGCACCCAAGAAGAGGGGAATTAAACTCTACCTCTTGAGGGTAGAAATGCCAAAGAGTTTCTGAACAAACCTTCAAAGCCATTGCAGAGAATGAGGGAAAGAGGGATGGGCAGAGGGAGAAGTTAAATGGATTCAGTCTCAGCAGAGGCTCGGCTGACCCTAGGAGAGGCTCTGAAGCTTGGATGGCCCTTCAGAAACATCACAAATTGAGGTAAGGGGACCAGCTTTTTTATGCCTGCATCTCCTAGTCTTGGAAGCAGATTGGTCCCTGGAGGGGTTTGCCAAGGTCTATGTAGTGTCTTTTGCCCCATAGATTCCCCTCATGCCTTAGGATCTGATGGAGCATATGGGCCAAGCAGCAGGGCTATTTATACGAGTCTGGATCTGCTACAGAATCCTTTCCTTTTCTGGCATCGACTCCAAACTGGTGGTCTCCCATGTCATCCAGAAAATGGATAAGCACTATATGATGTGCTACTGGACATGCTACTCTAGAATCTAAAAAGTCTTACCAGGAATTGTGCTTCCTTCTTAGTGGTCAGTTTTTGGAAGACCCAATAGTTCGCATGGAATATCCTCCATGTTTCCAGACCACTGTACCCCTAAACATTTCACTGATGTAGGAGGTCCTGAATCCTCTATAGGGTTTACTCCTTCATCTGGAACACAGGACTCTTACCAAGATCGCTGTACTCTTGCCAATCCTTGTTAATATAGTCCAACCAACATACAGGATGTCCAGATGGTAATAATTTGACCACCTTCTCTGGAATTCTGCCACTTTTTACATTAAATTCTAGGCCTGGTCCTTAGATTTTTACTGCCTTCCAGCTGCAGGGTATGACAGTTCCTTCACACAATGGCAAGGAAGCCCTCCGACTTCACATGTTCCTTCACATGTTGCCTTAAATTGAGGATTAATCACTCTTGACCGTTCATTAAATTTTTCCAATGCATCATTTGTACTTAGCAAGAGGCCTCCAATTCCATAGTCATTATAACTGCTGCTTCCCCTGTGCCTCTCAAATACCAGAGCTTTCTGTTCTACAGGAATCACACCCGGGTGGCCAGTGAGAATACAGACTCCTATGGGGAGAGATTTTGGGGTCTTCTCTCCACTGCAGCCTAGCCCTTAGAACAAGGCCTGGCATTTAGTATTCCCTCAATAAACATGTGCTAATCTGTGGCTAACTTCACTGACTTCTTGCATCACACACTCCTGGTATCCCATCTAGCTTATGCTATTCTATCTTTCTGGAATATTCCTACTCAGTCACTGAGTATAGACTCTCTCTCTCTCTCCTCTTTCTAAGAGTTCCAGTCATTCTAAGAATCGAAATACTTCTCATCTCTTTCTCCCTTCAGCCAGTGTTTACCTCCATCCTTCCATAACAATACTACAAGATATCACTCTTCAGTGGTTTCTCATAAAATACCTTGTGTCTTACCTTGATTCCCCCAACACATACGCCAAGACAGGACTGGTTGCATTTAGTTTCTATGGGGAGTGATTCCAGAAGCATAAATGATGGAGTGGGGAGAATGCAACAGAGAAGGAAGAAAAGCCAAGCGAGTACATTAATAAGTGGGTTACTTCTATGGGAAACCTCAACTCCATTCTGCTGGGAACTTCCTGAGATACTGTGTCCAATACACCTCAGAATCAACTCCACAGAGGCTGGGGCTGCTGGAGGGGCTGGGGCATTGTCCACCAACTTCTACACCTCACAGTCTGAGAGCTGCCCCCAAGGGCATTCATTCCCTCGCATCTCAGAGCTGCCCTGCACCTTGGTGCTGAAGAAAACCCTCAAGCAGAAAAAATAAAAATAGAGGCATTGAGGAGAGAAGTTCTCAGCTTGGTGGAAGCTGTCCGCTGCAGCTGCAGTTGGCTCTGGGAGCTGACAATACTGTTTGCTGGGCTGGTCTTTCAAAGTTTCGAGTAAGTGTTTTAATGGTAGGGATTGCATAACATAGGTCTACCTTTCTTCACAGTGCCTGGAAGAGTTCTGTGTGTCATGACACCTGTTGTGTTTGTTTTATCCTTATTTGTTTCTGATTCTGCCCTAATTCCATTCACTCTTATTCTGTAAACTGTATCCCATTGTTCCTCTAGGAAGTCACTTCCTGCCCTGCTCTAGTTCATGAATTTTCAATGGAATTTATTCCACTGTGGATTCAGTGGACATGGCTCCAGAGGAAGACAGGTAAATCAGGTCTGGCCAAAGTATTTTATTTCTCTGGCCATAGTAATCAGTTCAGAGATGGGCAGGTGATGCAATCATACCCAGTGAGTCACAAGGAGACTTCTACTAAGATTGCTGGGAAACTGTCTCCTCTTTTCTCCCAGCATTAAACTTGGAGGTCTTCTTGAAACCCCATGTTTGAGAGTTACCCACGAATAAAGGCAGCGCCTAGAAAACTGACACAATAAATAAATAGAGGAGAACCAAGTCTCGGTGACACTACTTGAATCAGATCAAATTGGGTGCCTGGAGCCAAGCATCCCCATTTGGCATAAGCCTGTTTGGTTGATTTTGCTGTTACATCAATGAAAAGAGTTCTGATACATGTGCACATTTGTCTAGTCAAGACGCTGGTTTCAAGGAACAGCTGCCAACTCAATCTTCCTCAAGTTTTATTAATTGAAAAAAAGCCACCAACTCAATCCACCTCAGGTTTTAATTTCAAGGACTCTTAGCAACAGGGAACAAAGCTCAGAAAGACTACACAGGAACAATGGCTCTGGAAGGCAGTTCACAAGTCTTCCGGCTTCTCTACTGGACAATCACTGAGAGAACTACTGAAGGACGAGCTTCAGGAGGGAGAGAATTAAAGTCAGAGGAAGGGAATGAGATACAAGAATAAATGGGGGAAAAGTTGCTGGACATGAGGGTATATCTGAGAAAGCTCAACTATATAAAATGGCAACAATGGCTAGACTGAGGGTTTGAAAAGACAATGAGGACTTCTCTGGTGGTGCAGTGGTTAAGAATCCACCTGTCGGGCTTCCCTAGTGGTGCAGTGTTTAGGAATCCGCCTGCCAGTGCGGGGGACACGGGTTCGAGCCCTGGTCCAGGAAGATCCCACATGCCACGGAGCAACTAAGCCCCGTGGGCCACAACTACTGAGCCTGCGCTCTAGAGCCCGCAAGCCACGACTACTGAAGCCCACATGCCTAGAGCCCATGCTCCGCAACAAGAGAAACCACCGCAATGAGAAGCCCGTGTACTGCAACGAAGCGTGGCCCTCACTCGCCGCAACAAGAGAAAGCCCGTGCACAGCAACGAAGACCCAACGCAGCCAAAACTAAATAAATAAATAAAATTAAAAAAAAAAAAAAAAAAAGAATCCGCCTGCCAATGCAGGGGACACGGGTTTGAGCTCTGGTCCAGGAAGATCCCACATGCCGCGGAGCAACGAAGCCCATGTGCCACAACTACTGAGCCTGCGCTCTAGAGCCCATAAGCCACAACTACTGAGCCTGCATGCTGCAACAACTGAAGCCCGTGAGCCTAGAGCCCGTGTTCCACAACAAGAGAAGCCACCACAGTGAGAAGCCCGCACACCGCAACAAAGAGTAGTCCCCACTCACCGCAACCAGAGAAAGCCCGAGTGCAACAACAAAGACCCAATGCAGCCAAAAATAAAATAAATTAATTAATTAATTTAAAAAAAAAAAAGACAATGAGATTCATTCATGAAGCCCAGTGTCATGTGTGATGTGGAGTTGAGAACAGAGTTAAGCCCTTCAAAGATGTTTGCATTGTTTGAGAGAGGAAAACGAGTATTAATCACACTTGGCATGGTTTTCTTTAAGAGTAACCACTAAAGTATCAGAAATAAATATACCAGCATTGATTGTAATTTTAGAATATTGGAAGCAATTTAGTGTCCACCTGTAGGGGGAAAAGTATAAATAATAATTCTGTGCATATTCAAACAATGCAGTACTACAGCTGTGAAAGTGAATACAGACCAGTGATGTATATCAACACAGAAATTTTCAAGATGGAGTAAGTTAAAAAAAGCAAATTGAAAAATATATGTAAAGTATAATACCATTTGTATAAATGTGGAATAGTTTTACGAGAATAATACGTACCTTTTACAAATGGATATGTATGTATATGTGAATATACATATGTATGTACATGTATTTATATGTATATATATATATATATATACATATATACACACAGTCACGCATAGGAGTTATAAACACAAAATTTAGGATAAGGCTACATCTGGGGGAAGAAGGGGAAATAGGATTGAGGAAGAGTATACACATTAAAAACAGAATACATCTTCTTTTCATGTGTCCATGAAACTATCAAAATCTCAGCCAAGTCTAAAAATCAATACAGACAACATTCTCAGACTACAATGCAATATAACTAGTATTTAATTTTTTTAAGTGAAAAAAGCTCATCTACCTAGAAATTAAAAATACTTCTGCTTAAAAATTTTTTGCATCAAAAAGAAAATTAAAATTACTGAATATCTAGAAAAGTAATAGTAAGATAATTTGTCTATTATATAAATAAATATGAATATGGATGTAAATATAGGTATGATTTAGGTATAAACATATATCAGAACGTATAGGATTCAGGTGAAATGCTCAGAGGAAAATTTATAGTCGTATACCTAAACAAAGAAAAAGAAGAAAATTAATCAGGGAGTTAGAAAAAAATGTAATACTAAGGAAATCAGAATAAATTAATAAAATTAAAATTAATTAATAAGTTAGATAATATAAAAATAAGTAGATAAATTTAAAAGCTGATGGTTTTTGGAGGGGAACACAGTAAAATAGCTAACTCCCCCCAGAAAAAAGTGAGAACGCATAAAACAGTCAAAGTAAGAAATAAGGTCAGGTAAACAAAACAAATGAAAGTAAATTAAAAGACTAATAAGAGATTGCTTTATTCAACCCTAAAACTTAAAAATGTAGATGAAATGGTGCCTTTCTAGAAAACAGAAATTATCAAAAGTGACCCCCAAAAAAAAAACGTGACCCCAAAAGAGTTAGAAAAATCTAAATAGACTAAAAACCCTGGAAACAACTGAGAAAGATCTCAAAGAACTATGTTCTCTCAAAAAAAAAGAAACAAAAAATGTCAAGGTTCTGGGCTTTTCACAAAGGAATTCTATCAAATCATTAAAAATCAGATACCTCAGCATGTATTTAAGCTGCTTCAAATCACTGAAAAAAGGAAAAATTCTAAGTTCTACTTACAAATAACAATGCTGCCAAAACCTTATACATAAATCTTAATAAAATCTTACCAAATCGAAGCTGGAAGCACATTTAAAGAGCAATAGCACATGGATAAATGGTGTATATTTTAGGTATTCAAGGATGTTTCAATATTAGGAGGTTCATTATTACATTTCAACATATTAATAGATCAAAAGAAATATATGACTATCTCTAATACTGAAAAGCATTTTCAGTATCTATTCTTAACAGCAAGCAAACAGCCTTTTAGTTAAATAAGACCAGAAAACTACATCCTTAATGCTATGTATCTCCTGCAAACACTGAAACACCCTGCTCAATGGGGAAAAAATAACAGTGTGGCTAGGCAAGGGTGTCCAGAGTTACTGCTATTATTAGCATTGTTCTGGAGGTCCTAGACATTGCATTTAGCAAAAGAAAGAAATAATAGATATTTAAAAACTGGAGAGGAGGTGGTGAAATTATTATGAATTATATATAATAGATATTTAAAAATTGCAGAGGAGGTGGTGAAATTATTATGAATTATATACTCTGTTTACCATGGAAAACCTAAGAGAATAGACTGGAAAGTTATCAGTAAGTGGCCTGGGTACATTAATATACAAAAATCAGTACTCTGCTCTATATAAACAACAACCAAATGGAAAATAGGAGGAAGAAAAGAAAAGTTAGGAGAAAAAGGAATTAAAGTACTAATATATGTAGATTATAGAAGACACATGTAGTATATAGAAATAAGCTTAACAAAAAGATGTACAGGATTTATATGGAGAAAACACTAAAATGCTACATGAGAACATGAAAAAATGCATGCCCCGTTTTGTGACAGAAAGGATCAGTAATATATTTTAATTCATTAAAAAATATGCAGGGCTTCCCTGGTGGCGCAGTGGTTGAGAGTCCGCCTGCTGATGCAGCGGACACGGGTTCGTGCCCCGGTCTGGGAGGATCCCACATGCCGCGGAGTGGCTAGGCCTGTGAGCCATGGCCGCTGAGCCTGCGCGTCCGGAGCCTGTGCTCCGCAACGGGAGAGGCCATAACAGTGAGAGGCCCGCGTACCGCAAAAAAAATAATAATAAATAAATAATATGCACAACGTTTTTTTTTTAAAGAATGAACTCTAAATTATTTAAAGCTGATTCTAAAGTTAACACGAAAAAAAAAAATAGCCAGAATGTGAATGAAGTGGAACTATCCCAACCAGGTATTAGAACATATTATTTATAGGTACAACCGCAGGCCTCAAATGCAAGACCACAATGAAACAGAAAAAAGTTACAGAGTAAATGTGGTAAAGATAATAGTGCATGTCAGTGGGGGAAGATGAATTATCTACGAATGGTGCAAAACATCCAAGCAGCTTCTGGGTAAGATATGTGTTGTGTCTCTGCCTGTGCTAAAAAAAATTTGGATAGATTAAAAAACATAAATGCAGAAACAGAGTCCCAAAAGCACTAAACTAAAACATGGGAGATTTTTCATAATCTCGAAGTGTAGAAAGTCCTTCTAAGCATAAAGAAAGAAAAGAAGGAACGAAGAGAGGAGGGGAGCGTTAGGAGGAGGGAAGGATGGAGGAATTTCAGCATCACAAAAACATTCTTTAAAAAGTCAAAGTGCAAATGACAATCTATGAATAAAAAAATTGCCACCCATATCACAAGAAGAGCTATTTTCCTAAATATATAGATGTCCCCAAAATCAAGTTGATAAGGGAGCAAGCACTCGTAGAAAAATGGAGAAGGGGCATGAACAACACTTAAGAAATCTCAAAGCCCCTAAATCACATGAAATGATGTTCAGTGTCATTTACAACAGGAGAAGCACAAATTAACCTGCAGTGAAATTCCATTTTCTCATTTATCAGATTGGTAAAGTCATCACGTTTGGTAACAGGCTTAGGGAAGATTTGGAGAAGCCGGCCTGCTGGTGGGCATGCAAATGAACACATACCTAACGAGGGCCTGCTGCCTCTACAAAAACTCAGCAGCACATACCCACTGACTCAGAAAATCGCTGCTACAAATTTATCTTCAGATATTTTACAGATATGCAAAATGACTCATGCAAGGATATTAATTGCAGGGCTGCCTGCAATAGTAAAACTACGTAAGTGTTTATCAGTGGAGGCAGGTTCAATAAATGACAGTTGAGCTGCATGGTGGAAAGTTACACCAGCGTTACAAAGAATAAACCAGGTCTGTATATATGGTGTAATAGGACCCCCAAGACATACCATCAATTGACAAAATTAAGATACATGACAGCGTATGCCATTTGGAAACTATTCATATAAGTAAAGTATGCCTACATACATGTAAAATTTAGCAGTAAGAATACACAAGAAACCACTAACAACGTTTGTCTCTGGGGAAGGAAACTAGACAGGAGTGAGAAATAGCTTTACTTTCCCCTATATAACATTTTGGACTTTTTATATTTATTTATTTATTTTTGGCTACGTTGGGTCTTCGTTGCTGTGTGCAGACTTTTTCTAGTTGCGGCGAGCGGGGGCTACTCTTCGTTGCAGTGTGAAGGCTTCTCGTTGCGGTGGCTTCTCTTGTGGCAGAGCAGGAGCTCTAGGCGCGTGGGCTTCAGTAGTTGTGGTGGGCGGGCTCAGTAGTTGTGGCTCGCGGGCTCTAGAGCGCAGGGTCAGTAGTTGTAGCGCACGGGCCCAGCCGCTCCGCGGCACGTGGGATCTTCCCGGACCGGGGCTTGAACCATGTCCCCTGCATTGGCAGGCAGACTCTCAACCACTGCGCCACCAGGGGAGTCCGCACTTTTTATATTTGTTGTGTTTTACCTACCCAGAATATTTTTTAATTAAACAAATAAACAAATTAACCTCAAACTGTTTGACTATGTGTCTGCTGGTGTCAAGCAGAGAGTGGAGGTGAAAGTAAGTCAATACTGCTGTTCTTCTCCAAGCTAGACAAATGTTTTATAAAGGCAACACATCTCAAGCTGAGAAGACCCTTTTGTTTACTTGCTTTTGAATTGAAAACGATGCCTTCAAGTATCTCTCTAACTGTAAACACCATCAGCTGCTCTAAAAATATTTTCTGAGTAAATGCCACTTGTACCTTCTGGCATTTACTCAAGGCATCTTTTAAAGCAGCTGGGAATCTTGTTAGCAAGGCTATGGATTAGGGAGTGATAGAACAAAACAGCAAAGTAAGTAGAAGCTCAAATTCTACAGACAGCACAAAGGAGAGAAATCAATGTTCACAAGAGGACATAATTGATTCTTCCCCTGTAACCAACAAATTCTTACTGAGCATCAAAGATGGACAAGACACTTGTCACACATTTCAGGGGGCTCAATGATGAATATGAATAGCGTTGCCTTCAAGAAATATGGGGGTAAGATAAGAACAGAAGTGACTAGAATATTACATAAAGCAAGAGAAAATTACATCACAATTTTAAATACTACACACACACACACACACACACACACACACACACACAAACCTTTTGGAGTTCAAGGAAGAAAATTTGAGACAGATAATAATCCTGAAGGCATACCAACAAAACAGTTCCCAAATCCAAGATGCCATGACAATTTGTGCCCAGTGCACCAGGAAAGTGGTAGTGCCATTTAAAAAACTGGAGAAAGTCAGTGCAGAATTAACCGGGATGTATTCAGAAGAGAAGCAGGTGAGCTGCTGATGTTCTCAGCCTCTCCTTCCAAATATACACATCTCAACGTCATAAGCACCTTCCACTTCAAATATCAACAGCCCCAAATGCTCACAGGATCGGATCCAGGAACCATCTTAAGAATGAGCTTGTCACTAAAACCTTTTTTCCACTGTTCCAACCCAACCTGATTTCTCCTTCTGTCCACTGCTTATACTTTTATGGTCATGCATGAGTGCTCAATCAGATTCTACTTTCTGTGTGAATTATCGTCCTTTTCGGATTATAAGGTGTTCAATAAAAGAGATAGTCTTATGCTTCACTTGAATGGTTACTCAATGGTTACATCCATTCAACTTGCAGAACACTCAAAACTGTTAGATTATATTTTTTCTTGAAAATTATAAAACCAAAACCAAATACCGCCATTTCCTGAAGACTTTATGAAAAGTGAAACTCTAAAGGTAGCTGAGGTGGGCATGAGGTATGAGAGTTCTCATGTTTTCTAAAGTTCTCTTGATGACTTCATCCATCTACAGCTCCTATCATTTCAAATGGGCTATTTTGGTCCTAAAGACAAAGTACTCATTCAAATGACCTGCAGTCTCTTGAGTACAGGGCATTTGCTATTTCCTAGGCATCAGATCATTTCATTCTCAAAATACCTTGAAAGGTAGATGCTATTGAAAGTTCCACTTAGTTTGCGAGTAAACTGAAGCATGGAGAGTTTATATCATAGTGTGAACCTTTTTTAAAAATGTTGGTTATCCAGTGTCTCTGCACTCTCCCTAACTCTAGGAAGGTCTCTGTTGTATGAATTCAAATGGGAGATTGACCCCACCACCCATCGGTGAAGGCTGAGGAAGGGGCAATCCTGGGATCATTTCTATGCAAGGACGTTGGCATAGTTACTTAGCTTTCTTTAATAGAAAAAAATAAAATTGTTATTGAATTCGTAAATAATCACAATTGCTTTCTAATGGGATTACTTTCAGGTGTCCTGTTGGGCATGAAACAACTTCCAGACTTGGAATTGGATTAGAAAAGGACTATCTCATTTCTTGTTTTAAGCTCATTTTCACTCAGTGCTTGCTTGTTAACTTCCAAGATTATACTTTTTTTTTCCACAACTGGCATGTCACAGAAAGTAATGTGGCACAATCTAACGCTAAAACTGCTAAGAACCTTAAGTTAGTAGTTTGTGGCGTGTCCAGCAGATGTCGCTGTATTTCCCACTGTATTTCTGCTGTCCATCTTATCCTTATACAGTGATGTATGCCAATTACATCTCAATAAAACTGGGAAAAATAGCCCTTAGCACCTCTGTGAATTGGAGTCAGTGCCCCAGACACCTGAGTGCACCTCGTAGACACCGTGGATCTAGAGGAAAATCATCCAGATGGAAGCAGCGGTCCATGCCAGTGCCCTGAGGAAGCCGGGGGGGCTGCTGTGGTGAGAAATGAGCGTGAAACTAGTAAGGACTTAACATTTAACGTGATCGCTCTGGCTTCTTTGCTAAGAGCAGAGTGTGGCAGGGGTGGCGGGTCAAGGGTAGAGGCGGGAAGACTGAATAGCCGACCAGCTCAGTAATCACGAGAGATCATGGTCCTCAGATCAGAGTGGGGGGAGTAAAGAAGGGCAGAGGTCAGATTCTGGATATACTTTAAATATGGAACAAGGAGAATTTCCCAGTGGACTGAAGGGGAAGTGTGAGAAAAAGAAGAGTGAGGAAGTGGAAGAATGGAGTGAAGTTTAATTGAAACGAGGAAGAACAGAAGTCCAGTTTTGGGCATGCTGTGTTGAGTTTTCTCTCGGACATCCCAGCGGAGAAGTTGAGTAGGCAACGGGGTATGAGTCTAGGGCTCAGGACAGAGGAGGAGTGGAGATGTAAATTTGGGAGTCAGCATCATAGAGGTAATATTTAAAGCCATGAGACCAGGTGAGACTACAAAGGGAATGAGTGCAGATGGTGATGAGAAGACCAAGGACTGAACCTGGGCCTCTTCAATACGCTCATTGCTTACGACACCCAAGTCCAGGGTGACTCTGATAGCATCCGGTGCAACGGTGGCAACTAGTGTCCAGGCATCGTGACAGCAGCCCCTCAATAGATGCTCCTGGAGTGGGACAGAGGCTGTGGTTCTGCCTAGTTTCCCTGTTCTTGTGTGTTTTCCTCTCCCTGGTTTCCCAGACTTCCTATCTGTTATCCTTCTAATTAATTCCCTCCCTGTCTAAGTAAGGCAGAGTCTTAGTTGCTGCTTATAACCAAGAACCCTAATCAAAGCCAAATACTTCATCAAGTTTATTTTGCTAGTAAATGGTGAGGCCAGACTGGAGAAAAATTATGTCTGTTATCAAAGGAAAGACTTGCTTTTAACCACTAGCTGTGTCACACCTATATCCCCTTAATTGTAAATGGTTAAATTTTAGGGTAAAATTCCCCAAATAGATGTTTATTATTGCAATATCATTCCTGTATCAAGCTATTGTCACTCTACGTAAACTTCAACATAAATGCACTAATTTGGCTTTACAGATATGATGAAATGATCTGACGTATGATTAAAGTTCTAGACATATCTGTATGTCTCAAATTATTTTATAGATAGGGCTATGATCTCTAAAATAGCTTGGGACTTAAGAGAAATTCATATAAAATAGCTGCTTTGCTGCTTTTTACATTTGCAGTAATGTAGGAATTTGCAATTTAATGGGATTTTACCTCAGACTTCCTTTTGTTATTCTGATGACATAATTATCTGTCCTATTTACAGGACGGCAGAATAATGAAGGGGAAAAAGAAAGAAACCCTAGTTGATTGTTAAAAATAATTGAAACATGGCTTGAAAAGTTATAGTTCTGTCTTTACGTATGAAGCGTCTTTAGTTCTCATGAAATGTCCTATCAGAAAATCTCAAAAGATACAACCACAATAAAATTTGTATGACTTATTTAAAATAGCCCCCTAATTAAGTGGGCTCTTAAACACACTGAGCATGATACAGACAATAAAGTTTCTGTTTTTTTAATTACTTTAAAAAAAAAGAAAAAGAAAATCTCCAAAAAGATGTCCCTGTATCCCTCTTACTCCCTTTGGTTATTAAAATATAAATGTTATTAAATAAATAAATAAATTTTGTGGGTACCGTGCAGAGGTGACCTTTACTTTGCATATCTATCCTCCAAATTCACATAAGAGAAAACTAGGGCCATCTCAGGCACCTCCTTTTAGAACCAAGAACAGCAGAATTATTTTCCATAACACACGATGGCTCTAAATGACACATCAACAACCTTGGAAGGTTGGAAGCCCACATGCAGGGCCTGTTCAGGACACAGGGATGGCCGTGAGTGGCAAGGCCTTGCACTCAGGAACCTATAACCCACAGGGGAGGCTGACAAGTAAGGTAACATTTTTATAAGACTGAATGAAATAAGTAGTAGATTAAAAGCTAGTATAAATTACTCCAGGGGAAGGAGCAAGTTGATCTCATAGGAGCACTGTGGAAGACGGCAGGAGAATGAGAGCCTTTATCCTGAGTCTTGACATGAGTGGAGGAATTATGCTGCTGTGTATTTATTGATATATTTATTCATTCACATATTCACTCATTGAACAGGTATTTATTCAATGCCTACTATGGGCCAGGCACCATGATGTTCCCTGGGGGTGCAGAGATGACCAAGATGAAGCACTGCCATCAGGGCTTACATTCCAGTGAGAGGAGGCCAAAAACAAACAAGCAGGCATTGTTTCAGTCCTTGGCCACCCTACCGCACTCTAGAAATTAAAGCAGGGCAAGGGAATAGAGTGAGCTGCAGGGGCTCAGGCACCATCTCAGAGGAAGTAACATTTGGGAAGAGGACTGGATGTTGAGAAGAAGCACGTCGTGCAGATTTCTAGGTGGCAGTAAGGAGGCTGGGTTTTATGCCAAGTGAAGTCAGAAACACTCGAGGGTTTTAAGAATTGTGTTTTTGTTTTTGTTTTTTTTGCTGTACGCAGGCCTCTCACTGTTGTGGCCTCTCCCATTGCAGAGCACAGGCTCCGGACACGCAGGCTCAGCGGCCATGGCTCACGGGCCCAGCCGCTCCGCGGCATGTGGGATCTTCCTGGACCAGGGCATGAACCCGCGTCCCCTGTATCGGCAGGCGGACTCTCAACCACTGCGCCACCAGGGAAGCCCAAGAATTGTGGAATGATATGAATGGATTCATTTTTATCACTTGGGCTGCTGTGGAGAACGACTCTAGGAAGCAAGGAGGAAAGAGGAGGAACCTGTGGGAAGGTAGGGAGGCGTCAGTATGGTCCAGGCTGGAGGTGATGAGGTTGGTACAAGACTGATGGGGGGCGGGGGGGAGGCCACAGTCAGAGCTGGGGATGTGTCTGCAGAGAGAGCAGGAGGTCAGAACTCACTCAGGAGTTGGATGTGGAGAGGAGGAGGCCAGGAGGACACGAAGGTGGCTTCTGAGTTGAGCAGCTGAGCCCATGGGAGGTGCCTGTGACTGGGACAGGGTGGAGGAGAAGCGGGTAGGGGATGATCCTCAAGAGTTGGCGGTGCCTATCCTACAGCTACGTTACCCACTCTGAGGATTCTACAGCAAGTACTATTTTGTGCTACAAACGTTTATCTGAAACTTTGAGAACTGGGAAATGGATAGCAAGTATTTTAGGCTGAGAAAATACCCCCAAAGAATGGGACTGGTGTGACTGGGGAACTGTGAATAAGATAATATGACTAGGGCTTCCCCGGTGGCACAGTGGTTAAGAATCCACCTGCCACTGCAGGGGACACAGGTTCAAGCCCTGGTCCGGGAAGATCCCACATGCCGAGGAGCAACTGAGCCCATGCACCACAACTACTGAGCCTGTGTGCTGCAACTACTGAAGCCCACGTGCCTAGAGCCCATGCTCCACAACAAGAGAAGCCACCGCAATGAGAAGCCTGCGCACCGCAACAAAGAGTAGCCCCCTCTTGCGGCAACTAGAGAGAAAGCCCACGCACAGCCACAAAGACCCAACGCGGCCAAAAATAAATAAATTTTACAAAAAGATAATATGAAACAGAATGTGCCAAAGGATGCAGAGGTTGGTGGAAGCTAGGAGGATTGGTCAGAGCCTGATGTTGGAAGACCTCCAACACTGCTCTCTATTTCAAAGACAGTGGAGAGCCACCAGATGTTTTGGGGTTAGAGGAGGGACATCAAGCAATATCAGCTTTAGAAGAGTAACTGATGAAAGTGTAAACAGATGGATTGGAAAAGGGACCTACTTAAGTCAGAAAGTTTTGCAGTGGCTCAAGAGAGACATAACTGAAGGTGCAAAGATGAGCAGAGGTCTTACGGCTGGAAAGGAAAGGAAAACGCACGTCCAAAGAAGGCTTGGGAGACTCCACTCCTCAGTAGGTACCCAAGAGAAATGCCTGTGTGTTTCCACAAAAAGATACATTCACAAGAGCCAAAGCCAGAAATCCACCCAAATGCCAGTAGATATTTGAAAAATAGAACTGAAAAATAAACTGTGGTATATTAAACAATGGGACACTCCATAGCAATAAAATGAACAAGCTGCTACGTGTACCAATGATTTAAACAGCCGATTAAACGTGATATTGAGTGAAAAAAAGCCAGACTCGAAAGAGCACGTGCTATACAATTTCACCCGGGGGAAGTTCAAAAGCAGGCAAAACCAACCTAAGGGGTTAGAAGTCAGGGGAGTGGTGCCCCTTGGGAGAGGGATAGCAGCTAGGATGAGGGGACATACTGTTTTCTGGGGTGACTGTTAATGTTTTGTTTCTTCACCTAGGAGCTAAACAGGCATGTTCATTAACACTACTTGTATTCAACACAGCGTGTTAGTGATTCTAAACAGCCTCAGTGATAAATGAGTCCAGCATGATGATTTTCTGTAACACAATAATACCAACTCACCACCTCCCATCCATCACTGGCAAAGCACTAAATACCCAGGTCTTCCAGCCTGATCCTCGACTGGGCTGAGAAAAAAACCTGTGGCCAGAGAAAACTCTTAGGCAGAGAGTAACAGATGATTGCAGTAAGAGGCCATCAGAGTACAAAGAAAGATGTTTATCCATAGCTAAACAATGGTATATAATGAGGAACCTGAGTTTGAACTGTCCCTAGCATTTATAACCCAGGTGTAAGTCTTTATAATTGAATAAAAATGGCCACAAATCCTCTGCTATTCCTTTCATGAAGAGGTCAATTCTCACTCCCTTCCCTCTGAATCTGGCTGCACTTGGTGAGTTGCTTGACCAATAATAGAATATGGTAGAATTGACGTTCTGGGACTTATGAGCTGAGCTTTCACAGATGAATGCTTTCAGCTATGACTCATATTGGAGTCCTCACTCCAGAACCTCTGAGCTGCCATGGAAGAAATCTGATTGTCCTGAGACTGCCTTTTGGGATTGCCATGTGTAGGTGTTCCATTCCAGAGACCCAGTGGAATTTAGCTCTCCACAACCCCAGCCAAGATGCTGGATGCATGAGTGAGGCCACCTTGGACCCTCCAGACTAGCCCTTCTACTAGATGAATACCAGCAAGTGACTTGAGTCAACGCCCCATGGAACAGAAGAACTACCCAGATGCACCTATCCTGAAGTACCTAAGAAATCATAAGACATGATAGACAGTTAATTGTTTTAAGCCAGTGAAGATTGGGAGTGTTTCTTACATAGAAATAAATCATTAGAACCGTCTAGACCATGAATCTGGAGGGATGTTGGTCTCTGGCATGTGGGGCTGCACAGCACTATTGCATTCATTTAGAGTAAATCAACTTCAGAAAGCTTCCTTTCCAACTGCAATTCCATTCCTTATTATCTGAGAAGAAGGAAAGGCTGTAGCACAATTGTTCTGCCTTTTGAAAACAGTGAACACTAGCCCCACACTGTCATCGAGCTCCCATTCGGGAGAGTAATTTATGGTCCTTTTTTTTTTTTTCCTGTTGTTAAGCTTTGGGTTGGGTTTTTTATTTAACAGATTGGCTTCTATGGAGTCAGTTTCATATTTCCTTTCTGTGACTCATTTAATAAAAAACTAGGAAGGAGTACACAGAAATATTTTGCCTGGTTCACAATCATTCATTCACCGCGGCTTCCTGAGTCATCACTCATTTAACTTCACATACAAACATCATAAAACTTCTATTAGTCAGCACTCAGTGTGCCTGAGTGTAAGGAAAAAGGCTCCTCACCCCTCCATCCACTCAAAAAGAGCTACAAGTTCTTTCTCTTTTCACTTTCGCAGATTTTAGGTAATTTTCAACTTGTAGAGAAAAGCACACCCTTGAGAGCTAAGAGAGTGTCTAACTCATTTTCCACTCCTCTTGCTACACCTGATGTAAAGGGAATAGGAACAACATCAAAAACAATAAAAATCAATCCCACCTTAGAACCACAAGGAGTGGTACTGTTAGACCACCATGACAGCCCTGAGTTTCAAGATGATTTGATATTCACTCCAGCTAACATATGAGTAACAAGACTGGGTACTGAGCCTGGATCTCTCTGACTCTAATGTTCAGGCTGTTAGCCCTGCACTATTACACCTCTCAAAACCTGGAGGAAGACTGAACATCAGGATTCAAGGGGCATTTTTTTTCACTAGCCTGTTGGAGAATGGTGTCTTCACACTGATTTGGACAAATCCCCTACTGCATGTTTCCTCTCTCCTCCGTGTGCAGATGAGAGACAACCATGCTGTTCTTGCCCCATTGGTAGCATTTAACTACACAGTATGATGAGTTTTGTCCTGTTCCCATGGGCCTCACACTCTTTCAACATCTCATCAGTTTATTGTTGTATTAACTATTCTTTCACCACTTGCATGCTACAGAAGCGGTCTCCAAATGTTTGTGAATGAATACAGGTATCTATCAATAACCCACTGCTCCTTAGGGCAGTGGTAGGTGGGTAAGACATGGCTCGTGGACCAGCATTCTGGAAAAGGGTATAGTTGACCCCTCTTCCATCCCTAGTACAGGGACACCCCAAACATTTGAAACTTCAATGCTCAAGAAATACTAACTCTACAAATGACCCAATTTCATTCCTTTTTATGGTTGATATTCCATTATATACGTACCACATCTTCTTTATCCATTCATCTGTCAATGGACATTTAGGTTGCTTCCATGACCTGGCTATTGTAAAGAGTGCTTCAGTGAACATTGGGGTACATGTGACTTTTTCAATTACGGTTTTCTCTGGTTATATGCCCAGTAGTGGGATTGCTGGGTCATATGGTAGTTCCATTTTTAGTTTTTTAAGGAACCTCCATACTGTTCTCCATAGTGGCTGTATCAATCTACATTCCCACCAACAGGGCAAGAGGGTTCCCTTTTCTCCACACCCTCTCCAGCATTTATTGTTTGCAGATATTCTTTTCTTTTAATTATTTATATTTTTTTGGCTGCATTGGGTCTTCATTGCTGTGCATGGCCTTTCCCTAGTTTTGGCAAGCAGGGGCTACTCTTTGTTGCGGTGCACAGGCTTCTCATTGTGGTGACTTCTCTCGTTGCAGAGCACGGGCTCTAGGCGTGTGGGCTTCAGTAGTTGTGGCACAAGGGCTTAGTTGCTCCACAGCATGTAGGATCTTCCTGGAATAGGGATGGAACCCAGGTCCCCTGCATTGGCAGGCAGATTCTTAACCACTGTGCCACCAGGGAAGTCCCTGTTTATAGATTTTCTGATGATGCCCATTCTAACCGGTGTGAGGTGATACCTCATTGTAGTTTTGATTTGTATTTCTCTAATAATTAGCGATATTGAGCAGCTTTTCATGTGCCTCTTGGCCATCTGTACCCAGCAATCTCACTACTGGGCATATACTCAGAGAAAACCATAATTCAAAAAGACGCATGCACCCCAATGTTCATTGCAGCACTATTTACAGTAGCCAGGTCATGGAAGCAACCTAAATGTCCATCGACAGACGAATGGATAAAGAAGATGTGGTACATATATACAATGGAATATTAGCCATAAAAAGGAACGAAACTGGATCATTTGTAGAGATGTGGATGGACCTAGAGAGTGTCATACAGAGCGAAGTAAGTCAAAGAGAAAAACAAATCTCGTATATTAATGCATATATGTGGAATCTAGAAAAATGGTACAGATATACCGGTTTGCAAGGCAGAAATAGAGACACAGATGTAGAGAACAAACATGTGGACACCAAGGGGGGAAAGCGAGGGCGGTGGGGGGATGAACTGGGAGATTGGGATTAACATATATACACTAATATGTATAAAATAGATAACTAACGAAAACCTGCTGTATAGCACAGGGAACTCCACTTCACTGTACTAACACATTGTAAAACAACTATACCCCAATTAAAAAAAATTTTATAAAGAAATACTGACTCAATTTTCAATTCACTTCAATGGCCAATGATTGATGCTTGCTCTGTGCTAGACTTACAGGATCCCATGAAGTTGACACAACGAGGACTTCTAAACGCTGGTGTTCTTCTTCGCCCACTTGCCTGTCTATACTCCGTCCTAAGTGACCTCATCCAATCCCATGACTTAAAACCCTGTATATAGGCTGAAAACTCTCAAACACATATTCTTAGCATAGGTGTCTTTTCTGGTTTCTTCACTCTTGCATCCAAGAGGTTACATGGGAGAATGTCCAAATGACTCACAATGAGAGTATAAAGGAAGGAGAGATTATTTCCAGATTAGAGGGGAGATGCAGATCAAAGATGGTTTCCTAGAGGAGGACAGGATATTGAAGACAGGATTTCAAAAGTCAAGAACAGGGAGAAGATGGTGCCCCAGGAGCAGAAAACCACAGGGCAAATTAGGCAAATTTAGTGGAAGTTTAGGGAACATGTGAATGCAGTAAAGGCAGTATTGGGAAGTAGTGGGGTCAAAGGCCAGACAGGTGAGTGAGGACAAAATGTTAGACAAAGGAGTTTAGAGTTTCTTCTGTGGTCAAGATCCAACCCAGACTCTTTAGCAAGAAAGGGTCCTATCATAGCTGTGTATAAGGAAGTTATGAAAGACGTCAGGAGATGCATGGAGTGAAGAAAAAGGTATCTAGGGATCAGCAAGTAGTCCTGGTGAGCGGGCAGTAGGACTATTGCAAAACAATGTAAGGGAAATCAATGAAGGAATGTTAACTGAAAGATGGGGGAGAAAAATGAGTATGTAAGATGGTTTCTAGGTTTGAGTCTTGGTCCCTAGATGCATGGTGAATCCACTGTTCAAAGATGGGTAGCAAAGTGTCCTTCAAAGGATACTCCCTCCCAGAGATTGCATTTCATGATCCTCATTACTGTGTGTTGTTTCTTCATGAGGGAAGCTGCTGGTTATATTTTAATATGGGCTGTGGCGAAAACATATCGAGACAGAGCTTCTCAGTTACACTCTCACACACGTAGTTATAAAATTATAGCATTATGTAATCTTATACGTTTCAAATATTGCTCTCAAGAGGACTGTGTGAGTCACTTTTGGAATCTAGAACAACCACCTGTGCATCCCCCCAGGATCAGTGCTAGGCCTACTCCATCAGTCCTACCCTGCTTTGGCCCTTATTTCTCTGGATTTTGGCCAGTCATTCTGAGTCACAGTGACTGGTCTTCTAATCTGGAAGTTGCAGAATCCAGTGTTCCTGCTATCCCGGGAGGCCCTATCCTCCTTTCCTGGGCTTGGAGTATCACCCTGCTGACCAGCACTGCATACCAAGATGTGGGGCAGGTTTTCTCAAAAGGTGTAGAAGGAAAAATTATAATAGATGTCCAAGGATTATGAAGTTCTTCCTACCCTCCCTAAACTTAAAAAAATTCAAAGATTTCTTGACCTGTCTAACTATGTAGAGAGGAACAGAAGAAAGTCAAGAACGTGGCCACACTTGTAGCTGCCACACGGGATGGTTGCTGGGGCAGAATCTTTTCAAAATCCCAGGGTTCTGTAGGAGACGATGTCTCCGGGTCACATTCAGTCAAGAAGACATCAAGCCCAGTCGGCCTGTAGAGTTCTTGGCAGACAGGAAATGACCTCCAGGGAAAGCTTTATTGGCACCAGAAACAATTTCCCTCCTTGGGGCCAGTGCTACCTAACAGACAGACTCAAGTGTATTCCTGAATCCTTCGGTCTCTAGGGTGGTCCTCTGTCACCACACTACCCATTCCTCTCGTCAGAGATACCCAAGCATCACATGTTCTCAGGTGACATAGGGCAGACTGGAATCCATCCCCCCCAAAGACCCATGGTCTCAAATATTTCTCAATACAGAAGGCAAGGAATATGGAGCACTGGAGAGGAAATAAAATGGACTTCTGGACTTTCTTCTGTGACCCTCTACAGAGATAGAGAGGTCATGTAATTTCCCTACATTTATGGCTAATAAATGGCAGAGCTGGGGTTCAAGCCCTGGTCTGTTTGACTACCACACCAAATTGCCTCACAAATTATCTTTGTCTCTGTGTTCTGAGCACCCAGCTCCTACCCTAACACAACGTAGATACACAATAAAAATTTAACAGAAGAATGACAGTAAGTCAAATATCCTTGCTTTATTACTTAATGCAGTCCTGCTAAGCGAGTTGACAGCAAAACCAAGAATAAGATCAGTGAATGTTTTAAGTGATGCCCTGTCAACTGCTTCTGACTGTTTCAAAAAAAAAGATCCCAGAGTATATGCAATAAAACTTTAAATACCACCACAAGGTGATGAAAGAGCACTGGATAATGAATCACAACTCTAAGGTTTCAAGTCAAGTCCTAATCTTTGAAGGAAACTCATGACTCCTCTGGGCTTCAAATTCCTCACCTGGATGATCATCACAGTCTCTACACGTTCTGGAGTTCTACAGACCTTAAATGATGAAGTCCTTGATTATCTGGGATTTTTGTGGCAATATACTGTGATGGGAAAGAGCAAATGTACAGACCCAAATACTCATATCTGGAATTTTGTTGAAACAGTCATGCATGCAAAGGGGTGCCTTGGGTCCTGTGGCTAATCCTCAAGTCTCACCATACTGTGGTCCCTCTACTCCAACTGCAGGGACGATGTTACACCCTCAGGTGTTCAGAATGACAGCAAGTGAGTCTGCAAGGCACCCTCTCAAAGGAGTGAGACTACACTCACCACATGAGAGACATTTTGTGGCACTGCCCTGACACAAAGAGACACATGCATTCACATGCAATATTGGGAACCAAGATAAAGAAGGAACAAGGTTTTTTTTTACCAACCCCAAGATACATGACTTAAAACATTATATCATGAAAATAGTTTTTTAACTTCTAAATATAAGCTAATAATAACAGCTGTAACAAATATCAGGAAATTCAATTAACTTGAACACTCTCCACTCAAATGTTCTAATTTATCAAGGTCTTTTTGGATTTTCTTAAATTGCTTTTTATAAGTAAACTTCATTTTCAGACTTGAGTGGCCCTCATGATGCCATGTTTCAATTCTAGTTTCCCAGAAAGTCAATCAGTAGGAAGTGTATGCCTTAAACACAACAGGCTAATGGCATTATAATCATACCCAGAAGACACTCAAAAACAATTACACAGCTAGTAATATCTTTAGTAACCCGTTAGGGAGTCAAATGATAGTTTGTGTCTTTATTAAAATGTAAACAAAGCCTGTCTTTATATTATATCTATAATAGTATGAATATCTATAAAATGACCCAAAAGTTTAGTAAGAGAAGGCTTGGGAAATTACAGTACATCATACCCCATGATATTATGTCACAGAGTAGTTACAAACAGCCCTGAGAAATGGGAAAAGGTGTTTATGACACAAAGATAACTGAAAATAGCATAATATAAAACCAACGACAGTTGGATTATTCTACAAATACCTCTGTAAAATACATATGCTCCACACGCAATATACATAAGGACCAGAAGGAAGCACAATGATATAAAATAATTGATACCGTAGGGTGGTATCATATTTCTTTGGTTAAAAAGGGCACCTTCCTTTGTGCTGTAATACTGTCTGTGCAATACACTGTATATGGAGGGGAAAAATGGAAAACGAATCACCCACAAAGATTTAGATACACTGAGAGCCTGCGGCTTGAGTTCAGAACGCTGGTTAGGACAATCGATTAACATAGTTAAACTTGTTGTGGGCTTTGAAGTCTCACTGCCCTGTGCAGTTGGAAAGCCCAGTGTCAAAACTAGACACAAGATGCCCACCAAATATCCCATAATTAACAAAAACTGTTCCATACTCCCCTTCTCGCCTAAAAATAACAAAAATGGCAAAGAAAACTATGATGCAAAAATTCTCTCTTGTTGGCTGAACTTCTTTCTTTTTTCCTACGAAATTTTCCCAGAATAAGCGTGGGGTTACTTAAGGAGAGATGCCCTCTCTGCCGACTACGCTCTGCACAGCAGCCACTGCCAACCTCCACGTTATTTCTGACAGATTACTCAGGACCAGCAGAGGACTGCCGAACATCTAAAGGAGCAGCGGGTATGGAGCCAGGCTTTCAGGTCCTACCAAGCCTAACAAACTGTCCTAAGAGAAAAAAAAAAAAATAGGAGGAAAGTGAAGAAAATGTACTCAGTGTTTTGTGTCTTTTCATTCATGTACGGGGCTTTATGAGTTGAGGTTTCTATTCACGGAGTTGCTTTCATTTCACAAGGTGAGATTCGGGAGACCCACAAAATGGTTAAAGTCTTCTGCAGAGACCCCTCAGCTTCCGTCTGCCCCACGAGGAAGCGTTGCTTTGATCCTCTGCAAACAGCTTTTCTCATTTCTATAGATAGGTGTTTGTTCCAGTGAGAGTGGCTGAACAAGGGCCCCCATGGACAGGCCCTGTTGTGGGGCCTTCCTTTCTTTTTAAAGCCTGTCTGGATAGGAAGATCACTGCCAATTAAAATGTTTTCAGGTTTAAAAAAAAGGATAGACTGGCTTGTGCCAGGAAAATCTGGCTTATCCTTTATTTGTCAATTATTTTATTTACTTCATCAAGAAATTAGCAATCTGCATTAAGAGGATTCTAACTTGGCTTATTTCACCAGGAGGAGGCAGGTCTGTTTGGGGGACACTGGCAGCTACTATGCAACCAGCCCAGTTTCTGCACAAAATCGTACCTTTTTCACTTTGCTCACATAGGAAAAAATACATACCGAGGATATTTGAGATTTAGCACTGGTTAAAAATAACCTAGCACTCTCTTCACTTCAAGTGACCAGGAGCCATGACTGTCAGAGTATTTATAATTGGCTCTGAAAAATATAGCCCATATGAGAGGAATTCTAAGTTATAGACCTAGAGGCTATCTTCTCCCAGTGGCAACTAAATGAAAGGCTCTCCTTCTATGGAATTTCTGTCAGTTAACCTTCTCGCTTCTGCTCATTACCTCTGCTGATGGGTGTTTTATTGTCTTATAACCTGTCCCACCTTTGAACAGCTCTAACTATTAATATGTCCTTTTACTTTTTTCTGCATTATTATTATAATTATTTTAGAAATTTATTTTATTTTTGACTGCATTGGGTCTTTGTTGTTGCACGTGGGCTTTCTCTAGTTGCAGTGAGCGGGGGCTACTCTTCGTTGCGGTGCGCGGGCTTCTCGTTGCGGTGGCTTCTCTTGTTGCAGAGCACCGACTCTAGGCACGCGGGCTTCAGTAGTTGTGGCACATGGGCTTAGTTGCTCTGCGGCATGTGGGATCTTTCTGGACCAGGGATTGAACCCGTGTTCCCTGCATTGGCAGACGACTTCTTAACCACTGTGCCACCAGGGAAGTCCTGAGAAATTACATCTTTATGTTCACTGAATTCTACCACAATTTAACATTTTTTGTTCAATATTTCCTTGCTTTCAACCGTGAATGTCAGTTGATAAACCAGAGTAGCATTGGTGGTTCCTGTGACTCTGTCACCAAAAACATCAAACTACGTGCAGTCCCCATCAGTGTTGTAAGTATCTCGACTATTCTGCTTATCACTACTTCAATCTTGTCATTTAATGTGTTAATAAAAAAAGCTCGAGGAAAACAATTTCTCCCCTCACAGTACTTCTGACACTAATGTGCAGGGTTTTTCTTCTAACAACCGTCATTCTCCCGACCTCAGCTGTAGGGGGTGTCTTAGAATTTAATTCAATTCTGACACTAACTACCCAGAATCAGCAAAGACCCCACAGTTAGGGAACCAGCCCCACAAGGATGTCTCCACTCCCAAGGTCATCACACCACCTGTACTTCTGACCAACCAGATGTAGATCTGAGGTTCCCACAACCCTTCCCAGGTTCCTTAACTTGTGGAAATAGCTCACAGGTCTCAGGGAGATGCTTACATTTGCTGGTTTATAATAAAGAATATGATAAAGGATACAGATGAACAGCTAGATGAAGAGGTACATAGGGCAAGGTCTGGAAGGGTCCCATGCTCAGGATCTTCTGTCCTTGTGGAGTTGGGGCGCATCACCCACACACACGTGGATGTGTTCATCAGCCCAGAAACTCTCCAAACCCCACAGTTTAGGGATTTTTTTTTTTATGGAGGCTTCACCATGTAGGCATGATCCATCATTAACTCAATCTCCAGTCTCCCTTCCTGGAGCTGAAAGTCCCAAGCTTCTAATCATGTCTTTGTCTTTCTGGTGACCAGCCTCCATCCTGAAGCCATCCAGGAGCCCGCCCAGAGTCACCTCATTAGAACAAAATATGCTCCTATCACCCCAGAAATCCAAGGAATTCAGGAGGTCCATGTCAGGAACTGGGGTCAAAAACCCAATATTAGAACAAAAGATGCTCCCAGCATCCCTGTCACTCAGGAAGTTACAAGGGTTTTGGAAGCTCTGTGCCAGAAACTGGGGCAGAGACCAAACATATGTTTTTTATTCTACCGCAGATGCACACGTATTAAGAAAGAGAGAGGAGGGAGGGGAGGCGGGAAGAGGGAAGAGGGAAGATGGAAGGAAATACGGCAGCCCAGAGGCAGACTGCACCAAGCTGTCTTTTTAAAAGAGTCAGAGGAGGAGGAGAAAAAAGACTCAGCTTAAAGCAAGGAAATACTGAACGTGTACACATGTATCTCAAGGCAACGTTCATGTATCAAGGGCCCGCACTGTTCTAGGCAGGATGCTAAGCACTAGGGTAAAAACTGCCCTTTTCTCAGGAAGCTCACTTTAAAATCAACTCATCATAACAAAACTTTTCATCAAGCAAATGTCAATCAACCATCTACATGCAAGCACTACCAACGGTTATTAAATTAAAGGTGGGGTCCCAGGACTCAAAGAGCTTTCTGAAATGGTCAATCAGACAAGGTATGAAGCAATTCAAAATTACAGGAGGTGTCCAGTAATAAGTTCTCAGTGAGTGTCCTGACGAGGTGTTATGGGGCTCTGGGGAGGGAGGGGTCCCTGAGGGCTGGAGGGAACCAGAGGGCAACCTGGGCATTGGCAACTTGAGCGTCCTCTGTCCGGGGAACTCAAAGGTCAGAGGGAGTTAGTTGGACATCAAGTTTGGAGAAAGGTGATTACACTAGACCTTACCACCCTTCAGGGTGGCTGAAACAGAGGGTTTATGTAGGGGTCTGGGAGAGCTCAGAAGAGCATAGAAGTTTAAACTAGAACCAAGTTTGATAAGGTTTCAAATACCAGGCTAAGTCTAAAATTCTATCAGCCACCCAGATCTGTAAGCAGCAGGTGCTCCTTTTCACACCGAGATGCCATCAACACAGAATCAAAAACCGATAAAGGCATTCTCAATCCCCATGCTCTGTGAATATTTAATGCATTTTTTAAAGTACTACCAAAGGCAGTGACCTTCAGTCTTATTTTCTTTATTCTTTCCTCCTTCCCCCCAACTTATCCGATTATCTGAAAAAATTAGGCTGTCAGGGTGACCCTCTATTAGATGGAAGGGCAATTCCCTGGCAGTCATAAGCTTAGGATGCCCCCTAGTGGTCTCATGAAATATATTCACTTAAGAAACTTTTAAAAGGGATTTTCAGTGCGGGCTGCACAGAGGAATTAGCTAGGGGGCCTCAAAACCTCCTGCTGCTGGGCCCCACCCTTAGAGACTGAGATTTAAACCATCTGCAGCATGGACTGGGCCTCAGAATTTTTAAACATTGCCCATATTTATGAGAATTCTTGAAATTAGCTCAAATTATCCCTTCAACTCTGTTGTTCTTAATTTGTCTGTCCCAGGTCTTTTGCATTTCTGTATGAATTTTAAAATCAGATTATCAATTTTTACTCCTAAAAATGCCTGCTGGGATTTTGATCAGTATTGCATCGAATCTGTACATCAATTTGGGGAGAATGAACACCTTAACACCCTTGAGCCTTGTGACCCACGGGCACGCACCTGGCTCCTTTAATTTCTCTCGGCACTGCTTTGTAATTTTCGGCATACAGATCCCGGAAGACTGGATCCCTCACACACACACAGCTGATGCAAATGTAAAAGGTTACAACCACTTTGGAAAAGTTTGGCAATCTCCTAAAAAATTAAACCTAAATCTTGCATATGACCCAGCCATTCTGCTGCCAGGCATTTCCCAGAAGAAATGAAAGCATGTGTCCCATAAAGACTTGAACAGGAATGTTCCAGCACCTTCATCTGTAAGTGCTCTACTGCTCTTATTGCTTTTCCTCCCATTCACTGCCACCTCCCAAATAAACCACTCTCGTGAAAACTCTTGAATCGAGGTCTGCTCGTGGGATCCCAATTTAATAGAAGCTGCAAGCTAAAACAATAATGAGGTAGAAAAATTGTCATCAGTTATTTAGCCGAAAGAGCTTCTCTTGTTTTGTTTTCTTTTGTTTTTCTGAATATAACTTGATATATACCAGGATGAATGGTGACACCTTAAAGGAGGGGGTCCTTCCTGGGACCAAGCCACAGAAGGGAAGGCAAAAGCAGCCTTCCTTCCTAAAGAAGGAAAAGTCCTTACGATTCCGGAAGACAAGGGAGAGATGAGAGCAAAGGAAGGATGGGGAGAAAAGAGCAAGCAAGGTGCAGGTGGCTGGGACCAGGTGAGGGGGGATCTGGCAAAGGAAAATGGTAAAGCTTACGACTCCATGGCAATGTGATTTCTATCGATGTCCTCCTGTGAACTCACCTAAAGTGTCCCACAAGTGCACAGTGATCACCAGTGCTTTGAGCGGGCGGGCTTCTGGTAAAACACAAAGAAGGTACTGAGGTTCATACATCATGGGACAGAACAGAACCGGGAGGAAGGGAAGCCAGAGCCCAGAGGCTGAGAAGACTCCAGAAACTGAAGCCCCCAGAAATTCTCAGTCCAATAGATTTGGTTGGATATCAACCAACTCTGGCATTGATGGTCAAGCTAGTCTACCTGGCTCTCTGAAAGGCAGGGTAGAAGGGACTGTGATAAGTGAGTTACCCCAGGAAATTATACTCTCTTCTATACATGCCAGATATAGATGGGGTTCCTCTTCTGCAGATGAAGAAAGAGCCACTGCCTTTTCTCATCTGGTGGTAGGTGGAGGGCAGTGAGTGTGAGTCATCCAGAGCACGGCCAGGGGGTGTTAAGTCAGCACAAGGCACAGGGATTCCCTTGAGGAAGGCAGAGGAATGAAAATCAGGAGGAACAAAGAAGTGAGCCTGCACCAGCACAGAAAGGGGGATTCAGACGCAGAACAGGAAACAGAGAAAAAAGGTCAGTAAAGGATGTGGCTCTGCTCCAGAACTGAAGCTCAGTACAGTAATATCCTCACATTTCACTGTTTAGAGCAACTGTAAGTTAGAAGGGATGGATGATCTCTGAGTGCACTGACATCAATACATGGAGGGGAAACATCAACATTTTAGAGCATTGCTCATGGGGCTGGATGATTAGAAATGGAGACCTTACAGAGTTTAGCCTACAATAATCACAATTACATTCCAGGTGCTACGCATTACATCTCTGGAATGATGTGGCTTTTTCAGAACAAATTTCCCAAGGAACACACTGCATGAATATATACTCTATCATATACCTTTTCATGATACTAGGAAATTGGCATTTCTATGTATATGATAGCTACAGAATTGTGAGTAATCGTGCAGAGAACCGCTTCTGTAAATTTAGTGAGAGAAATTGAGTTTGAAGACAGTGAAGGATAAAGCCAGGGCCAAGTCTCACAGTAACTTGATGTTCACAATAAGAAATCGTTCTCTTGGTGCAAAGAGTGGCCAGAGAAGTAGAAGGGTTTCCTTCAGGGAAAAGTCTGATCTCGTTTAACAGCTGGGAATCCAGAGATGCTTTCCAGCCTCAAGGTCGGGTGCAAATGGGCCAGCACTCACTAATGGAGGTGCTGCCACTAAATTGTGCTTGTTTCCTCCCTGCAGGTTTGGGACCGTCCTCGAAGCCTTAAATTTAAGCCAGGGCTGGGGAGCGTGCACTGTATGTTCGTGGCGCCACCTCCTGGTGACATGTGGTATTGAATTGCACACTAAAACCGTAGTTCTCAAGGTTTTTGTTCATAGGACCCCTTTACACCCCCAAATTATTGAAGATCCATAATGAGACTCAATATTTATAGTATTATAAATTGAAAACAAAAAATGTTAATATTTCTTTATGTATTAAAATAGCAATAATAAAGGCATTATATACTAACATAAATAACGTATTTTTATGAAAAGTATCATTGTTTTCCAAACCAGAAAATTGGTGAGAATAATTGCCTTGTTTTAAATTGTTGCATATCTAGTATAGAACTTAATAAAAGACATCTGGATTCTCACATCCACTTGTACATTCAATCTATTTCAAGACATTGCTCTGGTTGAAGTACATGAAGAAATCCACCCTCACAGACACATAGGCTTTTCAAATAATCGTGTATGTTCTTCTCTGATGCTACATTGAAATTTGACAAGTGACAGTTCTTAAAGTTTAGTTGCTCTGTGAAATCTGAAAACACATCAGGGAACTTCTCCTTCTCTGTTACATGAAAATCTGTTGGTCTCTAGTGCACTTTGAATGGATCTTTAGCCGTGCATGGCTTTGTAACATTATCCCTGGACCATTTGGAAAGCACTGGCTGCTCAGTTATGTAGACCTCCCAGGTTTTAACATATTCCATTACATCCTACAATAGGAAAAAATGTATTTAGTAATTTCACCACCAATGTCGTCAGAAAAGTCTTTAGTGCCCACTTCGGCAGCACATATACTAAAACTGGAACGACACAGATAAGGTTAGCATGGCCCCTGTGCAAGGATGACACGCAAATTCGTGAAGCGTTCCATATTTTTCTGCCACTCTCAACTCCCCAGACATTGTTCTACGCTACTTATCAAGTTCCTCTGTACATCACGGTTACTCAGTCCTCATGTTTACATAATGTATAGTACGTACCTCCCCTCTTAGATTATAAACTTCTCAAAAACAATGACCTTACTCATTTCTTCTTCTCCTCACAGCAAACTGCAAATGTCTGTTCAATGTATTTAGAAAGGGCTTACAATTCTTTAAATTACTGCTATCAACATTCATCCAATAAAAGACTAGAACATCAAAAAAAGAAAGTCTTTAAGTTGAGAAAATGTCAAGCCCACTGTGGTGGATACACGTTTCCCAAAATTTTAACTTTTGCTTTGAAGTTCAAATTGTGTCACTGGCAACAATTACCAAGTGGTTTTCCTTGCAATGACAGATTTATTTTGTGCATTTTTGCGGGGGGGGGGGGTACAAGGGCCTCTCACTGTTGTGGCCTCTCCCGTTGTGGAGCACAGGCTCCGGACGCGCAGGCTCAGCAGCCATGGCTCACAGGCCTAGCCGCTCCGCGGCATGTGAGATCTTCCCGGACCGGGGCACGAACCTGTATCCCCTGCATCAGCAGGCGGACTCTCAACCACTGTGCCACCTGGGAAGCCCCCATTTTGTGCATTTTTGAGAAAATATCTGCCAATACCCAAATCTGAATAACCTTGCTTTATCTGTCAGTTGTTACTTAGAGTAAAAATGACGTTTCATGAAAAAGTAACTAGTTCATCTCACAACTCAACAACCTTACAAGTGTTTTTCCTCTAGACAAACAGTCTGCCATGCAGAAGTGCTTTATGCCTACTTCTCATTTCATCATGCAGAAAACTTTAAAGACATTTATTTAAGAGTAAATAATAAAATTAATAGTTTCTGCTTCTTCAAGGTCATTCTTCAGTGAAACTGGCTTTTTTAAACCTGATCAAGACATTTAAAGGTGAATCCCTGACACTCTTTATTGTTCTGTCCTTTAGAGTTTGGTGTAAGAACAGAAGCCACTCTGCATATTTTAGGCAGGAAGGGGTTTAATATAGGGTCTTAGGTGCTTACACAGTCACTGTGGATCCTAACGGAGCAGTTCTAGGCTGGACTTCCAGGACCTTGGTTGTCAGAACACTGTAGATCTGACCCACAAGAAGAACTACCTCCTCGGAGACCACCCCTGGAGTTCTCCCCAAATCAACAAGCCACTGGTGTTTCTACCCTGAGAACCTACGAGAAAGTATACTGGGGAGGTGCTGCAGAGCCCCCTGGCTTACCAGCAGAGTGTATGGGAAGACGGCCTTCACCGAGCTCCTAGGATCCGGATATCATGTGAGTCAATCCAATTTGCAGAACCTAATTTTCATCCTTTACCTCCAACAGCAAAGAAGCCTGGAAAATACAGTGTCTGTCTTTCTAACCTCTCAAACTTAGAAGAAAGCTGAAATGAAGATTGCATGAGGCAATTCTGTTTTGGACCTAGTCAACAGGAATTTGTTCACAAAGCCAGTGATAACAAATGGCAGATAGCTTACTTTCTCTGCAAGTGATGGGAAATCCTCCTAGATACGATATAGATTTCTCTTTTGCACTTTTACCCATTGATTGTGAGCAAACATGCCAACTGCCTGCTGTGAGCCCAGACGGAATGGCAGGGGGTATGAGGGGTAGGTGGAGGGGTCAGAGGCAGAGAATCTGCCTTGTCCTTAACCAGAACCCAACACCTTTCTGTGGGCATCCCTGGGAGGTCACAGTAGGGGTACTGTGGAATGTTCTAACACCTCAGTTAAAACACTCTCCTTAGAGTGCACTTAGTAATATTTCTTTCAAGCCAATAATTCTCAAAACTTGCTATTGTGTTTGAAATGTGGGTTAAAATACAGAGAGTCCTGAGCTGTATTGCCAGAGACTTTAATTCAGTTTGTTTAAGATAGAATCTAAATTTCTTTTTAATCTTTTTAAAAATATTTTGTCTTCCTCCCTTCTTTCCTCCCTCCCTCCCTTCCTCCCTCCCTCTTTCCTTCCTTGATTCCTTCATTAACAGTTTATCTCGGGAGATTTTGATGCAGTTGTTCTACTGATCACAGTGTGAGAAACAGTTTTGAGCCATCAGGTCCTGATCCTACCAATCCAGACCTGCCTATTTCAGGAGACAATTTCTGCAGGTGAAAGAAAGTCAGCTCTCACTTTGTGATCGGTTAGCTCTCCCCTGGGTAGAGGGACACAGCAAGGCTGAGCAACTGTGATTTCCTCCCTTGCTTTTACGTTAAGGAAGTCATTCCCCACCCAAATTCAGCTAAAATCCATCTACTAGTTTATCAAAAACTATTACTTTTTTCTTTTCTTTTGTTTCCATTTGTTCCTTTTTGCTGGATTTTATTTGAGCATATAATGTAAATCAAGGATCTACCTTTTCCCCCTATCCTATATCATCACTGATTTGTGATATTTCTTGTATCCTATTTTCAAAGTTGTTTTATTTTTTTTAATTTTAGGGTCTCTTTCAGGACTCATTATTTTGTTTGATATATTTTTTAGGTTTTTGACCAGTGCCACATGGCTTTAATTCTTGTAGCTCTCCAGTTTATTTTTATATTAGGAGAAACACTTTATTCTCCTTGTTCTTCCTCTTTAAAAACTTTCTGGCTATTTTCACCAATTACTTTTATTTTTCTTCCAGATGAACTTGAGGAATAAATCTGTATTGATTTTTCCTTCCCTTTATTTATTCTTTTAAACTGGCCAAATAGGCTTCTCACACTCCTCATTTATTTTTTCTTACCTTTCAGCAATCATTCTTTCCTTCTCCCATACTTAGAATTAACCACTCATGACATACATAATAAACGGATTCCTTCTTTTGTCTTTAAGACTGTCTTCAATAGTCATATTTTCTCAAAAAGCAGTGACTTTCACGCCTCTCAACCACTCTAAATTTTTCTATCTTTTTGACCTTGAAATAAGGGCAATAAAAACAAACCTCAAGGGCTTCCCTGGTGGCGCAGTGGTTGAGAGTCCGCCTGCCGATGCAGGGGACATGGGTTCGTGCCCAGGTCCGGGAAGATCCCACATGCCGCAGAGCGGCTAGGCCCGTGAGCCATGGCCGCTGAGCCTGCACATCCGGAGCCTGTGTTCCGCAACGGGAGAGGCCACAACAGTGAGAGGCCCGCGTACCGCCAAAAAAAAAAAAAAAAACCTCATCCTTAAAGTTTAAAAAAATCAATTTTTGAAAACTGTACTTATCTCTTCCTTATCCTCTAAAAACAAAGGTTATTCTTTTTACTTCAGTACAACGACAAATGCTAAAATTATCTTCATAACACCATTTAAATCATGCCTTTCTCTGCCTCATACTGACACAGCTTAAATATTCAAACACAGCTTTCTTTGCTGTAAGCACAAATCACCAGACTTTCCCCATCACTCTACAATCCATAAGTCACCAATCAGCTAAGCGAATTTTAAGAAAACACACGGAAAGTTGCCCAGATTGCCCTGGGCCATCAATACTGTCTATGCAGATACCTAAGTAATATACAGAGACGTCGTGGTGCACTTTGGAGTGTTTTTCCAGTTCCCACTGTCTGCTCTGTTTATGCCTGCAAAACTATAACCACCAGCACCACCTGCATAGTGGTAGATGTTTGGGTTCAGGTTTACCAATAAAGCCAAACTGAGCCAATGAGATAGTTTCTCTTGTAAGAATTTGGAACTGAAATGCAGAGATGTCACGAATCCCCATGGGAGATTTGATCATAGGGTGTGTAAATTCTGAAGCTCTGACATTTTCACCATTAGCCATGAACACTGCGAGTCAGAACAGAATGTCTGCAGAGAAATAATGATGAAGCAGACAGGCTGAGAACAGGGATAAGGGTGAGGGAGGAGAATTAGAGAAAGTGGAAGTTAGTTGGCTTGCCCTGAAATGCTTCCAGCTCCTGGCCTGCACTTCCTGAAAGCCATGGATTTCATTTACTCTTGTATCTTCTACAGGTATTTTCTTTGTGAAATACTCCTTGGGAGTATTCCCTCCTCTTCAATTTTAAAAGAGTTTGAGAAGGACTGGCATTAATTCTTCTTTAAGTGTTTGGTAGAATCGAAACAGATGGCTCAGTGAAATCATCTGATCCTGAGCTTCTCTTTGTTGGGAAATTTTTTTAATTACTGATTCAATCTCCTTACTCATTATCAGTGTGTTCCAATTTTCTCTTTCATGATTCAGCCTTGATAGGTTGTTTGTTTCTAGGAATCGACCCATTTCTTCCAGGTTGTCCAGTTTTGTGGCATATAATTATGCACGGTTGTCTCTTATGATTCTTTGCATTTCTGTGGTAGCAGTGGTAATGTCTCCACTTTAATTTATGATTTCATTTGTCTTCTCTATTTTTTCTTAGTCTAGTTAAAGGGTTGTCTTTTTCTATCTTTTCAAAAACCAGCTCTTAAAAAAAAAAAAAAAAAAACCAGCTCTTAGTTTCATCAATCTCTTCTGTTTTTCTGGTCTCTAGTTCATTTATTTCTGCTCTGATATTTGTTATTTTCTGCTTTCTGCTAACTTTGGGCTTAATTTGTTCTTCTTTTTCTAGTTCCTTGAGATGTAAAGTTAGGTTGTTTGAGATCTTACTTTTTACTTTATTTATACATTTACTGCTGTAAATTCCCCTCTTAGAACCAAATTTTTAGCATCCCATAGGTTTGATATGTTCTGTTTCCTTTTACACTGGTTTCAAGATTTTTTTTTCAAATTTCCCTTTTGATTTCTTCTTTGACCCATTGGTTGTTCAGAAGTGTGTTTTTGAATTTTCACATATTTGTGAATTTTCCAGCTTTCCTCCTTTTACTGATTTCCAGTTCCATACCACTGTAGCCAGAAAAAAATATTTGGTATAATTTCAATTTTCTTAAAATGGCTAAGACCTGTTTTGTGACCTGTCGTATGATCTAACCTAGAAAATGTTCCGTGTGCTTTTGAGAACAAAGTGTATGTTGCTACTGTTGGATGGAACGCGCCATATATGTCTGTTAGGCCCATGTGGTCTAAAGTATGGTTCAAGCGAGTGGGGGCTACTCTTCATTGCGGTTCGCAGGCTTCTCATTGCGGTGGCCTCCCTTGTTGCGGAGCCCAGGCTCTAGGCGCACGGATTTCAGTAGTTGTGGCGCATGGGCTCAGTAGTTGTGGCTCGCGGGCTCTAGAGCACAGGCTCAGTAGTTGTGGAGCACGGGCTTAGTTGCTCCACGGCATGTGGGATCTTCCCAGACCAGGGCTCAAACCCGTGTCCCCTGCATTGGCAGGCGGATTCTCAACCACTGAGCCACCAGGGAAGCCCCAAAACTCTCTTTTAAATGGCAGTTGTCTCCTGATCTGCTGGCCTACTGACCTCAAATTTTCTACTAAACGTTCTATTTTAAACCAGCCTACGAGGCACTTTGCAGACACAGAGTAAACAAATGAAGAACAAATGAACTATATACCTTTTTACAATATCATCAAGTTTAATAATTTAATATGTATTAGAATTCCTTTTCCCATAAAATCACAGGCTCCATCCGGGTGGAGGGCATATAAAAATCACATGGACAGGACCAGACACTTGTGAGGTCCTAACTATCTGTCTCCCCAAACTGAGGGCTCAGGCCCAGGCTTGACCAAGTCCCAGTATCTGCCTTCACACTGTGAGTGGAATTTGGGTGGTTTTTCAAATTAAGGTTTTACACTTGTCAGCTTAGCAGGGAAGCTGTCGGTTCCAAACTCATCTTTCCAGCAATAATCAAGTTACACCACACATGAGACGGCCTGTTCCCTGAGCTATTTGATTAGAATCTACAGATATTAGCAGGAAAACAGTCAATGCAGCATATTTCAAAACAAGCTGCATCTCTGAGAGAGAGTGAGGGTGGTGCCCCAGGAAGATATCAGCTCCAGACTCGTTTAGTCGGGAGCATTGATCTTCACGCAGTAGTTTCCAGAAAAGCACCCGGAGAGTGGGATGGAGCTGAGCTTGGCTGTCACTCATGGAATGGAGGGCTGGAAACGTCAGACACCTGTGGTCCTGGGAGCAGTCAGACCCAAGGGAACCACAAGAAATGTCCCCTCCAGGTCCGCTGTCCTGCTTAGGATAAGGCTCAGTGGCTGCAACAAAGGGCCCCAAAGCCGAGTGGCAAACGGATTGGCATCCCTCACGCTGGGTCTGGAGGCAGACAGTCCAGGGCTGGACCAGGAAGGACCTGTCCCTGATGCCCTGTCATCCCAGAGGAGTTGGACCAACTGACCCCAGAACCCGCGGGAGGGGCGGGTCCCCAACACCTTATTCTAGGGCTCCAGGCCTGAGAGTAAACATCCCCTGTTCCAACCCCTGCCCCCCATCTGGTGTGCAGTGACGGAGGCACAGGAAATCCACACCCGGCCTGGGGGTGGGGAGGAGGGCACTGTGCTTGTTGACACCCAGGACCGTCACTGGCCCCTCCCCTCTGGGCATGACCCCCACTCCTCCTCAGAGAGGGACCCAGGGCTCCCAGCCCACATGTCCCTGTAACGGCGACCTTCCCCCCGCCACCCCTGGGGCATCTCAGGCCCCAGAAAGGAGCCACAGCGGCATGGTGACCACGGCGAGCGGCTGCAGGCCACCCCACCCCATCCTGAGACCAGAGCGTGGTCATCTGAGAAGTGACCCACCAGCGCCCCTGACCCAGGCTCCCCGTTTCACAGGGCAGGTGTTCGTGCCGAGTTCCTGGAGGGGGATGTCGAGCAGGGGTGACTGAGGCCTGTGAATTTGGGGGCCAGAGAGATCTTCCCCAGGAGACCAGGCACAGCTAGGCCAGGACGAATCCATCCCTCCCCTCCCGTACCCCATGGAGTGAGGATGAAGCCCCAGTGACCCCCAAGAAGAGACATGACACCCAGAGGGCTAGAGCATCCACAGAGCAGGGACTAGTGTCCGCCTCATTCCCCCAGAGAGAACGATGTCTTCACCGGGGCCACCAGGCTGGCCCATGTCCCCACAAACATCCAGCCTCAGTGAACCAGCCAGACAGAAAACTCTCTTCCAGGGTCCCCTGTGTTTATAGGCCCAGGCTCGGGGGAGGCTGGCTGGCCCGAGGGAGGACGGACGTGCTCCAGCGCCGGACACTCACTGCCCGCCCCCTGCCCACCGCCTGCCCCTCTCCTGCGCCCTGTGGTCTCACCCCTCAGGAACTCCCCTCTCCAGGCTCCCAGCACCCACATTTCCCACCTCAGCCCCATCACTCTCCAATTCAATTTGCCTGTTTCCCCACCGGGTGAAGAGGAGGGTGAATGCCCGGCACCGGCACCGGTGTTTCCAGCAGTGTAGACGGGGCTTCCCTTCTCTTCCCGGCTGGGGTCTGGCCAGACACCAGGTGGTTTCCGGCTGTCCGCACAGGACAGGCACCAAACAGCAGGGAGCAGCCCTGATACCCGCGCCTGCAGCGCCGCCTGCTGGTCTCTCCGTCCTCGCGTCGGGCACAGTCTTCACCTTCCCCGCTGCCTCGGATGGTCCGGCTCCTCACTGTCCAGCCATCAGCCCCTTCTCCCCACCGCCATCACCCCCAGCTCCACACCCCTCGTCCAGCCTCAGGGATGACCCAGGACCCTCCCTGGGCTCCCCCGCCTGCCCACCCATGGTCGCTGTCCTCAATCCACCTGTGCAGACAGGTGAGGGTTCCCTCCAGTGGCCCCCAAACGCTTCATCCAACATCCTCCCCGAGGTCGGCCCCATGTCCCGTCGGATGTTCCACCGTCACCAAGCCCCCAGCTCCATGGCAAGGGCAGGTATCAGGCCTGCTGCATGCACTGCTGTGTGCCCTGCTCTATACACAGGCATGACCCTGCCCCAGGACGCAGGAAAGGTGGCCCTACCGCGGGATGCGGGGAGGTGGGACTGACCACAGGGAGCCCTGGCCGTGCTCGCACCCTCCCGGGGAGGACACTTCAGTGCCCTGGAATGACCGGGAGGTTGGCCAGCAGCGCCCCCACCCAACCTCACTGTCACCACAAGAAACAAAAGATGCCTCTGTGCAGGAAGACAGAACATCACCAGCCTGATGCTGTCCTGAGCAAGGCTGGGAACTGGGCTGCTGGAGTGGGTTGAATGCGGGGCCCCCAAAAGTTACGTCCATGTCATGCCCCCCAGAACCTGAGAATGGAACCTTATTTGGAAGCAGGGTCTTTGCAGGTACAATTAGTTACGGATCTGGAGATGAGGTCATCCTGGATCAGGGTGGCCCTAAATCAATGACAGTGTCCTTCTAAGAGACAAGAGGAGAGACAGAGAGGAGACAGCAGGTGAAGCTGGAGGCAGAGATGGGAGAGATGTGGTCACAAGCCCAGGGACGCCTGGAGCCCCCAGAAGCTGGAAGAGGCAGGAAGGACCTTCCCCTGGAGCCTCCGGAGGGAGCGCGGCACTGGGACACCTTGATGTGAGATGTCTGGTCTCCAGCACTGAGAGGACAGGTTTCTGTTGTTCTGAGCCTCCGCTTGTGGCCGTTTGTCACAGCTGCCCCAGGAAGCTAATGCAGCTGGTGAGCAGCTCCCCGCCCAGATCTAAACCCTCCCTCCTCCCATTAGAGGCAGCCCCCTGCACCTGTGCTGTCTGCACAAACCATGTGGTTCACACCGAACCCCGGCTCCCCTTCTGGGCACTGGCATTTCGGAGGGTGAGGGCAGACAACACCACGTGACCAGCCCCCAGCCGGGTGCCAAGGCTCTAATGAGCTTCCCCAGGGGGACGGGGGTGGGGGTAACTGTCATGGTTCTGCCCTTCCTCACTGGGGGAAGAGACACCCCAGAGACCCTCGAGGGAAGGAGGGGGCACGAAGGGTCATGACGTGTCTGGAGCAGGGGCCCTCCCACCCGTGCATCCCTACTGTGCACCTGACCCATCTCAGCCGTGAGCACACAAACGTGTGCTGAGTCCTGTTAGCCTCCCAGCAAGTCGCTGAAGGTGAGGGCAGCCCTGCAGACCCCACCCCTTTCCTCCACGTCTGGTAGGTGGAAGACCCACTTCTTGCCATTCCAGAAGCGGTTCTGGAGCTGCTCTGGGAGTGGTTCTGGGGTTTTGCAGGCTGAGCCCCTGTTGCTATGCCCCCACTTCCCCACAGTAACATCCAGAACAAGCTGTTTGCTCTGTTGCCTGAATGCCCCCCCACCCAATATTCTCAGGAAAGAATTGGAGAGGACGCTCATTCACATGCCCCTTGCAGCACACAGGGCTCTCATGGGCAGGCACCCAGCAGCCCATGGGGCTCGCGTGGGAAGACCCCTCTCAAGGCACAGGGCCCAACTTTGCAGACCCCCCGACAGGCTCAGCACACAGGAACCGTGCACATAGCCCTCGTTGCAGAGTATCCCCAGCCCACCTGTTGGTCAGAGCAGGATGTGAACTAACAAACAGCAGCTCCTGGATAGGTCTGTGACCCTGGGCTTCACTCACGCGCCTCCCTCCACCGGGTCTTCCAGAGGCTTCCACTGCCTCTGGGGCACTGGGCTCCTGTCTCCACCCACCACCCCTCCTCTCCCCGACTCCTGGGTTCTTCTCAGTAGGAGAGGGTCTTCTTGAAATTGTCTCCCACTCGTGGGCCAGATAAAATGATTAGAAAACAAGCCAGAGTGACAGCCCCATGTCCATCCTGACCCTCAAGACACCTGTTCCTTGGACTTGGCCAGTGCAGCAAGACCCATTTTCTGCAGTTACAAGCCCCTGATGGGCGAGGACTGGCTGAGCTGGGCAGCCTCCCCCGGCAAGCCAGCCCTCCACCTGGGTGGAGCTCTGTATAGACACCCTCTCCGGGCAGCAAGAGCACCGCAGCTGTACCTGAAGCCATGCTCTCTGCCCCATCAGCTACCGCGGGGCTGGGCTTGTGGGAGGGAGGGTGGGGCCGCGGCCTTGTGGCTGGCCCGGTCTGAGTGGGGCTCTGCTGGACCTTCCACAGGAGTTGGTGGGCTGCTACCTGCTAAGGAAGAGGATGTGTCGCCCATACCTGCCATTGGAAGTTCTCCCCAGGCAGAGGTGAGGAAGCATGAAAAAAGGCAGTGGGGGTCAGGAGAGGAGGGATAGTTCAGGTAGGTAAATGGAAAGCTCCCAGGAGAGCACCCGGGGCCAGGACCATCCTACATGGCCTGCGGGAGCCAACTCAGTAAGCGTGCTGCCACTGGCACGCTGCAAGCCCTTTCCTCCAGCCTGTAAGGTCCTTGCACATATTTAGGTTTGCTTCCCTGCGAAGGGTGGATAAAGTCCAGGAGCAGCTGGCCTGGGGGTCAGCTGAGGTTTACTCAGAGACGCCGCCGCACCAGCTTTCCAATGAGGACGCTCCTTGGGGTGGGGGGAGCTGCTGGCTGCTTGAGAGAAAACTGCCCACCTCTGACCAGCTTGAGACTTGTTCATCGGTGAAGCAAGTGTCCTGATAGGCTTTTCATCTGTGTACCTGGCGGGTTCTTAATTAGCAGCGTGGATGGTGACATCAAAGGTCCTGAATCAAGACTGAAATACTTACCCCACACACGTACAGGTGTAAGAACCTGGGGAGGCCGTGTGCAGCCGGCACCCTTAGGGATGGGTTTCCGACTTGACCCCCAATATTCTGGTGTGCATCCACTGCTTTAGGGTTTCTGGGGGCCCAGTGCTGACTCTAAGGGTTCCGCAGTCCAGCCTCTGTCTGCCTTTAGTGAGACCCCACTTCCAGGATCCTACAGAGCAGGGTCTGTGTGACTGTTCTGTGGCTTCTCTAACAAATGACCGCAAGCTGGGTGGTTTAAAACAACAGGAATTCATCCTCCCCCAGTCCTGGAGACCAGACACCTGAGATCAAGATGTCTCAGGACTGAGGTCCCTCCAGAGGCTCCAGGGGAGGATATTTCCTGCCTTTTCCAGCTTCTGGGGGCTCCAGGCGTCCCCAGGCTTGTGGCTGCATCCTTCCCGTCTCTGCCTCCGTCTTCACGTGGCTTCTCCTCTGTGTCTGGGTCTCTCCTCTTCTGTCTCTTATAAGGATGCTGTCACTGGCCTTAGGGCCACTCTAACCCAAGATGACCTCATCTCGAGATCCTTAACTACATCTGCAAAGACCCTTTCCCCAAATATGGTCCTGTTAACGTGTTCTGGGGGGACACATCTTTTGGGGCCACCATTCAACCCATTGTCTGTGTATGAAACAACCCTCTCATTTTAGGAGATTACCAAGGTCCTGTATAGACTGGCACAGACAGCAGCCATGTGGGTGGGGGTCTGGGGAGAATGAGGACCCAGGAAGCACCTGGAAAGGATCAAGGCCTGGTGAGCTCTTCCACGTGGGGCTGTGAAAACAGCCACTCCACTCTGTCCGTGGAAAGGAGCCCAGTGCAAGTGCCGAAGTGGTTACCTTGCAAAGCTGGCTCTTCTGGGATTTCATCATCAATAGCATCATGTAACCAATAACTACGGGCTTGGAGGAAACGCTTTCTGGTGTGTGATGACGGCACTGTCACTTTAGTCTCAGCAAGCCTAGAATAGGAATGTTTGAAGGAGAAGAGTTTGGGAGATTGTGAAGCTTGGTTGTCAAGGAAACCGAGCAGGTTTGCCAAGGTTGTCAAGGAAACTGCTTTGAAGCACCATCACCTGAGTGGTGGTCTCAGCACGAGCTGTGGTTTGAGAAAAGTGTGATGAGATTAAGCCTTACTTTCTGTAACAGCTGGGGAGGGATTTGTAAAGCACCTTGGCTTTTAGGGCAAATGTTCGTTGCTGGAACAAAGGGTCTCCTCGGATGGGTTGAGGCTCAAGGTGTCTCTGTCCCCTTCATGCAAGAGTCCAGGGCAGGCGCGTGTCAGGGCCCAGGCTCTGTCCCTCTTGCTTCTCCTCCCTGCTTCCAGGTGGAGAGCTCCAACCAGCACGGTGGGGTGACCACGTGGGCACCAAGCCCTCCATCCTAGGATGCAGACTGGCCAAGGCCCTCACCCCCTCCACCACTTCCCCTTGGTAACAGGAGATACTGTGCCCCAGCTGCAAGGGGTGAGAAGGCTGGGAGGTGCAGGGGAGCCATGAGCAGATGAAAGGAAAATGGGTTCTGGTGGGCAGCTGGGCGGCTCTGCTGTGAGGGTCACCCGGACACCAGTACACAGTCCTGGGTGCTGTGAAATGTGATGACACATCAGCATGAGCTCTTCGATGCTTTGTGGTTCTGGAAATCCTATAGGAGGTGGTTCACAGCAGGTGAAGCTAATGCTCTCAGTGGAGGTGGTCAAGCCAAAGGTCTGCGGTTCAGACTGAAGGTGCCGATGTACACACAAGACAAAACCATCTCGTGTGAACGTAGTTCAGGCATGTTTAACGTGAATGCAGTTGTGTTATGCCTAAAATCTTCTATCTTGGGCCTCTCCTCGGGGACAACATCCTCAGTTCCTGAGATTCCTGTAACTCACGTACGGGGGAATGGAGAGTGGGCTCTGTCCATCTGAGACTTGAGTTACTACCCTATGTGTGAGTCTGCTCGGGGCTTCGCTAACAAATACCACAGACAGGGCAGCTTAAACAACAGACCAATCTCCCAGTCCTGGATGCTGTCTGAGATCAAGGTGTCTGCAGGCTGCTTTCTCCTGAGGCCTCTCGCCTTGGCATATAGACAGCCATCTCTTCTCCCCTTGTCCTCACATGGGCTCCCCCTGTGCCTAACTGTGTCCTAATCTCCTCTTGTAGGACATCAGTCCTATTGGATTAAGATCCAGCCTAGTGACTCCATTTTACCTTGATCACCTCTTTAAAAACTCCATCTTCGGGATTTCTCTGGTGGCGCAGTGGTTAAGAATCCGCCTGCCAATTCAGGGGACACCGGTTCAATCCCTGGTCCGGGAAGATCCTACATGCCGCGGAGCAACTAAGCCCGTGCACCACAACTACTGAGCCCACGTGCCACAACTACTGCAGCCCGTGCGGCTAGAGCCCGTGCTCCGCAACAAGAGAAGCCACCGCAATGAGAAGCACGTGCACAGCAATGAAGAGTAGCCCCCACTTGCCGCAACTAGAGAAAGCGCACATGCAGCAACAGACACAACACAACCAAAAATAAATAAATAAAATAAATACTTTTTTTTTAATTAAAAAATAAGAAAAAATAAAAACTCCATCTTCAAATACAGCCACATCCTGAGGTCCTGAGGGTTAGGGATTCAGCATGTGAATCTGGGGGGACACAACTGAGCCCACACCATCCTGCTTAGGAACCACCATGTGCCTTGGTCCCTCCTTCCCTCAAGTCACACAGGCACCATGCAATGGCACAGGGAGAGGCCACTCCTGCAGTGTTTGTGTCCCAACTGGGGAACGCTTCTCTGCTCTCTTTGATCACGCAGCAGCAGTGCCAGCCCCCTCCTGAGGTGAGCAGTTCTGGGGTTTTGTGCCATGTCGCCTGGCCTGATGAGGCGCTCAGTGTCAGGGAACCCAGGAGCTAGCAGCTACTGGGGATCCCGGGGACTGTCAGGGCCTTAGCAGATGTCTCTCCCAGCAGATACCATAGCGAAAGTGGGGAAACACTTGGGGGATTACAGGTGTGAGTCAGTCACATTCATGTTTCAAAAAGACCACATTGGGGTGGGATGTGAGATGCACCCTGGGGGCGGGGAGCTTTGTCAGGGTGTGATAGAGGAATCAGGCCCAAGATTGGGCTTGGGCCAGGGCTGTGGGTGTAGAGGGGAATTAGCGTGGGGACTGGCCACAGACTCTGGAGGAGGAGCTGACAGTCTGGGGCACAAGGGCAGTGGGAGCCTGGAGACCCCAGTGTTGCCAAACCAAGCTTGGTTCCACGTGCCCATGCCTGGTAAAGCCAGTCTACTGACACCAGGCTGTGGTGAAGGAAAGTGCAGTGTTAACTGTAAAAGCGTCAATGCAAGGACAGGTAGGTGGCTTGTGCTCTAAAAACCCCGAACTCCCTGAAGGGTATCAGCAAAGCAATTTTATTTTTATTTTTTTTCAGCAAAGCAATTTTAAAGGCCAGGTGAGGGGATCAGCTGGTGCACAATTCTCTGGCTGATGGTGAGGTAACGACAGTTAACATTGTAAATTCTTAGGCACCAGTAGCTCTGGGGCTACGTGTTCATGACCATCAAGTAGTTAATTCCTTCCATTTGGTGGTGGGTTTAGCATCCATAAAACAACTCGGGAAGTGTGCATCAAATACTATTATCTAGGTACTTCAGAGAAGAGTTACAACAGAAGATATGGTAGAGGGGTCTGTCCCAGGAATGCCCCATAGGGTCCTGCTCGGTTACAGCAGGTGTCTGGGCTCAGCAACTAGGGGAGGTGGGTGCCTCCTGGGTGTGGGGAGCTGCAGGATCCCAGCCCTCTGAGGGGCCTGTTAGCTCCAGGGTAAGATGGGTATGCAATGGCTGGACAGAGGCGTCTGGCCTGGGAGAGGGGTCCAGGCTGGAAATGTCACTGGAATCATCGCAGGGAGGAAGAAGAAAGACCAGGCTGAAGCAGGTGGGTCATAGCAGATTATGTGCAGGTGACAGTGGTCCTGACAGAAGCAACTCAGAGCCAGAAAGGAGTGGCTGTCAGGGGCTCAGCTTCATTCTCTTGTTCCTTTGTAAAACTCCTATGACAGTTTGAAACACCGCCAGGAGACCTCTGGGCCCAGCGCTGCCATGGCTTCATCAAAGGGGCCCAGGTGGAAACCAGAAGCACTTCAGGCCCCGCTCATGTCCCCACTGGGAATGGATCCCATCAGGGCACCGGGGCTCACAGACTTCAGTGAACCCCTTCCCTCAGGACTGGTCTTCCTCCTTGCTCTCACCTGCTGGTCAGAGGCCCAGGCACCCATAGCCTGGCTGCACCCCCCGGCCCCCGGGACTGAGTAGTATGCCATTTTATATCTGTACAACATCTTCATTTTTCTGTCAGCGGACAATTTGGTGGTTTCTCTGTCTTGGCTATTGTAAACAATGCTGCCCTGAAAATAAGGGTGCACATGTCCTTTCGAATCATGATTTTCCCCGGCTCTAAGCCCAGGAGCGGGATTACCAGATCCAATGGGAACTCCACGTTTTGGTTTATAAGGAACCTCCATACTGGTCTCCACAGTGGCTGTACCAATTTGGATCCCCACTAACAGTGTAGGAGGATTCCCTTTTCCGCATGCCCTGTCCAGCACTTATTCTTTGTAGATATTTGTTGGCGATGGCCATTCTGACTGGTGGGAGGTGATACCTCATTGCACTTTTGATTTGCATTTCTTTAATAATTAGTGATGTTGGGTATCTTTCCATGTGCTTATTTTTTATACAGTGTGAGTAAAATTTACCTCTTGCAACTGGCTTCTTGGAAGTCAGCCCTGTTTTGAATTCTTTTCCGATGATTTACCCCAGGGCATTTCTTGAGGGCAGGTGACATCTAGGGCCCTGCAGGCCTTGTGAAGATTGTGTCCATCAGCACTGGTTTTAAGGTTGTTGTTATGGGAAATGGCCACAAGTTGGCAACATTTCTTCATGGCCAACTCTGGTTACTCAGGCAACCAGAGCCTTAGGGAATGTCCTGTTCCTGGGTTTTCAGTTAGAGTGGAATGTGCCTGAAGAAACACCCAAGGCTTGTGTGACATTACTTCTTCCCCCTAATTCCTTGCCCACCGGACAAATCCCAACTCCTGTAACACCACTCTGCTGAGGGTGCTGTCATCCGTAGGTGGGGCGACCCTAAGGAAGGAGGCTGGAGGTGGGAGCCCACCACCAGGAGACATGGAGCCCAGGGCACTTTTCAAAGCTCTTCCAGCTCCAAGGCTCCACCATCCTTTGGATGAACTAGGCTTGCTTTCGCTGTAGGAGGGCCTGACTCGATCTGGAGATTGTGGGCTCATGCAGAGGAGGACAGACACACCAGGTCCCTCCAGGGGCCTCACTGGCTGGCACATCCTCCTCAGCTCACTCAGCCGCATGACAGTCCAGGCTTGGGACCCAAGCCTGCACAGGTTCCAGGGATGTTACATAAGCCCAGGTCACAAAGGACTGAGGGGAATAGAGTCAGCATCTTTTTCTTCTTTTTTTTTTTTAATGTTTATTTTGAATTGGAGTATATAGGTGATTTACAATGCTGTGGGTTTTTGTTTTTGTTTTTTTAAGGTGTACAGCCACTCGATTCACTTATACATAGACGTATATGAGTTCATTCTCGGGTTTTTTTCCCATGTCGGTTTTTATAGAGTGTTGACTAGGGTTCCTTGTGCTATACAGCGGGTCTTCATTGACTATTTTATAAATTGTAGTGTACATATGTTGATCTCAACCTGCTAATTTCTCCCTGCCCCCCCCCTTCCCTTTTGGCAGCCGTCAGTTTCTTTTGTAAGTCTGTGAGGTTGCTTCTGTTTGGTGAAGAAGTTCATTTGTATCCATTTTTAGATTCCACCTAGAAGTGATATCATATGATATTCATCTTCCCCTGTCTCACTTACCTCACTCAGTATGATCGTCTCTACTTCCATCCATGTGCCTGAAAATGGCATTATTTCATCCTTTTTATGGCAGAGTAATATTCCATTGTGCCTGTGTCGCACATCTTCAGTGTCTATTCATCTGTCCTTCTACACTTAGGTTGCTTTTACGTCTTAGCTATTGTACCTAGTGCTGCCATGATCATTGGGGTGCAGGGGTCTTTTAAAATTTTGGATTTCTCTGGATCTATGTCCAGGCGTGGGATTGCCAGGTCACATGCTAGTTCTATGTTTAGTTTCTTAAAGAAGCTGCATGCTGTTCTCCATAGTGGATGTACCGATTTACATTCCCACCGACAGCACAGGAGGGTTCCCTTCTCTCCACACCCTCTCCAGCATTTATTGTTGTAGATTTTTTGATGATGAGCATTCTGGCCGGTGTGAGGTGATCCCTCATTGGACTTTTGATCTGCATTTCTCTAATAATTAGTGGTGCTGAACATGTTTTCATGTGCTTTCTGGCCATCTGTATGCCTTCTTTGCAGAAATGTCCATTTAGCTCTTTGGCCCATTTTTTGATTGGGTTGTTTGTTTGTTTGTTTTTTGATACTGAGCTGCATGAGCTGTTTGTATGTTTTGGAGATGAATTCCTTGTGGGTATATTTATTTGCAAGTTTTTCTTCCCTACCTGAAATTTGTCTTTTTCTTTTATGGTTTTCTTTTGCTGTGCAAACACTCTGAAGGTTAATTAGGTTCCATTTCCTAATTTAATTTAAAGCAAATTTCCATTTGTTTATTTTTGTTTTATTTTTCGTTATTCTAAGATGTGGATCATTAGAGAACTTGCTGCAATTTATGTCAAAGCGTGTTCTGCCTATATTTTCCTCAAGAGTTTTATAGTATCCATCCTTATATTTAGATCTTTAATTTATTTGGAGTTTTTGTGTGTGTGTAAGGTGTTAGGGAGTATTCTACTTTCATTCTCTTTTTAATTCTTTAAGGAAGCTCCACACTATCTGCCACAGTTGCTGTTACCAACTTAGATTCCCAGCATCAGCGTAGGAGGGTTCCCTTTTCTCCACACGCTCTCCAGCATTTGTTTGTAGACTTTTTGACAAGGGCCATTCTGACATGTGTGAATGTGATTCCCCGTTGTAGTTTTGATTTGCATTTCTCTAATATTTAGAAATGTTGAAATCTTTTCATGTGATTTTTATTTTAAACAGTGTGAGTAAAACTTACCTCCTGAAACTGGCTCCTTGAATGTCTGCCCTGTTTTGAATTCTTTTTCAGTGACCTACCCCAGGATGTTTTTGGAAGACAGGTGTTTTCTACCCACAGTCCTGCAGGCCTTGTGAATATTAAGTGCGCATCGGCACTGGTTGTAAAGTTGTTGTTACGGGAAATGGCCATAAGGCAGCAGCATATTTTCAGGCCCAACTTTTTTTTTTTTTTTGTAATTTCATTTTTATTTTATTTGGCTTCTCTTGTTGCGGAGCATGGGCTCTAGGCATGTGGGCTTCAGTAGTCATGGCACGTGGGCTCAGTAGCTGTGACTCACGGGGGTCTAGAATGCAGGCTCAGTAGTTGTGGCACATGGGCTTAGTTGCTTCGCAACATGTGGGATCTTCTCGTACCAGGGCTCAAACCTGTGCCCCCTGCATTGGCAGGCAGATTCTCTACCACTGCGCCACCAGGGAAGCCCCCCAGTACATTTCTTGATGGTGGTGTCATTTACAGCCCTGCAGGCCTTGTGAACGTTAAGAGCCCACCCGCACCAGTTTTAAAGTTGTTGTATGGGAAGTGGCCACAAGGCGGCAGCATTTCTTCATGCCCAAATCTGGTTACTTGGGCAACCAGAGCCTTAGGGAATGTCCTTTTCCTGGGTTGTCAATTAGAGTGGAATGTGCCTGAAGAAACACCCAAGGTTTGTGTCAAAGTACTTCATCCACCTTACCCTTTCCCCCCCCAGGACAAATCCCAACTCCTGTAACACCACTTGGCAGGAGACATGGAACCCAGGGCACTTTTCAAAGCTCTTCCAGCCCAGAGTCTCCACCATCGTTTGCATGCACTAGGCTTGATTTCAATGTAGGAGGGCCCGCCTGGATCTGGAGATTGTGGGCTCAGGCAGAGCAGATCAGGTACTCCAAGTCCATCTTGGGGGCTCACCAGCTGGCACATCCTCTCCAGCTCACTCAGCCCCACGAGAGTCCAGCCTTGGGACCCAAGCCTGCTCAGGCTCCAGGGATGTAACAACAGCCCAGGTCATCAAGGACTGAGAGGAATAGAGTCGCATTATTTTTCTTTTTCTTTTTAATTATACTAAATAATGTAAGTCAACATCAGAAAGACAAATATCATATGATATCACTTATAGTTGGAATCTAAAAATACATACACACCCTTGAACAAATTAAGAACACATAAAGTGATTCAGGGACTTAGAAAGCAAACAAATTGTTACCAAAGGGACATAAGGGGGTCAAGGAATAAATAGGAGATTGGGATTAACAAATACAAACTATTTCATATAAAACATATTCTGCAAAGGTCTATGTATACCAAGGAAGTGCTATCAACCCTCTTTAATGACATATATAGGAAAAGAAGCTGAACATGCACAGATATGCGTATATATATAACAAAAATATTCTCTACACCTACAACAAACACAACATTGTATATCAATGTTACTCCAATAAAAACTAAAAATTAATCTAGGACTTCCCTGGTGTCGCAGTGGTTGAGAGTCCGCCTGCCGATGCAGGGGACACGGGTTCGTGCCCCAGTCTGGGAAGATCCCACATGCCGCGGAGCGGCTGGGCCGTGAGCCATGGCCGCTGAGCCTGCGCATCCGGAGCCTGTGCTCCGCAACGGGAGAGGCCACAACAGTGAGAGGCCTGCGTACCACAAAAAATAAAAAATAAAAAATAAAATAAAGTAGCTAATCAACAAAGATGTGTATATATATATATATATATACACACACACACACACCAAGGGATACCTATCAATACTCTTTAATAACCTATATGAAACAAGAATCCAAAGATGATTAGATATATATATATGTATAAATGAGAATCTTTGTGCACACCTACAACACAAACAACGTTGTATATCAATGTTACTCCAATAAGAAATAGAAATTAATTTAATAAAAAGCGGAACTAATGAGACACGAACTATTGGGTGATGGAAATTTCCACTCAAATTACAACCCCAAAACCCCAAGCCTTCTACTAAGGCTCTGGCAGCCGGACTAACCAGACTTAGCCAGAAGAAATCCTGCCGCCTTGTGGACATTTCCAGCAACAACAACCTGAAAACTATTGCTTACGGGCACTTAATATTCACAAGAACTGCTGGGCTCTAAATGATACCTGCCCTCAAAAAATTTCCAGTGGCAAGTAAACGAAAATAATTAAAAACAGGGAAAACTATCAAGAAGAAAATATCAACAAGTAAATACAACTCACACTGTTTAAAAAAAACAGCACATGAAACGATGCTCATCACGGCAAATTATTAGAGACACGCCAATGAAAACTACAGAGAGATACCCCCACGCACCAGTCAAAATGGCCATTATCAAAAAGACTACAGACAGTAATTGCGAGAGTGGGAGTTCAGAAAATGGGACCCTCCTATGGTGTTGGTGGGATGTAATTGGTAGCAGCCATTATAGAGCACACTATGGACGTGCCTTTAAAAGGTAAAAACAGAGCTACCATATGATCTGGCAGTCCCACTTTTAAGAGTATATGTGTTGAGCCGACGTAGAGAATGGACTTGAGGACACGGGGAGGGGGAAGGGTAAGTTGGGAAGAAGTGAGAGAATGGCATGGACATATATACACTACCAAATGTAAAACAGATAGGTAGAGGAAAGCAGCCTCATAGCACAGGGAGATCAGCTCAGTGCTTTGTGACCACCTAGAGGGGTGGGATAGGGAGGACGGGAGGGAGACACAAGAGGGAGGGGATATGGGGATATATGTATACATATAGCTGATTCACTTTGTTATAAAGCAGAAACTAACACACCATTGTAAAGCAATTATACTCCAATAAAGATGTTAAAAAATAAAGAGTAAAACCAGAATTTGAAAAGACACGTGCACCCAAGCGTGCACTGCACCACTATTTACAACAGCCAAGACATGGAAGCAAACAACATGTCCATCAACAGATGAATGGAGAAAGAAGTGATACGTGTACACATGGAATATGACTCTACCATGAAAAAAATGAAATAATGCCATTTGCAGTCACCTATGGACCTAGAGATAATCTTAGTAAGTTAAGTATGTCAGAAAGAGAAAGACAAATATCCTAAGGTGTCACTTACAGCTGAGATCTATAAATTCATACAAATGAACTAATTTACAAAACAGATACAGACTCACAGAAAAACAACTTATGCTTATCAAAAAGGAAAGGTGGGGGAGGGATAAATTAGGAGGCTGGGATTAACACATATACACTAATACATATCAAATAATTAATCAAAAAGGACCTACTGAAAAGCACAGGAACCTCTTCTGAACACACTGTAATAACCTATATGGGAAAAGAACCCGAAAAAGAATAGACATATGTCCACGTAGAGCCGGATCAAGGTCCTCTACACCTAAAACAAATACAACATCGGAAATCACTCTACTCCAATATAAAATAAAAATGAAATTACAAAAAAAAAAAGTTGGGCCTGAAGAAATGGTGCCTCCTATGGCCGTTTCCCATAACAACAACTTTAAACCCAGCGGTGATGGACACTTCATATTCACAAGGCCTGTGGGACTGTAGGTAAAAAAACACCTGCCCTCAAGAAATGTCCTGGGATAGGTCATCGAAAAAGAATTCAAAACAGGGCAGACGTTCAAGAAGCCAATTTAAGGAGGTAAGTTTTACTCACACTGTTAAAAAAAAAAAAATCACATGAAAAGATTTCAACATCGCTAAATATTACCGAAATGCAAATCAAAACTACAATGAGGTATCACCTCACACTGGTCAGAATGGCCACTGTCAAAAAGTCTATAAACAATAAATGCTGGAGACGGTGTGGAAAAAAAGGGAACCCTCCTACACTGATGCTGGGAATGTAAACTGGTAACAGCCACTATGGCAGACAGTGTGGAAGTTCCCTAAACAATTAAAAGGAAAATGAAATTAGAATACTCCCTAACACCATACACAAAAATAAACTCCAAATAGATTAAAGGTCTAAATGTAAGGATGGATACTATAAAACTCTTGAGGAAAATATAGGCAGAACATGCTTTGACATAAATCACAGCAAGTTCTCTAGTGATCCACCTCTTAGAATAATGAAAACTAAAACAAAAATAATCAAATGGGACCTAATTAACCTTAAAACCGTTTGCACAGCAAAGGAAACCATAAACAAAAGAAAAACTTCAGAATGGGAAAAATTACTAGCAAAAGAAAATACCCACAAGGAATTCATCTTCAAAACATACAAACAACTCATGCAGCTCAATATCAAAAACAAACAACAACAACAAGAAAGCAATCAAAAAAAAGGGCCAGGGCTTCCCTGGTGGCGCAGTGGTTGAGAGTCTGTCTGCCGATGCAGGGAACACAGGTTCGTGCCCTGGTCCGGGAAGATTCCACATGCCGTGGAGCGGCTGGGCCCATAAGCCATGGCCTCTGAGCCTGTGAGTCCGGAACCTGTGCTCCGCAACGGGAGAGGCCACAACAGTGAGAGGCCCGCGTACCGCAGAAAAAAAAAAACCCGGTGCTGATGGACACAATCTTCAAAAGGCCTGCAGGGCTCTAAATGTCACCTGCCCTCAAGAAATGCCCTGGGGTAAATCATCGGAAAAGAATTCAAAACAGGGATGACTTCCAAGAAGCCAGTTGCAAGAGGTAAATTTTACTCACACTGTATAAAAAATAAGCACATGAAAAGATACCCAACATCACTAATTATTAAAAAAATGCAAATCAAAAGTGCAATGAGGTATCACCTCCCACCAGTCAGAATGGCCATCACCAACAAATATCTACAAAGAATAAGTGCTGGACAGGGCATGCGGAAAAGGGAATCCTCCTACACTGTTAGTGGGGATCCAAATTGGTACAGCCACTGTGGAGACCAGTATGGAGGTTCCTTATAAACCAAAACGTGGAGTTCCCATTGGATCTGGTAATCCCGCTCCTGGGCTTAGAGCCGGAGAAAATCATGATTCGAAAGGACATGTGCACCCTTATTTTCAGGGCAGCATTATTTACAATAGCCAAGATAGAGAAACCACCAAATTGTCCGCTGACAGAAAAATGAAGATGTTGTACAGATATAAAATGGCATACTACTCAGTCCCGGGGGCCGGGGGGTGCAGCCAGGATATGGGTGCCTGGGCCTCTGACCAGCAGGTGAGAGCAAGGAGGAAGACCAGTCCTGAGGGAAGGGGTTCACTGAAGTCTGTGAGCCCCGGTGCCCTGATGGGATCCATTCCCAGTGGGGACATGAGCAGGGCCTGAAGTGGTTCTGGTTTCCACCTGGGCCCCTTTGATGAAGCCATGGCAGCGCTGGGCCCAGAGGTCTCCTGGCGGTGTTTCAAACTGTCATAGGAGTTTTACAAAGGAACAAGAGAATGAAGCTGAGCCCCTGATGGCCACTCCTTTCTGGCTCTGAGTTGCTTCTATCAGGACCACTGTCACCTACATATAATCTGCTATGACCCACCTGCTTCAGCCTGGTCTTTCTTCTTCCTCCCTGCGATGATTCCAGTGACATTTCCAGCCTGGACCCCTCTCCCAGGCCAGACGCCTCTGTCCAGCCACTGCATCCCCATCTTACCCTGGGGCTAACAGGCCCCTCAGAGGGCTGGGATCCTGCAGCTCCCCACACCCAGGAGGCACCCACCTCCCCTGGTTGCTGAGCCCAGACACCTGCTGTAACTGAGCAGGACCCTATGGGGCATTCCCGGGACAGACCCCTCTACCATATCCTCTGTTGTAACTCTTCTCTGAAGTACCTAGATAATAGTATTTGATGCACACTTCCTGAGTTGTTTTACAGATGCTAAACCCACCACCAAATGGAAGAAATAAACTACTTGATGGTCATGAACACGTAGCCCCAGAGCTACTGGTGCCTAAGAATTTACAATGTTAACCGTCGTTGCCTCACCATCAGCCAGAGAATTGTGCACCAGCTGATCCCCTCACCTGGCCTTTAAAATTGCTTTGCTGAAAAAAAATAAAAATAAAATTGCTTTGCTGAAACCCTTCAGGGAGTTCGGGGTTTTTAGAGCACAAGCCACCTGTCCTTGCATTGGCGCTTTTACAATTAACACTGCACTTTCCTTCACCACAGCCTGGTGTCAGTAGACTGGCTTTACCAGGCATGGGCACGTGGAACCACGCTTGGTTCGGCAACACTGGGGTCTCCAGGCTCCCACTGCCCTTGTGCCCCAGACTGTCAGCTCCTCCTCCAGAGTCTGTGGCCAGTCCCCACGCTAATTCCCCTCCATATCCACAGCCCTGGCCCAAGCCCGATCTTGGGCCTGATTCCACCATCAGGCCCTGACAAAGCCCCGCCTCTGTAACAGGGAAGAGCTCAATCATACTCCAAGTTCCATCTGTTTCTCTGACTTTAGCCTTTGCTTTTTGTTGCCTTTGTTATTATAATCATACAGAATGGCCTGCCTCAGGGAACCCTGCCCCTCTGCCAGAATGTTAAACCAAAGTGCCTTTGTACATCCTGACCCTGTCCACCTGTGGATGGCTGCAAGAAAGAAGAAATTAACACATCGCTCCCTGAGGCTGGCCGTTGCAGGGGATATTTGCAAATATTATGGCCTTTTTACTTTACTTCCTCATATCCTCCCCTCTCTATTCTATAAAAGAAACTGGCATCCAAACCCCGGTAAGATGGTTTTTCAGAGACACTAGTCTGCCATCTTCTCGGTCTACCAGCTTTCCAAATAAAGTTGTATTCCTTGCCTCAGCACCTCGTCTCTGATCTATTGGTCTATCATGCAGCAAGCAGAGCCAGCTTAGACTCCGTAACCCCCACATGATGCGTCTCACGTCCCACCCCAATGTGGTCTTTCTGAAGCATGAAGGAGACTGACTCTCTCCCTCCTGTGATTCCCCCCAAAAGTTTTCCCTCATTTGCTTGGGTGTCTGGTGAGAAGACATCTGCCAAGGCCCTGAGAGTCTCCGGCATCCCTGCTAGGCTGTGGCTCCTGGGTTCCCTGACACTGAGTGCCTCAGCAGGCCAGGCGACACGGCACAAAACCCCAGAACTGATCACCTCAGGAGGGGGCTGGCACTGCTGCTGCGTGATCAAAGAGAGCAGAGAAGGGTTCCCCAGCTTGGATACAAACACTGCAGGAGTGGCCTCTCCCTGGGCCATCGCATGATCCTCGAGTGACTTGAGGGAAGGAGGGACCAAGGCACATGTTGGTACCTAAGCAGGAGAGTGTGGGCTCAGTTGTGTCCCCCCAGATTCACATGCTGAATCCCTAACCCCCAGGACCCCAGATGTGTCTGTACTTGGAGATGGAGTTTTTAAAGAGGTGATCAAGGTAAAATGGAGTCACTAGGCTGGATCTTAATCCAATAGGACTGATGTCCTACAAGAAGAGATTAGGACACAGTTAGGCACAGGGGGAGACCATGTGAGGACAAGGGGAGAAGAGATGGCTGTCTATATGCCAAGGCGAGAGGCCTCAGGAGAAAGCAGCCTGCAGACACCTTGATCTCAGACAGCATCCAGGACTGGGAGATTGGTCTGTTGTTTAAGCTGCCCTGTCTGTGGTATTTGTTAGCGAAGCCCCGAGCAGACTCACACATAGGGTAGTAACTCAAGTCTCAGATGGACAGAGCCCACTCTCCATTCCCCCGTACGTGAGTTACAGGAATCTCAGGAACTGAGGATGTTGTCCCCGAGGAGAGGCCCAAGATAGAAGATTTTAGGCATAACACAACTGCATTCACGTTAAACATGCCTGAACTACGTTCACACGAGATGGTTTTGTCTTGTGTGTACATCGGCACCTTCAGTCTGAACCGCAGACCTTTGGCTTGACCACCTCCACTGAGAGCATTAGCTTCACCTGCTGTGAACCACCTCCTATAGGATTTCCAGAACCACAAAGCATCGAAGAGCTCATGCTGATGTGTCATCACATTTCACAGCACCCAGGACTGTGTACTGGTCTCCGGGCGACCCTCACAGCAGAGCTGCCCAGCTGCCCACCAGAACCCATTTTCCTTTCATCTGCTCATGGCTCCCCTGCACCTCCCAGCCTTCTCACCCCTTGCAGCTGGGGCACAGTATCTCCTGTTACCAAGGGGAAGTGGTGGAGGGGGTGAGGGCCTTGGCCAGTCTGCATCCTAGGATGGAGGGCTTGGTGCCCACATGGTCACCCCACCGTGCTGGTTGGAGCTCTCCACCTGGAAGCAGGGAGGAGAAGCAAGGGGGACAGAGCCTGGGCCCTGACACACGCCTGCCCTGGACTCTTGCATGAAGGGGGACAGAGACACCTTGAGCCTCAACCCATCCGAGGAGACCCTTTGTTCCAGCAACGAACATTTGCCCTAAAAGCCAAGGTGCTTTACAAATCCCTCCCCAGCTGTTACAGAAAGTAAGGCTTAATCTCATCACACTTTTCTCAAACCACAGCTCGTGCTGAGACCACCACTCAGGTGATGGTGCTTCAAAGCAGTTTCCTTGACAATCTTGACAAACCTGACTGGTTTCCTTGACAACCAAAGAAGACTGGTTCACAATCTCCCAAAGAAGCTTCCTTCACGATCTCCCAAACTCTTCTCCTTCAAACATTCCTATTCTAGGCTTGATGAGCCTAAAGTGACAGTGCCGTCATCACACACCAGAAAGCGTTTCCTCCAAGCCCGTAGTTATTGGTTACATGATGCTATTGATGATGAAATCCCAGAAGAGCCAGCTTTGCAAGGTAACCACCTAGGCACTTGCACTGGGCTCCTTTCCACGGACAGAGTGGAGTGGCTGTTTTCACAGCCCCACGTGGAAGAGCTCACCAGGCCTTGATCCTTTCCAGGTGCTTCCTGGGTCCTCATTCTCCCCAGACCCCCACCCACATGGCTGCTGTCTGTGCCAGTCTATACAGGACCTTGGTAATCTCCTAAAATGAGAGGATTATTTCATACACAGACAATGGGTTGAATGGTGGCCCCAAAAGATGTGTCCCCCCAGAACACGTTAACAGGACCATATTTGGGGAAAGGGTCTTTGCAGATGTAGTTAAGGATCTCGAGATGAGGTCATCTTGGGTTAGAGTGGCCCTAAAGCCAATGACAGCGTCCTTATAAGAGACAGAAGAGGAGAGACCCAGACACAGAGGAGAAGCCACGTGAAGACGGAGGCAGAGACGGGAAGGATGCAGCCACAAGCCTGGGGACGCCTGGAGCCCCCAGAAGCTGGAAAAGGCAGGAAATATCCTCCCCTGGAACCTCTGGAGGGACCTCAGTCCTGAGACATCTTGATCTCAGATGTTTGGTCTCCAGGACTGGGGGAGGATGAATTCCTGTTGTTTTAAACCACCCAGCTTGCGGTCATTTGTTAGAGAAGCCACAGAACAGTCACACAGACCCTGCTCTGTAGGATCCTGGAAGTGGGGTCTCACTAAAGGCAGACAGAGGCTGGATTGAGGAACCCTTAGAGTCAGCACTGGGCCCCCAGAAACCCTAAAGCAGTGGATGCACACCAGAATATTGGGGGTCAAGTCGGAAACCCATCCCTAAGGGTGCCGGCTGCACACGGCCTCCCCAGGTTCTTACACCTGTACGTGTGTGGGGTAAGTATTTCAGTCTTGATTCAGGACCTTTGATGTCACCATCCACGCTGCTAATTAAGAACCCGCCAGGTACACAGATGAAAAGCCTATCAGGACACTTGCTTCACCGATGAACAAGTCTCAAGCTGGTCAGAGGTGGGCAGTTTTCTCTCAAGCAGCCAGCAGCTCCCCCCACCCCAAGGAGCGTCCTCATTGGAAAGCTGGTGCGGCGGCGTCTCTGAGTAAACCTCAGCTGACCCCCAGGCCAGCTGCTCCTGGACTTTATCCACCCTTCGCAGGGAAGCAAACCTAAATATGTGCAAGGACCTTACAGGCTGGAGGAAAGGGCTTGCAGCGCGCCAGTGGCAGCACGCTTACTGAGTTGGCTCCCGCAGGCCATGTAGGATGGTCCTGGCCCCGGGTGCTCTCCTGGGAGCTTTCCATTTACCTACCTGAACTATCCCTCCTCTCCTGACCCCCACTGCCTTTTTTCATGCTTCCTCACCTCTGCCTGGGGAGAACTTCCAATGGCAGGTATGGGCGACACATCCTCTTCCTTAGCAGGTAGCAGCCCAGCAACTCCTGTGGAAGGTCCAGCAGAGCCCCACTCAGACCGGGCCAGCCACAAGGCCGCGGCCCCTCCCTCCCTCCCACAAGCCCAGCCCCGCGGTAGCTGATGGGGCAGAGAGCATGGCTTCAGGTACAGCTGCGGTGCTCTTGCTGCCCGGAGAGGGTGTCTATACAGAGCTCAACCCAGGCACACCTGGGGACGGCTGGCTTGCCGGGGGAGGCTGCCCAGCTCAGCCAGTCCTCGCCCATCAGGGGCTTGTAACTGCAGAAAATGGGTCTTGCTGCACTGGCCAAGTCCAAGGAACAGGTGTCTTTAAGATCAGGATGGACATGGGGCTGTCACTCTGGCTTGTTTTCTAATCATTTTATCTGGCCCACGAGTGGGAGACAATTTCAAGAAGACCCTTTCCTACTGAAAAGAACCCAGGAGTCGGGGAGAGGAGGGGTGGTGGGTGGAGACAGGAGCCCAGTGCCCCAGAGGCAGTGGAAGCCTCTGGAAGACCCGGTGGAGGGAGGCGCGTGAGTGAAGCCCAGGGTCACAGACCTATCCAGGAGCTGCTGTTTGTTAGTTCACATCCTGCTCTGACCAACAGGTGGGCTGGGGATACTCTGCAACGAGGGCTATGTGCACGGTTCCTGTGTGCTGAGCCTGTCGGGGGGTCTGCAAAGTTGGGCCCTGTGCCTTGAGAGGGGTCTTCCCACGCGAGCCCCATGGGCTGCTGGGTGCCTGCCCATGAGAGCCCTGTGTGCTGCAAGGGGCATGTGAATGAGCGTCCTCTCCAATTCTTTCCTGAGAATATTGGGTGGGGGGGCATTCAGGCAACAGAGCAAACAGCTTGTTCTGGATGTTACTGTGGGGAAGTGGGGGCATAGCAACAGGGGCTCAGCCTGCAAAACCCCAGAACCACTCCCAGAGCAGCTCCAGAACCGCTTCTGGAATGGCAAGAAGTGGGTCTTCCACCTACCAGACGTGGAGGAAAGGGGTGGGGTCTGCAGGGCTGCCCTCACCTTCAGCGACTTGCTGGGAGGCTAACAGGACTCAGCACACGTTTGTGTGCTCACGGCTGAGATGGGTCAGGTGCACAGTAGGGATGCACGGGTGGGAGGGCCCCTGCTCCAGACACGTCATGACCCTTCGTGCCCCCTCCTTCCCTCGAGGGTCTCTGGGGTGTCTCTTCCCCCAGTGAGGAAGGGCAGAACCATGACAGTTACCCCCACCCCCGTCCCCCTGGGGAAGCTCATTAGAGACTTGGCACCCGGCTGGGGGCTGGTCACGTGGTGTTGTCTGCCCTCACCCTCCGAAATGCCAGTGCCCAGAAGGGGAGCCGGGGTTCGGTGTGAACCACATGGTTTGTGCAGACAGCACAGGTGCAGGGGGCTGCCTCTAATGGGAGGAGGGAGGGTTTAGATCTGGGCGGGGAGCTGCTCACCAGCTGCATTAGCTTCCTGGGGCAGCTGTGACAAACGGCCACAAGCGGAGGCTCAGAACAACAGAAACCTGTCCTCTCAGTGCTGGAGACCAGACATCTCACATCAAGGTGTCCCAGTGCCGCGCTCACGCCGGAAGCTCCAGGGGAAGGTCCTTCCTGCCTCTTCCAGCTTCTGGGGGCTCCAGGCGTCCCTGGGCTTGTGACCACATCTCTCCCATCTCTGCCTCCAGCTTCACCTGCTGTCTCCTCTCTGTCTCTCCTCTTGTCTCTTAGAAGGACACTGTCATTGATTTAGGGCCACCCTGATCCAGGATGACCTCATCTCCAGATCCGTAACTAATTGTACCTGCAAAGACCCTGCTTCCAAATAAGGTTCCATTCTCAGATTCTGGGGGGCATGACATGGACGTAACTTTTGGGGGCCCCGCATTCAACCCACTCCAGCAGCCCAGTTCCCAGCCTTGCTCAGGACAGCATCAGGCTGGTGATGTTCTGTCTTCCTGCACAGAGGCATCTTTTGTTTCTTGTGGTGACAGTGAGGTTGGGTGGGGGCGCTGCTGGCCAACCTCCCGGTCATTCCAGGGCACTGAAGTGTCCTCCCCGGGAGGGTGCGAGCACGGCCAGGGCTCCCTGTGGTCAGTCCCACCTCCCCGCATCCCGCGGTAGGGCCACCTTTCCTGCGTCCTGGGGCAGGGTCATGCCTGTGTATAGAGCAGGGCACACAGCAGTGCATGCAGCAGGCCTGATACCTGCCCTTGCCATGGAGCTGGGGGCTTGGTGACGGTGGAACATCCGACGGGACATGGGGCCGACCTCGGGGAGGATGTTGGATGAAGCGTTTGGGGGCCACTGGAGGGAACCCTCACCTGTCTGCACAGGTGGATTGAGGACAGCGACCATGGGTGGGCAGGCGGGGGAGCCCAGGGAGGGTCCTGGGTCATCCCTGAGGCTGGACGAGGGGTGTGGAGCTGGGGGTGATGGCGGTGGGGAGAAGGGGCTGATGGCTGGACAGTGAGGAGACGGACCATCCGAAGCAGCGGCGAAGGTGAAGACTGTGCCCGACGGGAGGACGGAGAGACCAGCAGGCGGCGCTGCAGGCGCGGGTATCAGGGCTGCTCCCTGCTGTTTGGTGCCTGAGACCTGCACAGCTGGAAACCACCTGGTGTCTGGCCAGACCCCAGCCGGGAAGAGAAGGGAAGCCCCGTCTACACTGCTGGAAACACCGGTGCCGGGCATTCACCCTCCTCTTCACCCGGCGGGGAAACAGGCAAATTGAATTGGAGAGTGATGGGGCTGAGGTAGGAAATGTGGGTGCTGGGAGCCTGGAGAGGGGAGTTCCTGAGGGGTGAGACCACAGGGCGCAGGAGAGGGGCAGGCGGTGGGCAGGGGGCGGGCAGTGAGTGTCCGGCGCTGGAGCACGTCCGTCCTCCCTCGGGCCAGCCAGCCTCCCCCGAGCCTGGGCCTATAAACACAGGGGACCCTGGAAGAGAGTTTTCTGTCTGGCTGGTTCACTGAGGCTGGATGTTTGTGGGATCATGGGCCAGCCTGGTGGCCCCGGTGAAGACATCGTTCTCTCTGGGGGAATGAGGCGGACACTAGTCCCTGCTCTGTGGATGCTCTAGCCCTCTGGGTGTCATGTCTCTTCTTGGGGGTCACTGGGGCTTTATCCTCACTCCATGGGGTACGGGAGGGGAGGGATGGATTCGTCCTGGCCTAGCTGTGCCTGGGCTCCTGCGGAAGATCTCTCTGGCCCCCAAATTCACAGGCCTCAGTCACCCCTGCTCGACATCCCCCTCCAGGAACTCGGCACGAGCACCTGCCCTGTGAAACGGGGAGCCTGGGTCGGGGGCGCTGGTGGGTCACTTCTCAGATGACCACGCTCAGGTCTCAGGGTGGGGTGGGGTGGCCTGCAGCCACTCGGTGGTCACCATGTCGCTGTGGCTCCTTTCTGGGGCCTGAGATGCCCCAGGGGTGGCGGGGGGAAGGTCGCCGTTACAGGGACATGTGGGCTGGGAGCCCTGGGTCCCTCTCTGAGGAGGAGTGGGGGTCATGCCCAGAGGGGAGGGGCCAGTGACGGTCCTGGGTGTCAACAAGCACAGTGTCCCCTCCCCAGGCCGGGTGTGGGTTTCCTGCGGCCCCATCACTGCACACCAGATGGGGGGCAGGGGTGGAACAGGGGACATTTACTCTCAGGCCCGGAGCCCTGATCAAGGTGTTGGGGGCCCTCCCCTCCCACGGGTTCTGGGGTCAGTCGGTCCCAGGCCACCCTCAGCCCCGTCTCTGTCTCTGCCATCACGCTGCCTTCTCCCCCGTGTGTCTGTGTCCAAACCTCTGCCCATGAGGACCTCCCCACACACAGGTCAGTGACCTCATCTCTCCCCGGGCAACTCTGCGGTGGCCCATCTGCCCACAAAGTCCCATTCTGAGGTCCCAGGGAGTCCGTCTTCCAGGGCCTCTTGAGGTGACCTATCCTAGTGGGTGACACAGCTCGTGGGGGTGGGGCCCCAAGGCCGGAAGCCAGGAGCCTCACGGAGGACATGGTGTCCTGACTCAGGGAGGACAGATGGACAGGCAGAGGCGAGAGGGCGCCGAGCAGGCGGTCAGCCCTTCCCTCCAGGGAATGAGGAGTCTCTTGAGGGCCGGGCCAGAGCTGGTGGGCGGGACGCGGAGGTGAGAGGCAGGCGGCCTGGTCTGCAACATGTGGGTCACATAACGGCCACCAGCCCCAGCCCTAATGCTAACCCTCCAAACCACCAACACCAAGCCAGATCTAATCAAACCACACAAATACATCATACAAAAGAAAATTACACCAGTATACCTTGTAAATATGAATGCATCCTCCACAAAATTAGAGCAACATGAAACCAACGGAACATGAAATGGACGATGCCATAAGCAACTCTCTCTACACCAGAAATGTCAGGTTGTTCAACATATTAAAACTAAGCAATGTATTGAACCTCTATAACAGTGTGAAGTAAAAACACATGATCGTATCAATTATTGCAGAAGAAGCTATAATCAAAATCCGGTGCTATTTCATGATACTAACACTCAAGCAAGTAGGAATAAAAGGAAATTTGTTCAATATGAAAAAGAGCAGTACACAAAGCCACAGCTAACATCATGCTCAATGTTAAAAACTGAAAGCTTTCCTCCTGAAATCAGGAACAAGGCCAGGAAACTGGCCTTCACCACTGTTACTTAATAGTGTATTAGAAGTTCTACCCAGAGTTTTGAGGAAAGAAATAAAAGGCATCCATGTGTGAATGGAAAAATTAAAACTGTGTCTACTCACAGAACACAGATCACATCATCTTATATATAAAACATCCTGTAACAACAAAAAATTATTTGAGCTAGTCAACTAATTCAGCAAAGTTATAGGACAAAATATCAATTCACAAAAATCTATCTTATACGTATACGTTAGCAATAAATAATCTGAAAAAGAACTTATGAAAACAATTTTAAATAATGTCAACATTA